>NC_045701.1:82729632-83039945 GCF_009834535.1 Camelus ferus | reverse complement strand
CAGGGTCGTGGTCAGTGTGTGTGCCCACACCCAGCATGGTTCCTTGCACCACCAGCACTCACGGAGTGTTGAATCAAACTGAATTTATACCGTAGCTGAGCGGCTGATGGGAAAAGATGCTTGAAGAACCATTTGCTCAGATTAATTTATAGAGGCTGACCTCCCGCTTCCTTTCCACTTCGGGCTGGGCCACAGAGGAGATCTGTGGAAGGCTGTACTGTCTCACCTGGAACCAGGGTTTGTTTCTCTGCCACGGTAGGACTGGGTCCCTGGGGCCAACTCCTCGCACAACTCCAAGGGGCACCATTCAATTGTATGACATGCCATTAACATCCCCTGGAGCCCAACAACCAGCCAAAGGCTCCTGTTTATCTTGGAAATGGAGATGCGTGCTTGGGGAAGGGTCCCCCAGCCATTTCCTTGGGGGCTGGCAGGGAAAGGACATTCACAGGATTCCTTCCCTCCAGAGGGCCTCAGACATCAGACTGGATGTTAAGGACTGACCTCTCATTCTCCTCGGGCTTGTCGGAGCCAGGCCAGAGGGGAGACGGGGACAGCCAACCCTGGGCCCTGCCCCAGGCAGCCGACATCCACACACTCCAGGGGATGGCGGGCGGGTCGGGGCTGGGAGGCAGTGAGGCGTGGGGGACTTGTCAGTGTGAACTGACTTTCCTTCAAACTAAAACATTTGCAGAAACCCAGCCAGAGTTGATTTATGAGCCCCAGATATTTCACAGGTCTTAACACATCCCCCAGGAATCAATGAGGTCAGAGAGAACAGACTTTGCATCCGGAATCAGTACGAAATTGGCATCTTCAACAGCTCCCATGGGAAGCAGGGGATAATAATTTAAGGGAGATTATATTAAATAACGCAAAGACACAAAAAACTTGGACACTGCTTCATTCCCATGGGGGAGAAAGACAAGTCATCTGTTTTCTGCATCTGAGCTGGGTGAGGGGTGGCCATCTCAGCCGGAGCCACTGTGACCAAAATGAAGCATTATGGGATGGAGGCGATAGGGCAGGCCAACCTAACAGCGACCACAGCGTCCTGCACTGTGTCCTCTGGCCCAGGCTCCACAACTGTGATACGCAGACATTTGTGCTTGTTTACTTAACATCTCTTGATCCAGCAGGAACTTTCCGTCTTGTTCACCGTTGTATTTTTAGTGCCTGATAAATATTTGTTGAACAAGTAGAAAAGCTACCTGTGGTCAATTGTATGTACAAGACTCAAATAAGCAGGAGAACCTGATTATGTCTCAGGTACAGTTACTCACATAGGTTCATTTATTATCAAGAATGGACTTCATTCATTTATCATTTCTGTGCTGGGGTCTGTGCTGTGCACCCAGAGATAAATCAGGCACCCTCACTGCCCTGGGGAGTTTACCCTCTCTTGCCAGGAGTTGGGGTAGATTGGTAGGATGTCTGGAACCCAACACATACCTTGTTTTAGCCCAGTGGAATGGGACATCAGCCAGAGCAGGTACGAGGCTCTCTGCTGGTCCTGGCTGAAGTGGTGACAGAATCCTTCCACAGGGACAGGTGTTACACATCTGTGCATCTATTTGATTAAACAGATATTCACTGAGCATGTCTCTGTGTCAGACACTGCCATGTGCTGGGAGGGGCTCTAAAGATGCCTAAGACCCGGTCCCCACCCTCAGGATCTCACAGCTGAGCAGATGTGAGTGGGGGTTGGGAGGGGTGGATGTACATACCTCATCTGAGCTTGTACACAAACCAGAGGGAAGAGGTGGTAAAAGAAACATTGCCATGTGCTGCAGGAGTGCCCACCAGGAATTAGGATTCTGTTCTAGCAGCAGATATGATGGCCTTTAAGTCAGTCTTTGGAAGACTGAGTAGGATTTTCATGTGGGAGATGGCGAAGGGCATTCTGGGTGGAGGAACAGCATGGGCAAAGACATAGAGGCAAGAAACTCCATGGCACCTTGGGGAATACTGTGAGGGCCATCGGGGTGGTGGGGCAGGCACAGAGTGAGAGCTGAGGCTAAGAAACTTGGCAGGAACTAGACTGTGGGGCCTTGAACTCCATGCCAACAGCTTGGGCTTCATACTGTGAACACTAGTTTTTAAGTGGAGGGTTGGTGTGTTGACATCTGTTTGAAGAAGATTCCTGGTTTAGGGGCCAAGTGGACCGGGTCCTTGGTCTGATCTCATCACTGCACAAGCTGGGTGGGGGGCTGTAGTTCCCGTCCCTTCTCTTGCTGGGCTCCATTCTCCCATCTCTACAAGAGGGGCTGGTTCTCTAAAGCTCCCTCCAGCCCTGACCACTCAGGATATGAAAATGCTTGTGACAGGAGAAGAGTAGCTTCTGGAAGCAGGTAGATTCTAGAGAAAGTATCTTTTCATTTGAGGAAGTGATTTTGCAGTCTGTCTAAACTCTGGGGGCTAATTATTGGGCCTCCTCTGATATCATCTTCATGTTCTCAGAGAGTCCTGGTTAGAGCCTTCTTTTAAGCTCGAGGCAGAGACGAGCCCTTTTTTGTGTCCCTCCAGGAAAGGGGCAGAAGTGGATGGTGATGAAATTGGCTCTGACTGTGCTGATAGCACACGGCCTGATTCTGTAAGAAATCTAGCATTGTCTTTATAACACCTGGGGAGAGTTTGCAAGCAGCTGGAGTAAAACACGAATTCCTTATGAAGCCAAGAATCTTTTTAGTGACCAATGGGGTAAGAATGTAAGAGTTCTACAATCAGAACTTTCTGGGAAATCTCCCACCTCAGACCTCCCAAAGAGACCCTTTTTAAAGGACCATCTCAATCTCATTTAGCTCCAGAGAGCAGAGTTGGCCAGGGACCAGGAGGCGCTGCCCTGTGTTCTGATGCTTACTCATTGTGGGAGGCTGGATCCTGTGGTTGCATCCTTAAGTGACTCCCTTAATTGTAATGATTCCCACTTGAATACTGCCTCTTGCTTTTCCAAATGCTTTCACAGCCACTAGCTCACTGAATTCTCAAATAGCCCAGTAGGCAGACTCAGTGTTGTTTCCCCAATTTAGAGAATATTTGGAGGGCTCTGTGACTGTCCCAACATCCTTCCTTTGTCTTCCTCAAAAAGGGCAGGCTCTTCCCTACCTCAGGGCCTTTGCACTTGCAAATCCTGCAAGTTTGGAACTCTCTCTGTCTTGTTCTCCTCTTTTAGGCTTCAGCTCAGTAGATGACACCTTCTTGAAGATCCCGTCCCTGACCACCCTGTCCAGAGTCACCCCACAGTCACTCTCCATCACAGTCCTTGTCACTATTTTCTGTCCCAGACTTGAGCATGCATAAAATCATCCGGAGGACTTCAAAGACAGATTTCTGGCTCCCACCCCGTCCTGCCCCCTGGAGTTTCTGATTCAGTAGGTCTGGGGTGGGGCGTGGGCTTTCAAGTGAGTCTCACTCTGAGACCCACTGATTGATAGCTACTGTTTTTAATTAATTAGTTATTTATTTTTATTAAGGCATAATCGACATGTAACATTATATGAGTTTCGGGTATACAGCATAATGATTCAATGTTTGTATATATTGCATCACCACAACAAGTCTAGTTAACATTTGTCACCATACTGTCACCATATGTGGTTACAAGATATTTTTTGGGGGGTAAGTGATGGGAACTTTTCAGATCTACTCTCGACAACTTTCAAACGTTCAATACAGTATTATTAACTATAGTCACCATGAGGTATATGACATCCCTATGACATATACTTTATAACCGGATATTTATTTTAAAACATTTTGACCTTCACCCATTTTGTCTGCTCTCAGAATTCTGCCTCTGGTGACCACCAGCAATCTGTTCTCTGTATCTATGACCTTGTTGTTTTTTGTTTTTTTTTTAAAAAGATTCCACATATAACTGAGATCTGAGGAATTTGTCTTTCTTTGACTTTTTTCATTTAGCATAATGCCCCCAAGGTCCATCCATGTTGTAACAAATAGCAAGATTTCCTTTTCTTATGGCTGGATAATATTCCCTTGTATGTATATACCGCACTTTCTTTATCCGTTCATCCACTGATGGGCACCTGGGTTGCTTCCATGTCTCGGCTGTATTTACTGATTTCTTTGTCCCATCTCTTATTTTGTTCCTGCTGTATCCCCAGTGCCTGGTCCATCATTGCTGCTTGATAAATATTTGTCAAGTAAGTGTTGCCTGAAGGCTGAGTCGAGACTCCTTGCTTTATAATCTCCCTGCACCCAAGAAGGATGGTCAAACATTGACAGAAACCCTGGTGGTTGGTCTAATTTCTTCTCGCCTGCTACCTTCCTACCTTTTTCTTTGACTTTCACACTTGAGCTTTTTCTAAGGCCCATTATTGTTTTTATATTTATTGAAGTATAGTTGATGTGCAATACTATGTATGTTACAGGTGTGCAACATAGTGACTCACAATTTTTAAAGTTATACATCATTTATAGTTATTATAAATCATTGGCTCTATTCCCTGTGTTGTACAGTATGTCCTTGTAGCTTATTTTACACAGAATAGTTGGTACCTCTTAATCCTCTAGCCCTGTCTTGCCCCTCCCCACTTCCTTCTCCCCACTGGGAACCACTATTTTGTTCTCGGTATCTGTGAGTCTGTTTCTTTTTATGTTACTTTCACCAGTTTGTTGTTCTGAGTGTCACTATTAAAATTGCATATAGATTTCACAGATGATTTTCATAAGATCCTAGAGGAATGAATTGGGTTGTCTGGGTTAAAGGGGTGTCGTCAGAAATCCAAACAAGCCATGGGGCATCCAGCCAAGCGCGGATCCCTGTCTGCCCCGTCTCCATGCTCTGCTTACACATTGACACTCACCTCACCTGCCAGCAGGTTGGGGAGAACCCACACGCACAGCCTCACTCCTCGGCCTTGGGACAAACGACAGCAGAGGGAGTGGTGGCGGGAGAGGGGGGAGTGCGGGCTGTGACCACGGCTCAGAGTTCCGCTCTGTGACCAGCAGATTGGCACAAAGGGAAGAAACCTTGATCTTGGGCTCATGAGCACTGTGTTCAAATGAACTGTGCAACCCGGCCCCAGTGCCACAGCTGTAAAGCTCTCAGGAACTGCCTGGGTAAGTGAATTAGAATTTTATGCCCGGCTTGCGTGGAACACGTCCCCCGAGTCCCAGAGTGGTACTTTCAGCCCCCGCCAGTGTCTGAGGCCTCTCCTACTCTTTGGTTTCAGAAGAACAAAGTTGAGATTTTGCCAGACTGGAATTGGGTTTCAGCTGTCCAATTTGATCTTCCCTGGCAAAGGGGAGTTGAAGATGAGCCTGAGGTGATTACAGATCCTTCCAGGATAGTGTTGTGGCCGGGGGTGGGGGGGTGTACTGAGGGTGGGCTGGGGCCAAGCCGGCCCACACTTCATCCTCCAGCTGGGGACAGGGCTCCTTCGAGGACCCACGCAAATGGAGTGTGTGTGTTTGTGTGTGTGTCAGGGAAAGGGGTTGCCAGCTCTTGCGGAGAGCACCGTACGGCTGCCCTAGAATAAGTATTGTGGGATGAAGCCCAAAGTCCCTGGATTCCTAATCCCTGGAAACCATGTCGTGCTGTGACCACCAGACCAGAAGCCAAGTGACCTTGAGCAAGTCCCTTCCCCTCCGTGGGCCTCATGGAGGAGGCTAAGCGGGAGGACTGGTTTAGGCCCTCCCTCACTGTGGGGCTCACGAGTGAACAGTCCAGGATCTCAGCTTGACAAATTGGGGATCTCTGATTCTGCGGCCATGTTAATGTTTATATCCACAGTGGTCTGGTCAGGCTGGTGTTTGCAGGATCAGGTGAGTTAGGGCCTTAAAGGGAACTGTCTTTCTGAAGTGCACGAGCACTTTTCACTGCACAGGCCTCAGTTCCTTTAACCAGAGTCTGGGTTCACAGGATTTCTGCCCCAACGCAGCTACAGGGATGGGGCAAACGTCATCTTCTTCGTAAGTCATAGCACTCTGTTCTTTCCACACTCAAGCTTCATGAAGTGTTATAAATGGAATAAATTTGGCCGCTAGCATGATCTCCCTCTGAAGATGAAACAAACAAACACACACACAAAACACGAGGCAGGAGATCCTGGTACTTCAGTAACAGACAAGCCAGAAAAGGGTTAATAAAATAGAAAGTGATTATGACAGCAGGAGAAAGAGTGACTTGGCTTTTCGCTCTCACGAGGAGGGCAGGCCTGCCAGGGTCGCATTCCAGTGCGGCCTAGTGACCATGAGCAAGAGCGTGGGGGTTCCAGAGCCCAGCCCAGCGAGCCCCACGCACATGGAGAACCCTGAGGCCAGACAGGCGAGGGGGGAGGAGGGCAAGGCTGGGGCACAGTCCCCAGTGTGGGCGGTGTTCAGGCCGGGGGAGGCACACAAAAAGTGCCAGCGTGCGCGGGCCGTAACAAGGACCACAGACTAGGCGGCTTCTTGGACAACAGACATTTATCTTCTCCCAGTTCCGGAGGCTGGAAGTCCAAGATCACGGTGTTGGCAGAGTTGGATCCTCCTGAGGGCCGCAAGGGAGGGGTCTGCTCCAGGCTCCTCTCCTTGGCTTGTAGAAAGCCATCTTCACGTCATCTTCTTTCTGTGTGTATCTCTGTGTCCAGATACCCCATCTTATGAGGACACTAGTCACACTGGATTTAGATCCACCGGAATGACATTATTTTCACTTCATCACTTCTTTAAAGACCCTGTCTCTGAATACAGTCGCATTCTGAGGTACTAGGGGTTAGAACATGAACATATACATTTTGAGGGACACAATTTGACTTCAACCTGTGAATTTTGGGGGGAACACAGTTCAGCCCACAACAAGGGGCACAGTCCTTTTCCTCCAGTGGGGACCCTTGTGATGTCAGAGACCCTTGGGAACGCCGTTCTTTGCTCTTATCCTTGGTGACCCAGCCCACATGTGATTTCCTCTTGGGGACCTTCTTTGATCTTTACTGCCCCATCCCAAGCCCATTGGATTCTGCTCCCCACCTCCCCTTGTGCTCCCCAAACATTTGGCTCCTACCTCTGCTAGGGACTGAATTAGAAATGTGTCCATGCTCCCTACTGATTGACGCCTCCTGTCAGGCATCTTTGTAGCTCTCTCATATCCCCTACTCCTGTCTTGCATTTGGGGCAGGATCAATAATGTTTGTTGGCTCATTGATGGATTGGCTGTCCAAGAAAATTGAGTAATAAGTGCTGGATAAACAGGAAGATGCAGCTATTAATAAAACAGCAACATGCCTTTCCGTAGCATCTTTGCACTCGTGGACAATGTCAAGCTCCTGGATTTATAAAGAAAAGAAGCTCCTTCCACCCTTCTATCCTTGTTTGACCACAAAGGGTCAACGGAAGGATCTGCCAACTGGGTGTTCAGCATTCTTAAACCCCCCGAGTTCAAAGAGAATGACTCCTTTGGCCAGTCTGGAAGGAACTCTTCAATCATTTCTTGAATAATGACATTCTTGTGTCCCGGCTCTGTGGAGACGCCCCCTTCCCCGCTCAGTCCAGTGACCTTCTGTCCCCTTGTTTCTTGGCTGAACGTCTGGGTCTGCTGGAGACAGAAGGAGTGCTTTCAGCAGAGTGAGGGTCCTTCCCGCAAACCCAGAGCCACACACCCCAGAAAGCCTGACTGTGCAGAAGCAGCTGAATTTTGGCAGGCAGATTTTGAAAAACCGTACTAATAACTTGAAATCATTTTGTTCCAGAATAGCATATGCAGGATGAAGAATGTACTCTCAGATAAGGCAGGTCACCCATCTTGTCAAGAGAAGACTCAGTTTAAGGATTTGCTGTGAAACATGTTCCCTCCTCTTCTACCTTTATTTTCTTCTAGTAAAGCTTCCCATCTGGTCCCTGGGAAGTAGGTGTGCCTGGGGATCAGTCATTCAGCTCTTGGGATGGTTGGCAGGGGCTTGGATGCCTGAGTCCTTGGCCTTTGCCCTCTCCATTGTGTCTTATACATTTCTCGAGTTTTCTGTGTATGTGTGCCCCCAAACAAAAAAGGTACTTTACATTGAGGTGTTCTGCAGAGATTTCTAGGCTCACAGAGGAGGTGTCTCAATATTTAGCTTTTAAAATGAAACACTTGTTACTCTCAGTGCTCTAGCCTTGGATAAAGTGAATGCCAACATTAGGACGCTGTGGTTCAATAAAGCTGTAGGGCAGTTTGATGACATTTGGTGTATTAATTATCAGGACTCTTGTGGTTGCAAGTAACAGAGACCCAGCTCAGAGTGGCTTAAGCAAAATGAAACAAAACAAAAAGCCCCAAAAAACAAACCCTCCCCCAAAACACTTCCAAACACCCAACAACAACAAAACACGTACCTGCACACAAACACAAGTGTATGCCCACGTAATTTATTTTTTTGTGACTGAAAAGCCCACAAGTGGAATTAGCTGCAGACATGGCTGACTTCAAGGATTCAGATGGTGTCATGTGGGCTTGGTTCTTTTCTCTCTCCATCTCTGTCTCCAGTACGAAGTCTTCTTCATTTTCAAGATGTAGGCTCTGGCAGCCGCAGGCTTTCCTCTTACCAGTTTAGAACTCCGGCAAGAAGATGTGGTTGGGCTCTGTTAGCTAGTTTGGGTCACATGCCCATTCCTGAACTTATCACTGTGAGCAGCAGCATGTGGGGCTTTGATTTGCCAAGCCCACACCACAAGTCCAATGCGGAGCCATAGTGGGTGGAAGTGAGGAAAGATGGTTTCTCAAAGGGAAATTGGATTGCTGTTACCATTTGAAGGGCATCTGGAGTTTGAGTGGGCAAGAGCTATACCTGGGATCCTGGTGTCCACATAGAAACAGAAGAAACAGAAGGACCATGGTTTATTCTGAGCCAATAGTACAGATAATGGAGAGTGTGCTCACCAGCAGACTCAGTGTGCATCATACATGCATCCTTCTGTGATGATGGGGGATGGTCACCAGTAAAGAAGGAAGGGGCTCAGAACTGACAGTTTATGCTGCCCATCTGTCCTCAGGGAGGTAGATGCCCACACTGTCACTCAAAGACAAGTAAATCTCCCTTTCATTAAAAATTGTCAAGAAGATACCACTGTGAATCCTCCTTATGGAAATATCAGGCTGTTATAATGCTTTGAGTCCTGAAGAAATGCTTAGTGTCTTGCTTGAGTCATTTGTGCTACTGTCTTTCTCATCCTGCCTTTGGGAAAAACAAAAAATGGAAGATTTAGTGCCACGTATAACCATCATCATCATCATCATCTCACATCAAGCACTTATATGTTTCTTTTTTGTTGTTTTTGTTTTGATTTGTTTATTTTTAATTGAGTACAGTCAGTTATAATGTGTCAATTTCTGGTGTACAGCATAATGTTCCAGTCACACGAAATTTATTTTTTATTTACTTTTACATGTAGTGGTCAACATTTGCAAATCTCAAACTCCCAAATTTATCCCTTCCCATCTCCTTTCCCCAGGAACCATAAGATTGTTTACTATGTCTTTGAGGCTGTTTCTTTTATAGATGAGTTCATTAGTGTCTTCTTTTGTTTTTCTTTCTTTCTTTTTTATAGATTCCACATACGAGTGATATCATATGGTATTTTTCTCTTTCTGGTTTACTTCACTTAGAATGGTGATCTCCAGGCTCACCTGGAGATTGCTGTAAACGGCATTATTTTATTCTTTTTTTTTTTTAATCACTGAGTAGTAGTCCATTGTATATATACACCACATCTTCTTTATCCAGTCATCTGTCAATGGACATTTAGGTCTTGGATACTGTATGTAGAAGCATCTATATGTTCGGGTCCCATTTTATTTTAATGTGGTGATACCTCTGATTGTGCACTCTAATTGCCTCCACTCACAGGTGCAGAGCTGTTGATCCTTTATCTCCTGGCCCCTTATCATAAATCTTGGGAATGGCCTTGGTTTTCTTATCTATACAGTGAGGGTAATGCCTATCTCATAAGTTTTTTCCTGCAAGAATTAGAAGAATGTATACAAGGCATGTGATATTAAAAAGTGTTCAATAAATAAGATACATAGCTATATATAGCCATATGTTCCCAAAGACATGTTTCATTAGAGTCATTAACTTTTACCCTTGAAGAAAAGTCCCATTTGTCACTTACAATATGCAGATAGCTTCTAAGCCTTTGAACTGGAATGATGGCCCAGGGACACACCCCCACGCCATGACTAAGAAAGAAAATCAGGGAATTACAATGATAGATTTTCTTATTAGACCACCTTTCATTCATTTCTAGGATAACCGACTTAATCATGATATAGTATAATTTGTTCAAAATAAACTGCTGGGTTTGTTTGGCTCATATTTTTTTTTCAGATTTTTTCATCAATGTCTATACATTAAAATGACCTGTCGCATTTCTTCTTTAAAATTAGTGTTGCTGAGTTTGGTGTCAACATATTAGCTTGATAGAGTGAGATATGCTCTGGAAGGCTAGAATGATCTACACATGGAAAGTCTATTGGTATTTATCTGTAAGGTCATTAGGATCTGGGGTGTGTGTGTGTGTGTGTGTGTGTGTAGATTTTTAGCTATTGATATAATTTCTTGAACAGTTATGAGACTGGCTTTTTACTCCTAAAGTCAGTTTTGCAAAGTTATGTTTTCCTGAGAATTTGTCCATTTACATTTTCAGATTAATTTGCAAGAACCTGTTCATTGCATTCTTGGTACCATCTTTTAAATCTCTGCTGAATCTGTGGTTCTGTTGCTGTTTTCTCATCCCTAATGTTTTTGTGCTCTTTCAAAAATGTGCTAAAGTCATATCTATTTTATTAGTCATTTTCAAAGAACCAATTTTTGGCTCTGTCGATCTTTTTCTATTTTTAGTTTTTGCTTTTTATTTCATTAATTTCTGCTTTTATTTTCTATTGTCTTCCTTCAAATTCTTTCTAATTTTTAATTCGATTTCTTTGTTCCTTTTCTAATTTCTTAACCTGGATGCTTAGCTCATTAATTTTAAGCCATTTTTCTTTCCTGATATTTAAGACTATGTATTTTCCTCTGTGTTTTACAGATTTGGATATGTGGTATTTTCATTGCCTTTAAGTTCTAAGAATTTTCTGATTTATTGTGACTACTTCTTATAGTCCATGATTTATTTAGTGATGAGTTTAAAATTTTTACACATTTATCGGGGTTTATCTTTTTGGTTATTGATTTTTGCTTAATTGCTTTGTCATCACGGAATATGATTCGTGTGATACTGATTTTGTGAAATTTGTTTCGAACATGATTTATTCACTTTGTATCCACAATGCCTAGCATAATGCCAAGAATGTGGAAGCTGTTTGGTAAATGTTTGCCAATCTAATGAATGACAGATGAACGAATGTCTAGTGACCAGGCGTGAGAGGAATTATCTCTTTTTGCTCAGCCAAGTTGTCCAATCTTGCCAGCTACATCTTACTCCAAAATACCCTTACAAATGCGCACTAGGAATATAATGGCCCGCCAAAATTGTCTTCTATCCTGCTCACACCCTTCCTCTGTTGGCCTGGGAAGCAGACACTGAGTGAGTGGGTGAGAGGTTGCTTGCAAAACTGGTAGTGTGAGACCACCAGACCCAGTCTTAAATGTAATAAAGTTAGATAAGTGCTTTGAACTTATCTCTGGAGAAAAACATTTTTCTACAATGGTAGTAGTGTCTAAAATATGTGTTATGTGGCATTTCCTCCAAAGGAAACCCATCTCATTGAATCCTTGAAAGTAATGAGGCATGACACCCCCATTTAAAAAATAGGAAAGTTGATATGAACCTAGTAAGTGGTGAAACTGGCATACAAAGGAGAAAATAATTAATCATCAGCTTCTTTGTCTTTCCCTAAACCCTTGAGAAGGGCCTTTTGAAGATGCATATTAAATAGGTCTTGAAAGAGGTTCAGATGGAAATATGAGAACATTTTTATTTCAGAGTAAATCTCAAGAGAGATGGCAATGTTTATACCTTATAACAACATTCATATATTATAACACTTACATATAATAATGCTCACATACTGTAACAATGATCATACATTGTAAGAATGTTTGTATTTTGTGATAGACACTTGACAGGGGACAGACCAGAAAGTAAACAATAGCTTAGTTGTGTTTCCTAAGAGCATCAGGTAAGAAGCCCTTCCCTATTCGGGTCACTCTGTTACCCTAAGTTTTCTCCCTACATTCTAATAGTTTGTTCTGCAAGGGCAAGTCCTCATTTTGTATGCAGAGGCAAACTGTGAACTTCTTTCAGCCATGCCTGTGTCTTTCCCTCCTGTGACCTCCAGAGGGCCTCCTTAGCCCTGCATAGGTAAGAGGTGTAGACAGTGAGTGATGAGAGTGGGGAACTCATCTGGAGCACAGAGGATTCAGATTACCCAACGTTTCCAGATGGAGGAGATCTCAGATCTTGTTTTTTCAGAGGAGGAAACAGGCCAAGAAAGACTTGCCTGGGGCCACCATTGAGCTAGTGGAAAGTTCTGGACTAGAACATGGCTTTCACTCCCTTCTTTTTTCTGTTCTTTTAAGAAGTGGGCTCCCCTCCTTCTCCCATCCCTCTCTTCCCCTTCTTCCTCCTCCTCCCTTTTTGACATGAAGCTGGATCCGTCAACTTTGACTAGGGGCATCTCTGCCTCAGGCTGTGTGGGATCCTCACTCCACCCCTGAGTTTTGTACTATCGCTAGTACAAAAGTACTTCCTCTTTTGCAAATGAGGAAGCCAAGGCTTTTAGGGGCTAAAAACAAACAAACAAAAGAACTAGAACAGGATTTGTTTAAAATCACATGGCTAAAAAAATGGGGGCGGCAGGATTTGAAAGAAGTCTGACTCCAAAGCCTGTCTCCCACCAACCTGTGTTGCCCTTTGAACCAAATCACTAGACGTTTGAGATGCCCCATGGCATAGTCCAGACCTCCTCGTTCCTGCTTCCCTCCCCAACCCTCCATGCCTTCATCTTTTTCCCTCTCCATTCTTTTCCTCCTGATTCTCTGCTCTCACCTAGGGATACTCAAACCTTCATTCCTTTGTGGAGAAGGGGGCTGCGGAGGAGATGTGGGCAGTTTGGGCAGAGAGTTAAGCTCCTCAGGAGAACAGGACACTGCCATATGTTTCTTCTCTGGGATTTTATTCCAGATCATAGGTCAATTATGTCTTTGGGTTGGGGTGATTTATAAAACTGAGAATAGAATTCAATGAAGAAATACGCTTTGATTTACAGATATTAACTTTATTGTGGTAAAAACACATTACTTGAAATTTATCATCTTAACCATCTTTAAGTGTATAGTCGAATAGTGTAAAGTATATTCACATTGTTGTGAAATAGATCTCCAGAACTTTTTCATCTTGCAAATCTAAAACTCTATACGATTAAACAGCAACTCCCTTTTTACTGCTCCCCTCGGCCCCTGGTAATCACCATTCTACCTTCTATTGTGCATGAATTTGACTACTTTTAGATACTTCATATAAATGAAATCATCAATATTTGTTTTGTTTTTGTTTTTGGTTTTTTTGGCTGACTTATTTCACTTAGCATAATGTCCTCAAGGTTCATTCATGTTGTGGCACACTTCAGAAGTTCCTCCCTTTTTAATGCTGAATAATGTGCCATTGTATGTACAGACCACATTTTGTTTTTTCATTCATCCATGGATGGACGTTAGGGTTGCTTCCACCTCTTGGCTATTGTGAATAATACTGTACTGAACATGTAAGTGCAGATCTCTCATAGAGATAGTGATTTTTTTTCTTTTTGATACACACCCAGGAGTGGAATTGCTGGTTCATACGGTAATTGTATGTTTACTTTTTTGTGGAGCTGCTGTACTGCTCTCCCCAAAGGCCGCACCATTTTACATTCCCACCCGCAGCGCACAAGGGTTCCAGTGTCTCCACAGTCTCGCCAACACTTGTTATTTTCTTCTTCTTTTCTTCCCATCTTCCTCCTCCCTCCCTCTCTTCCTTCCTTCCCCTGTTTCCTTCCTTCTTTTCTTTTCTCTCTCTTTCTTTCTTTCTCTCTTTCTTTCTCTTTCTTTTCCTTCCTTCCTTCCTTCCTTCCTTCCTTCCTTCCTTCCTTCCTTCCTTCCTTCCTTCCTACAGCAGCCATCCTAACTGGACTGAGGTGAGCAACTAGTTTCTCAATGACTATTCCATGCCAGGCACTGTGCTTGGAGAAGGGGACTCTGAAGATAAATACAATGTGATTCTTGACCTTGAGTCACTTGGTCTTGGATAGACCAGTGTTTCTGTGAGTAGGAATACCTGTACTGGCATCAGCTGGGATGCCTGATAAAAATACCGATCCCTGGACTTGCTCTAGACCTCCTGAATCAAGAGCTACATTTATTATTATATTATATATATATTTATCATTATCAAAAAAACCCAAGTCTCCAAGGAGATTCTAATGCACACCATTGGGTTAGATCTGTACTTAATCAAGCTGCACATTGAAATCTGTCTCATCCCTTCCCAGGGGCTGTGACTGAACTGGTCTGGGGTGGGCATGTATAGTATATTTTAGAGCTTCCCAGGTGATACAGATGAAGAGCCAAGGGTAGAAAAACGTTAGACAAGATGACTTCTAAATTCTTTTTGGTTGTGAATTTCTGCCATTGGCAATACTTCTTAGTTCAGCAAGTGCTTATTGATTTGTGTCCTCTGTGCAGGGCTCTGGGTCAGCTAGGGTGTGAGGGATGAGACCAGACTGGGCTCACTTAAAAAGGCTTGGGTTGTGTCCTGACCCACCTAGACTGACTACCAGGACAACCTTCGGGAAAACCCCAAACCAGGGGAGAGTAGGATGGCGGAAGTCTAGTGAATAAAGGCTTTAAATAAGAAGGGAGAGGTTGACTGTGCCAAATGCTGCAGAGAAGTAGTGAAGGATAAAGACCAAACCATTGGATTTGATGTGGTGGAAGTCAGTGATGACCTTGACGAGAGAGGCTGTAGTCAAATCAGAGGAATGGAAGTCTGATTGGAGCAGGTCAAAGAGCGAGTGGGCGGTGAGGAGGCAGAGCAGCAACTGTAGACACTCCTTCTAGGAATTGTGTGGCAGAGGGACACAGAGAGATATGGGGGTCCCAGTGAGTTACATTGGGCCATTTTTTTTGTATATATATATTTTTATTGAAGTATAGTCAGTTTATAATGTTGTGTCAATTTCTGATGTACAGTGTAATGCTTCAGTCATACATGAACATACATATATTCATTTTTATATTCTTTTTCATCATAAGTTACTATAAGAGATTAAATATAGTTCCCTGTGCTATACAGTATAAACTTCTTGCTTATGGGTCATTTGTTTTTCATTGTTTCTTATTAGCATTTCTTCCACTACTGCCACTAACTTTTATCAGAAAAGCATCTATTACTTGCAGCAACATGTATGGACCTGTAGATTGTCAGTACTAGGTAAAGTAAGCCAGAAAGAGAAAGAAAAATGATATGATATAAGAAAACCATATGATATCACTTATATGTGGAATCTAAACAAATAATACAAATGAATTTATTTACAAAATAAAAACAGACTCACAGACATAGAAAATAAACTTATGGTTACCAGGGGGGAAAGGGGAGGGTAGGGGGATAAATTGGGAGTTTGGGATTTGCAGATACTAACTACTATATATAGAATAGATAAACAACAAGGTCCTACTGTATAGCACAGGAAACTGTAGTCAATATCTTATAATAACCTATGATGAAAAAGAATATGAAAAGGAATTATGTATATACGTATAACTGAATCACTATGCTGTACACTAGAAATTAACACAACATTATAAACCGACTATACTTCAATTAAAAAAAGATCAAATGTGATATTTTTAAAAAACCCCAGCATTTATTGAGAACCCGATTGAGCAGACTCTTGACCCAACCATTTAGAATCAGGGACTACATTTTTTTCAAGTCTCGCCTTATTGTGGCTTTAAAAAATATATAAGTCAAAATTTTCTGATTGAAGCCAACTCAGAGAGCTCATTGAAACATAAAACTTAATGCTAATTTTTGCAGAGCTGCAAGGGGTTCGGAATTTCATGGGGCTTAATTGAGAACTGATACAAGCTCCCACATGCAGGAGAGAATGGCTGTGTTTTCACTCTTCTGCTCTCTCCTCTTGTCCCCTCCTCATTGTCTCTTCATTTTTTTTCTTTTCTTTTCCCCTTTCCAGTTCTTTCTACCCCCACTCTCCTCCTTCTCCTCCAGCATCTTTCGCTTGGCACATGACCCTTTTACAAATGGGCTCCCATACCCCCTACCTTCCCCCTGCACTCATTGTGCTCACCCTCATATGTAAGCTTGTGTTAACTGCTCTTGGCTCACTGAATGTGCTGTGCCTCTCATGCCTCAGTGCCTTTGCATGTGCCATTCCCAATCTACTTCATTTGGCTAACTCCTACTCATTTGTATTAGGGTGCAAGCTAAGCTCCTATAACAAAGAGACCTTCAACATACTAGTTTAAATAGGAGAGAATTAAAATTCTCTCCCTTGGTACAGTCCAGAGGCAGGTGGTTCAGGGCTAGCACAGTGGCTCGGCCAAACTCACTGTGTGGCTCTCTCCTCTGGATCCAAGATAGCTGCTCCAGCTCTCACCATCACACCTGCATCCTAGCCAGAGGGAAGAGAGAAGTGATCAAGTGTCATTGATCTTTGAATCCCTAGAACCTGTAGCAGTGCTGATCATAGGGAGTGTGAGGCATAAAGCAATCCTGACTGGCTCTGTTGTGGGCTCTGGGACCTGGGCACCGTGCTCCTTATGTCAGGAGGGAGGGCTGGATGGGTCTGGTAGGTCAGCTAGCTGGTTGGCCCCACATGTCGCTCCTTCACCTCCCTGCCTTCTGAGCTATGGAAATCCAGGAGTCCACTGGTGCCCACAGAGGGGTGGATGGAAGAGGGCAGCCCTTACTAGTACCATCATCTAGGTAAACATGCAATCCTGAAAAATGTTTAATCAGTTCAAATATTTATTTTAAGTTTAAGTGATACAATCCAACTCTAACCAAGTCCAAAGGGTGGTGGGGAGCAGGTGTGGCTGTTTCAGTCCCTGTGCCATTTGGGGTGGGGCCTTCGCTTCCAGACTCTCAGGACCTGTAGCCCCTCAGCTGGGAGATAGTCTCCCTAAGACTCGCGCTCTCTCTCTCCAACACCCTCTCGCTACCCCTGTGGTCCCTACATGCTCCTCCCTTCTTCCTCGCATCCCCTGAGGTTTCACCTCCTCCTGCTTGTAGCCTCAACAGTTATTCTCTGATATGCTGGGGTCGTCTGCTAGACTGGGGAGCAGGGGGCTTTGCACCAGAGCAGGGCCGAGGGTGGGGGAGCGGAGAGGAGGAAGGCAGAGTGGGTTGGTCTCAGGATGAAATATCTATATCCTTAGTCACCTGCTGGCCTGGTGCTTGTAACTTGTTATGTTGAAAGAGCCATCTGTCACTTCCGTCCCTTGTCCTAGGGTTCCAGGAACGGGCGTATGTGAAGGCAGCATCACTGTCCAGTGTCAAGACCTGCCCGCACCGCCCAGACGTGGGGCACTGGCAGTTATGTGTCCTTGTTGCCCTCGGCACTGCCTCCACACACTTGTTTCTGTTCAACGCCGGCTAGTTCTAGGAGGACAGGCATTGGTGGCCCCACTTCAGAGACAAGGAAGCAAATGCAGGTCAATGCCACACCCAGGGCCCCCCTGGTTAGCAAGTGATGGAATCAGAAGGGGCAGTGGAGGTTCTGAGCCCAGGCATGGGGAAGAGAACACATGCAGATCCATCATCTTGCTCCTGTGACCTCGCAGGGAATGTTTGGGGCTGACGACGGGATGAATTTGCACACCTGGGTATTCTCACAGCTGGCCCCAGGCTGAGGGTTATGTCCTGAGCCTGAAAAATGGATTAGATTTCTGGTTGTGCCCAAAGAGGTCCCGTGGGTGCCTGTTTTCAGGTCAGTTAAGGGTATATCTTTTCTCTCCTCTGATGTCCCTCCCTTCTGTGACTGTTGAGAGTGAACTTCTTCATCTGGGATGTCCTGCACTTTAGTAGGAAAGAGGAAACGTAACTCACTCCATCAGGCCAAGCACGTGGTGTGTCGGAGCCTCTGGAAGTTGGGGACACTCTTAAATCAGTCCTGGGTGAAGACTGGGATGGGGAGGAGGCCCCGGGCTCCGCAGGCTGGGACCCGAGGCTCGGCAGGGGCTGGCGCCATCCGCCAGGTCTCCTCCACCCCGTGGAATGAGATGCGGGCCGCCGAAGAGGTGGGTGGCTGAACGCGCTTCCTCCCCTGTCCTGTGGTATACTTGACTTTCCCCCTTGCCCTCAGATAAGTCCAAGAACAAAGTATCTTCTTTTCCAAAAGCCTTCACTTCCGTGCTGTCCGTCCCGCCAGGCCCCGTGTTAGGTGCCTAGGACACGAAGGTCAATAAGACCCAATAAGACCCACTTCTTGTTTTCAAGAAACTCGTGGCTTAGTGGAAGGAGATAGAGCCCTACCTGGCCTGTGATGTAAAACAGCCTGAAATGCTAGAAAACCCGATGTGCTGAGCACATGTCTGAGCAGAAAAGTAGGTGTGACATCTCTGTGGCCGAGGTGTCAGAAGCAAGCTGTGAGGTTTCTCAGGAGGGGCTACACAGTGTGGAGTAGCAGACCCACACGACTGTTTTTGTGTCTTGGATGGTTCTGGAGGTTGTGTTTGGCTTGCTATCAGGGGGTGAGACTGGAAGCCAGCAGACTAGTACGGAATTATTACAATCATTTAGAGAAAAGACAAAGAGGCCTTGGCATGTGGCGTGGGGTGGGGGATAAGGGATGTAAAGAAAGAATCTGCAAGACTTTCAGTAGAATTGTGTGAGAGTAGAGTGTTGGAGGAAGGAAAACAGTAACGCCGTGAACTGGGACAGCATCGGCGTAGGAGGGTGTGCGGGTCGGGGACAAGGAGCTCACAGACCTTGGCAAGGAGGGTTGCGTGGAGTTGAGGATGTGGGGGAGGAGCGGGCTCAGAGGGAACTAGGAGACGGAGCCTGTGGGGAGATGCGGTGGCCAGCACAGGACTGAAGAGCTGCAGTATTTATAGACAGTGTTCATGAAAAGGGGATGGTCTGTACTAAAGGAAAGACATTGTCTTTTCTCCTAGTTGGAATCTTTTGCACTTTTTGTCATCATTTGGGGGGCAGTATTTCCAAGGACTTAGTTAAGATTTAGGGAACTGTGTTAACTCACAGGAAATCAAAACACCACCAGCAAACTGAAGCGGAGACAACCTTCTGAAGGCACCCAGTGCCCTGGGCAGGACCGCTGCAGGTGGAAGTCAGTCATGGCTGTGTGTGTATGCCAGGAAAGCAAGCAGTTTGGTTTAGACTATGCTGAGAGCTTCTTGAATAAGACTCTAAAAATCACAATACTATTGTAACCAACAGATTTGATCTTAGAGAAGAGTCTGGTTAGGAGTTGCTGGCTTGATTTTTGAACACTTAATTCTCTCCTAGACTCTCTCGAACAGCTTCTTAAACTCTGAGTAGGTTGCATGGATACAGAACCAAACATCACTCACAATAATCTAGCACCTCGCCTCCCAAAGTGTGGTCCGTGGGCCAGCAGCGCTGGCATCACCTGGGAGCTTATTAGAAATGCAGAACTGACCAAATTAGAGCCTGCATTTCAGCAAGATCCCCACTGATTCATATGCACGTTAAAGTTTGAGAATTGTTAGTCCAGCACAGCAGTTCCAGTTAGGGTTTTGCACTGGAATCATTTAGGTAACTTTAAACAGCTTTCCAAGCCTCCACCCCAGGATTTCTGCTCTAGTCTGGTGATCCTTTTGCGTAGCTAGGTTTGGGAACCACCGACCTGTATAGTTTCAAAAATCCTTCTCTGTTGATGGACAAATGGTAAGAATTTTAGCAAATGGAAATCTAGTTTGAGCTCTACATTTGTTTGGTTTATAATCACAATAATGGCTAAAGCTTAATGCCCTTTAAAAAAAAAGTACCATGTCTGGACTGGCAAGAAGCAGCCTCATCCCCTTACTCTCAGGACAGTTTGATGCATGAAGCTCAAGAAGGAACATATGTATCTTACCTGCCTCGCTCCCACCCCACCCCTAAAACTGCAGGGACCATTCATACATTGTCAAAAGTTAAATGGGCTTGGCCGATTCACTGCCCAGTTTGAAAGCAACTCAAGTCAGCTGATGTTTACCAAGTCCTCTGGATGAAAATAATTACCCAAGAACCCAACAATGTGATCTCCATTAGCTGCATAGTTTGTTTCTGTAGAAGGTCATAGCTGCAAGGGCCTTTCAGAGCTCTCCTCTGAGCCCTCACTTTATGGCTAGAAAAACAGAATCCATAGAGAGGCGGGAACCTGCCTTCCAGCTGGTTTCATGCAAGAGGAAAGGACTTTTTGTTGTTTGGAAAAGGCATCACATATTTGGTGCTTAATTAGAGGCACAGAAATGAGCAAGCTTTGTGGTCTAAGCGTGATACCAGGCACTGGGAACAGTGGGGTAAACACAAAAAGCTCTGGCTCCTGATGAGTGCCCAGGACCCAGAAGACGCATGGAATGCAGATGTCCCGGGAATTCAACAAGAGAGTTCTCCAGGGCTGAGATCTTTAATTAAGCAGGTGTTTGCGAAGTCAGTCCTGTGTGGCTTCCAGCCTTGGCGGAGCTTGTCTCGCTGAAAAAATGGCAGGGATCCAGCCCAGCAGCAGGCCTGAAACTGGCTTCAATTGGAGGCATCGGAATGCGCCATTGTTATTTTCTTCTTCCTTATCAAGCCCCATTAGCTTGAGCGAGGAAGGAACGAAGGCGGGCTGGGAAAACATGTTGTTTCACTGGGTAAAAATTTACTACCAAGGAAATGATTTGGCCGTGTCCAAAAAAGGACTCGTGGAGGCCTTTGGAAAGGTGCAGCCTTCCAAATACTTTTGGCCAGTTTCTCCCAGTGTCACCCAGTGAGAATGTTTCCCTTTGGCTGATGGCCGTTCTCACACAAGAACCGAGACAGTCAGCTAAGGGTGTGTACACAGGCTCACCAAGGCAGCCCTTGCTCCTTCTCAGTCTGGGAGAAGAGAAGACACAGCAAGAGGGAAGAATCGTACCCTGGGTTAAGGTTGATCGTACTTGGCTGTGGAATTCAGGCAGACGCACACAGCCTGAAGCTTTCGGACGTCCACAGTGACAGAATCCTAGGTCCATCCCCAGGTGCTGAAGTGCAGAGGTGGAGCCTGGGATCCCACAAAGGAACAGACCCTGCCTTTTCTCACCTCTAGTCTCAGTCTCCTGCCACATATCTGGGGCTTTGAGGGGAGAAATCTCCAGCTCTGGCTGAACTGTAGAACTAACCATGTTTCCCAGTCCACTGAGCCCCCATGGTGTATCAACTTGATGTCTTCTGAATTCCAGAGCAAAGCCTGCAGCAGGCAGAAGCCAAGCGTCCTGATCTTTCATTGCTGTTAGAAACAGCATCTCACCGGGGAAGGGAACAAAAATTTCTCAGGCACCTACTACGTGCCAGGCAGTGGCGATGGGGCCTGTGAACACATTGATGTATGAACTCTCATGGCGACTGGGGAGGCAGGCTGCCGCAGCTCTGTTTGGCAGGACACCTGAGGACCCAAGAGGTTAATCAGCTTGCTTGGTATTATTCAGTTATTAAGTGCAGGAGCCTGGATTCACACCCAGCTCTGCCTGCACCCAAAGTTTTCATTTTTTTTTTTTTTTTTTTTTTTTTTTACCCAGTAGCCTTTTCTGGGGAGATCTCAGCCCTTTGATCTTCTTTCCTCTTTAGCTTTGGAGCTGGCCAAGTGACCTAGGAAATGCTCTCCCTGTGGGCCTGGGGAAACCATTAGGTTTTGTTTTGTTTTGCTTTGCTTTACAGTTTTTAAAGGACATTGTATTTCAGTGAGGATTTGTGTTATGAAAACAGTTTAGCTATTTTCCCTTTAACCTTTAGGAAAAAGCGCAGAACTGTAAAGGCATGTGGGTGTGTAATATGTATGTTCACATACAATAAATAGCTCGTACACCTGTGCATATGATTTGTATCCAAATGTATTGATGCATATTTATAGCAGTAAGTTGTCGATTCTACCTGCCTGTAGAGATTTTTATAGAATAACCTGTGAGTTAACACTATAATTATACCTGGAACCATTAGTTTTACGTGGGACAGAAAAGTGGGTTGTTTGCTATTTTCTAAGAACTAACTCACTCCCAAGGAAGGACATATTATGGCATAAACAGACAGCATGGGCCCCAGGACATGCTGTGAGAACTCCATCTGACAAGAGAGAGGGGCTCCCCGCCTATCACCATGTGCTTCCATCACTGACGCCTGCTCCAAGGGCTAAAATTTCCAGCAGCTTTGTAGGCCGTGACCTTTTCCCATGCTGTCCCTTGAGTCGGCCTGGAAGATTCTGTTGGTTTTGTTGTCCTGGTTTGCTGGGTGGGTGTAGTCTGATACCTCGAGGCCAGGCCCTTCATCTGGTGCCTTCCTGTGAGGTCTTGACTGGACTTGAAGGCTGTTCTTCACACCTATTGCCTTAGCGCACCTGCTGAGGACGTGGGACCCAGCCATCAGTATGATGTCCTACGTGAGTGTCCCTGATGTGTGGGTCACTGTCCCGAGGCTGGGAGCTTACTTCTGCCTCCTGGGAGGGTGTCAAGGAGACGTGGTGGCCTGCTTTGAGGACTTTTCCTGAGTGAGGGGTTGTTTCAGATTGAGAATGGCATCATTGGAGACCACGCTGGGGTTGTCTGAAGGGAGGGGTTTCAGCTCAGACAAAGCTGCACGAGGCAGCCGAGCTGTGTTGCTCAACACAGCACAGATGATTTCATCCTGGGCAGGGACCATGTTGGGCTTTGACCTGCTGCTGGGATCTGGAGAAGTCAGCGAGCGCTTTCCTCCAGTTTCTGGGGTGCTGGTTGTCTGGACAGCGGGTAGATGTTCCTCCAGCTGGGCAGGTGGAGCCAGGGCTGCTGTGGTGGGATCCTCTAGGGGCCCCGGCAGCTACCCAGGCGGGATGCAGGGAGCCGGCAGAAGGACTCTTGGGAAAGTCTGCTTCCGGGAAACACACAACTGGAGGGGCTGCACTTGATGCAGGCTCTCCCAGTGAGCTGGAGATCTGGGAGGACACACACGCGTGCGCGTGCGCGCACACACACACGCACACATACACAGAGCCACAGTAGAATGCAAAAAATTAATAAGTGAATGAGTGCATAAGTGATTGAGTGAACCCAGCATTCTTTTCTCTTAAGGGGCTCGTCCTAAATATCACACAGAAAAGGAAAGGAGTCCCAGGCATGGTTTGTGTACGAGGATAATGACACTTACTCAGGTTGCCGTAGCTTGTACTTTTCCACTGATGCAGAAAAGGACCCTTTGCCAAAGAATGTCCTTGGAGTGGTTCAATGTATTATTCCTTCTGTTATTTAAGTCAAAGGTATTTAATGTAAGCAATTCAGCTGTGAGCTGGAATGTGTGATGAGTCTTTGAGCCCCGGGCGGAACTCACAGCGTGAACACTTTCAGCTTCAGCTCCACCAGGTGTGTAAGCTGTCGGGGGTTTTCGGTGGGGGTGGTGGGTTTTAAAGTCCATCCACCAGAATGGTCTTGTCAACAGGTTGGCTGGAAAAAACTTGTCTGGGGGCTGAAAGGCCTTAATGTTTGTTGCCCCCGTGTTCATTCACTCATTTCACCAAATAGTGAACATTTTCTATGGACACAGCCTTATACCAAGTGTGCTTTGAGGGTATAAGGATGGGACACACATCCCCCTCCAAGACTCCAGACTTACTGAGTTCTCAAAATATGTTTGTATTGACAATCCATCCATTCAATGTCAATCAACTGACAATGCATTCAATCCATTCAATCATTCAAACCATCAGTTCAAGTAGTTTTTTGAACATACATTAACAGAAATGCGGTACAAATGAGTTAATTCTTTAAGTCAGTGAAAGTGGTGTTTTTCAAAAAAATAAACTTTAGAGATTTTGTTTCTGAACTTGAACATTTGGCACGTGCCCGTGTGTGTGCACCTGCATACACCCGGAGGCCCCTCTCGCCCTCCTGAGCCCAATCCCGTCTACTGGCCAACATTTGGATCCTCTCTTTAGGGCTTTGCGGGCACGGCGGGCAAACCATCGGTTACACAAACACAGAGCCTTGGGGACTCGCTGTCACCAAGGGTCTCTAACAGCTCTGCTCCTCTGAAGTCTCCCTCACCCTCCATTCCCCTCAAAGCAGGGAAAAGAGCACAAATTCCTAAGGCAACGTCGTTCCCAGGGTACAGTTGCCATCCATCACTTCCCACCAGAAAAATGTAAAAAACCGTAAATGTGCTGACCAATAGTGGCATTATTTAGTATCATTGGCTTTGATATGGATTTGAGCAGGACGGGATGCTGGCCAAGTATTATGCACTGGATCCCCTGGGAGGCTTTGCTGGGTGGGCAGAACTGGGCTGGAAGGGAGGCCCAGAGCAAAGGCAGGAGCTCTTGCAGCTGAGAACGGGGCTGGGTCTTTGCCACCGAGGCTGCCCATCGTCAAGGCATCGGGGCGGAGAGGAGGCTGCCGCCCTCATGGAAGCAGGTTCTTGGAGGCTGTCTGTGTTTAGAGGGCTGGAGCCTGGTTTCTGCGTGATGCCCAGACACCTGGTCCTTTGGAGCTGGGGTGGGAACTGACCAGTGATGTTGGTGTTGACTCTGGACGCAATGGTGGTGGATTGAACTCAGGAGACCATCGCTTACCTGGCTGAATGTTTCACTGGGTCAGCTGTGCTCACTTCCCGAGTGCACACCTGTGCCAGAGCAGATGCTCTGGGGCCCTGGCCGCCTCCCAGTCCCACCACAGTCTGCCATCTATGATGTCAAGAGGCAGACGGTTTTCCAGGTGGGGCAGGAAAAGGCAGCCAAAGCTCAGCCTCTCTCCTCTTCCTGGTCTGCTGGTTCCTTCTCCAACCTGCCTGGGCCCGGGCAGTGTGACGGCTGCTACTCCTGCCCAGAGGGGGCTGGGCGGCAGGCAGCCAGAGGGGCCTGGCCTGGCTCTTCACTTAGCTCTTCCTGCACAGTCTTCTCGTCTGTAAAGTGGGGATCATGAGCCCACTGCACGGGGAGAAAAAAAAACGAGATAACATATGAAAGGAGCCAGACACATTGCGCAAGCTCAGTGAAGTGCAGCTTTTAATATTATTTCAAGGGCCCGATGGTCTGTTCTGGGGAGGAGGGAGAAGGTGTAGATGAGCAAACCCTGACTGCAGCAACGAGGGGGCAAAATGAGGGAGCCCTGTGGAGATGCAGACTGGCGCGGGCGGGAGTGATGAGCAGGGAAGGCGGAGCCCGGCCGGGTCAGTTCCTGTGGAGTGAATGAATAGCTGAAGGTTTAGAGAGTCTCATCCTTGAGGTCAAAGTGAGAGCTTGGTGTCAGGAGGTCTTGCTATAGATCTGTGTGCTCTTCCTAAAGTGCAGTGTGGGGAGAAAGGGAAGAGGGATTTGTCTCAGCCGAAACAGTTTTGAGAGCTGTGAACACCAGATGTCTTGAGAAATGTGGCCACGAATGCAGAATGGGTCCAGCTCTGCTCTGAAGATCTCAGTTAAGAAGGGACCAACTGGGACACAAGGACCTGCACACCAGCAGGCGGACGGTTACGGGCATGTAGCAGCATGGAGAAGCCCAACGTGAGCAGAGATCAGCCCCCGGAGCTCTGGAGTGGAGGGGTGGCCGGAGGGCTCGGGGAAGCTTCGTGAAGGGGCAGGAGCCCTAAGCTGAAAGATTTTCGTGCATGGATGCAATCAGGTCACTTGACTACAAGAGTCCGTCGGTGAGGGACATTTTTTTTTCTTCTGTTATGCTCTCCTTGGTGTTTATCACAGCTCTGTGTACACAGTAGGTACACAACAGATGTGTTTAATATGCGAGTGAATAAGCCTACTACCAAATGCATTTCTAGATTAGGTTGGTTGTTTATCAAGGAGACCTGCTTTCAGAGAAGGATGAGGTAAGAGGGCAGAAAAGTGCTTAAGGTTGTGTGCTCTCTTTTTGGCCATTTCCTTTGTGGATTTCTGGGGAGCAGCTTAGCTCTGCCTGCTCCAAAAAGGCCAGGATCTCTGGGTGGTACCCGTTAGGGAGGTGCTTCCATCTCTTTGGATATAATCCAGGGACATTATCAGTGGCTACCCAGCCAGATGAGCAAGCAGCTGGCATCTCTGGTGGCTCCAGGGCTCTAAATACATATAGGTGACTTTCTCTGGAATATGTTTGTGTTACAGATGTGGACGAATGTGCAACGGATTCCCACCAGTGCAACCCTACCCAGATTTGCATCAACACCGAAGGAGGGTATACCTGCTCCTGCACCGATGGCTACTGGCTTCTCGAAGGCCAGTGCTTAGGTAACAGCTCTTTGCGGCACACAGACTCTTGAAAGTGCATGGTTGCGTTGAGTATTGTGAAGTGCGGGCAGAGCTGGGTGACGTAAGGGCAGCGGGCTTTTCTCTGGTGGTGGGGGAAGCAGAAGGCTATTGCATTTACAGGTAACATCACCCCGTAAATTCAGCCCTCACCATCACTGCCATGTCATCATCAGAGTTTTTGAAAATATTTTCTAAGGATTCACGTTTGATTTTACCTCAACCTTCTTTCTTCCTTCTGGCAGTCTATAACAAAGGCAAGAAATGATAAGGGATGAGGGTTATTCTGTCCTACTTAGAAATCACATGAAGAGAAGGGAATGTTTGCTTAGTCACAGAGATGTCCGAAGTCTCAAACGTGGACCACTGGATTCTGATCTGACATCATCTGCTCCCAATACCCTACCCTAGCCCACACCAGCACGCCCTCCCCACTAGCTGTAGTCTTTTTCAAGGAGTCAGTCATCACCAATTGAGAATTTTGTCCCTGGTAGTTGGCATCTGCTATATGGTCTCTCTGTTTATTTTTACTGGAAGGCTGTTTTCCTTTCTTCCCCTCTAGTTTTTGATTTAGCCAAGTGCATGAATTCATAGCACTCTCCAGCTGTCACTTCAATTTCTCTTTCTAGGGTGTGATTTCTATGCCGTTTTCTTGGAAAAGCCCTACTGGTTTAAATTCTCTAAGACACTATTCTGTGGCCTGAAAGTCAGTCCAGGAGGAACTGAGAAACAAATCCAAACAACATCCTGGAAACAAACAAACAAAAAGTGTCTTCTTTCCAAGTCTTTCCTGATTGAGACTGAGTCCTCTAGAGCCCTGTCCAAAGCATCCTTGGGGCCTGACAAGCCAGCCTTGGCTTGGTTCTCCTTTCCAGGCACCGAAGAGCTGGCTGCACATGGACATTTGTGAATATGACGACTGCTTTGCATTTTAACCAACCTTAGCTATTCTGGAAAATTTGATGCCACTGACTTGAACATAAGCAGATCAGTGTGAGTGAGTTATTTGTATGGGAACTCAATATGTAGAATTTCAGAGCTGGAAGGGATGTTAGGTATTATGTCATCCAACTTTTATAGAGTTGGAAACTGAGACTCAAAGAGGAAGAACATGTTGGACAAAGTTAGAGTGAGTTGGGTCTAAAATCAGTCTCCTATTTCTCAGGCCAGTTTTTCCCTACCACAAGGGGGTGCTAGAGAAGACCAGGTGGTCGGGCCAAACAGAAGGGGTAACAGAGACCTTAGGGCCAGGAGACCCTTCACCACCTGAGCAGGGGCAGTAACTGGGACATCCCTCTACCTGGGAGGACTGTTCTCTTCCGCAGAGCATGAGGCTGTGGGAGGGGTGCTTTCGGAGGCGTCACATGATGCTGCGCGCACAGCCCGCTTACACTTCACATTCAAAGTGAAGACCTTTCCTAATTCTAGCTAAATTCATGCTGTCCCCTGGCCAAATTCTTTTTTTTCTCTTTCAAAATGTAAGTTCCACAGCTGTCCACCACCCCTCCTATGCACTTTTTGAGGCATTGCGTTTGTAGAAAAACAAGGGGCGGGGTGGGGACTGCCTTTCCCCCGAGCTACTCCTAGGCAGAGGTTGCCCTCTTTCCCCACTGTTGCCTCCCTGGGCTTGGTGATGTGCCCAGCTGTGCGCTTGTAAGAGGTCGGGACCAGAGTTGCACAAGTCAATGTGCTTTCTGAGCAGGAGCTGCATGGCACTCAGTGGGCAGTGGACTGAGCCAAGTTAGAAGTAGCTATGACTCAGAGATAAAATGGGACACAGCCCTCCTCAGAAGGATGGGACAACGGGTAAGGTGAAGGTGGTGTCCCTTCTGGCAGTAGGTGGTAGAAACTAGGCACAGAGGCAAGTTCTGAGCTGTCCCCTGGAGCCCTGGGTTGACTCTGGTTCCAAAGGAAGGGGTACCAGGTTGGGGAACATTTGAGGGGAGGTGAGGATGAAACAAGGACCAGTTACAACTATAGTCAGGTCCCCCACCTGGAGGCTTCATTCAAGACATCCTACCCTTCGGGAGTGGATTATCCAGCCCATCAACTTGGGGTCCGGGGAAATGCTTTCTCAGTGACATCAGACTCCCCGTTGACTAGTATATGTCAGCCTGGCTCTGCTAAAAGGAACCATTCACCCACAGAGCTGCTTGCTCAGGAAAGGCCAGCCCTGGCTTGGAAGAGATGTGTTTATCCAGGGTTTTATGTCCACTCTGTCCAAGGAGGAGATCCAAGGTGAACTCCAGTGTCCTTGTGTTACTGGATTCACAGTCTCCAGACTGTAGTGCTACCCAGTTTGTCCCAGCCTACACTCTCTCTCGTTCCTGGCAGCTGGACATATTCATTTTTTTTAATTGAAGTATAGTCAGTTTACAATGTTGCATCAGTTTCTGGGGTGCAGCATAATAGTTCAGTCATACATATACATACATATATTTGTTTTCATACTCTTTTTCATTATAGGTTACTACAAGATATTGAATATCGTTCCCTGTGCTATACAGTAGAAACTTGTTGTTTATTTTATATATAGTAGTTAATATTTGCAAATCTCAGGCAGTTGCCCAGCTAGCTCAGTCAGTAGAGCATGAGACTCTTAATATTTGCAAATCTCAAACTTTCAATGTATCCCTTCCCAACCCCTTCCCCCCAGTAACCGTAAGTTTGTTTTCTATGTGAGTCTATGTTTTCTGTGAGTCTTTTTCTGTTTTGTAAATAAGGTCATTTGTCTTTTTTCTAGATTCCATATATAAGTGATACCATATGGCATTTTTCTTTCTCTTTCTGGCTTACTTTACCTAGTACTGACAGTCTTCAGGTCCATCCAGGTTGCTGCAAATGGCATTAATTTATTATTTTTAATGGCTGATTAGCATTCCATTGTATAAATACACCACAACTTCTTTATCCAGTTATCTGTCGATGGACATTTAGGTTGTTTCCAAGTCTTGGCTATTGTAAATAGTGCTGCTATGAACATTGGGGTGCATGTATAAAGTTCCCTCTGGATTTATGCCCACGAGTGGGATTGCCAGATCATATGGTAAGTCTATTTTTAGTCTTTTGAGGAATTTCCATACTGTTTTCCATAATGGCTGCACCAAACTACATTCTCATCAACAGTGTAGGAGGGTTCCCTTTTCTCCACACCCTCTCCAGTATTAATGTTTGTGAATTTTTTTAATAATGACCATTCTGACCAGTGTGAGACAATACCTCATTATAGTTTTGATTTGCATTTCTCTGATAATTAGCGATATTGAGCATTTTTTCATGTACCTATTGGCCATATGTATGTTTTCACTGGAGAATTTCCTGTTTAGGCCTTCTGCCCATTTGTGGATTGGTTTTTTTTTAAATTATTAAGTTGTATTCTGGAAATTAAGCCCTTGTCAGTCTCATCTTTTGTAAATATTTTCTCCCATTCCGTAGGTTGTCTTTTTGTTTTGCTTAGGGTTTCCTTTCCTGTGCAAAAGCTTACAAGTTTAATTAGGTCCCATCTGTTTTTTTTTTTTGCTTTTATTTCTATTGCCTGGGTAGACTGCCCAGGAGAACATTGCTAAGATTTATGTCAGAGGATGTTTTGCCTATGTTTTCTTCTAAGCAAACTTGTCTATATGTTTAAGTCTTGAAGCCATTTTGAGTTTATTTTTGTATATAATGTGAAGGAGTGTTCTAACTTCCTTGATTTACATGCAGCTGTCTAGTTTTCTCAACACCACAGATATATTCACTGTTAATGGAACTGCAAGCAGCCTATCTAAGCCAGAATATGGATTCCTCTTACACTGCAAGTTAACTCGTCTTTTCCCAAAGCAGTGAAACGTTTCTGTAGAATCTTAGAGTGACCCTTAATGTTGGATAAATTCAGTGTTGAATCTTGGAGCTGGATAAAATCTGAGAGGCCATCTTAACCAACATCTCCCTCTAAGTGGAAATTTCTTCTACCACTTTCCAGATAGGTTCAAGTTCTCGTGGGACAGAAATGGGTCACGGAGGATCGTAGGGAAATTGAGCCTCGGAATCCAGAGGGTATCACCATCCCTGACACTTTGTAGGCACTATCTTTGTGTTAGTTCCTCTTTGCTTCCCTTTGAGATCCTGCTCCAGAAGAGCTGGGCAATAATGATGCTGGGGTGGCATCGGTGATGGAGAAGAAATATCTCACCTTGCTTGCAACTCTTGTTTCCAGACATTGATGAATGCCGTTATGGCTACTGCCAGCAGCTGTGTGCGAATGTTCCTGGATCCTATTCCTGTACATGCAACCCTGGTTTTACCCTCAATGAAGATGGAAGGTCTTGCCAAGGTATGTAATGTGAATGATAGCTTGAGCACAATGTGAAACCCTAGATGCTGTCTTCTTCAGAGTCTGATAGTTTATGTGGGTGGGAAATGCTGTTGTTAAAGTGTATTCTCCCTCATTGTCACTGCCCACCCTTCCCACTGCTTACAGAAACCTGAGATCCCAACTGAGGTTATGTGAAACCCGTCAAAGTGTGCTCTGGGTTTGCTGACATTAGAGCCACAGTCATCCACCAGCTGGGAGCTTACCATTTCATGGTTCCCTCTGTGCCTCTGCTATCCAGAAGTAGCCCCGTCAGCTTTCTTGGCTAATCAGAAATGTTCTCGCATGTCCCGTAATCTGAGTCCAGTTCCTGAGGCCCAAAGAGGGAAGATCCGAGAGGTCTCCTGATTCTTGGTGAATTGCAAAATATTTGCCAACACTCTGTGCAGGGGTTTCATGGGCAGTTTTGATGCCTCTTGTTACAGGTTTCCCTCCAGCCTGGACTAGGAGGGCCTGTTACTTAGCAGAAAGTCCGGGGGTGGTGGTAATTCCCTCTCCAATCTGACATCACCCACCGTAACAGAGGGAAACAAAGCCGTTTTCTGATGCTCATGTGATCGCTTCCCAGACTGATCAGTAAGAAAAACAAGCTTCACGCCTGTTCCCCTTTCCATCTGAAGGTTTCTTCTGCTCAGGAAGTGAATGGGGGGGACTTAAGACTCAAGGAATTAGTGCAAGTCCTGCCTGGCCCCCGACTCCCCGCCCCAAGCCCGTCGCCCGGGCCTCCAGTCCCTGGCAGCTGCATCATCCAGGGTGGAGGCAGCGCCAGAGACTCAGAATGAGGTCTTTGTTTGGAGCCTGCCACCAGGTTTTGCAGGATCCATTTCCTTGTCACCCTACTCGGGGTCTGGCGGGCAGGCTCCCGGCCAGCTGGTTGGAGGATATTATGTCTCCATTCGTTTAATCGTATCTAAATCATTGGGTAAACAGGAAGGCATCAGCGTTAAAGAGTTTGATCCTGGATTCTTTGTAAGTCTCTCTTCCAAAGCCGGTTCTGCTGATTGTGCCAAGAAGTCTCGGCTGTGTTCCTCTGGCCAGGAGGGGTCATTTTCTTCTGAGAGCAGAGGCTGGGCTGGAAGGCTGAGGGAGCTGACGGAGCTGGGAGCGGGTGCCTGGCTCCCTTGCTGCTGGGACAAGCGACTTAAGGCAGATGCAGGCTTCTCTGTGCCAGGCCTGCGGGTTCGAGATGCCAGCCCAGGTTTTCCCCCAGCGGCTGGCTTGGTGTTCCCAGCACCTCCTGGGGCACAGCCATGCACAGCAGAGCCAAAAGGCCCATGTATCGTCCTTCAAGGTCAGGCCTTTGACAAGGAGCAGTTAACACACCTGGCGATGCCAGGTCCAGCAGTGTGATAAAAAGCAGCAGGCCCAGCTCCCAGGCCTGGACACAGGCACTTGGTCACTGGGATATTGCATCAGCAGGGCCCACGGCAACACAGGATGTGACAAGCTCCAGTGAGCTTTTGTAACCCTAACATCTCAAGCGAGGAAGAGTGTTTTGCACTCTTCAAAGCATTGTCACGCTTTAAGTTCTCTGAGCCCCGAATCTTAGCCTCATGAGGTAGGCAGGGCAGATGAGGAAGACTGTGAAGCAACTTGGCCAAAGGCACACAGCTCAGTGGTGGCAGAGTTGAGTGTAGAACCAAGGGTCCAGTCTTCCTGTCCAGCAAGTTGACATGGGGTGGGGTCTGCTCCCACGGGATTCAGGAGGGCGTCTGATCATGTGTGGATCACAGAGGGGCAGGAAAGGGCAGCCAGGGCCCCAGGGGGCGGAAGCTGCGAGAGAGCACAATCTGACCTCATTCATCTTGGAGTGGCCAGCGTCTGGCTGGAAGCCGAGGCCTCCAGCCCTAAGACTCATCCGGGCCGTCCTGCTTGAACCAGCTCTCCATGGCCCACACCACGACATTCTCCTGGCCTCCCTGGCCTTCTAGGTGGATAGCCTCCAGACTCCCACTAGGCACCAGGAGAGACTGGCATCTCGCTGGACCCTCCCTGCCTGACTGTATTTTTTTCCCTCTGGAGGTTATAAAGGTGCCAGGGAGCGGCAGACGTGTGGGCATGGGAATGCCCTCTTCTTTAAGAGAAACTTCTCAGGCTGCTCACCTGTTAACTCCGAAAACACTCAAATCTCTGTTAAGAGTCATAAGAAGTTTACCCGGACTTTTGAAGGCGAGAGAAATCCTCTCAGCTGGAAATTTGGTCATTGCCATATGAAGTGTGGGAGAAGGGGGGCGTAAAACGGGTCAGCCAGGGCCATTGTCCAAAGGGGCTCCCTCCCTTCCTCCCTGCCTCTGATGAGCTGTGTAGAATTGTGGGTATCCTGGAAAGACCCCTGACTCATGTCCCAGTTTCAACTGTGCCCCTATTAGCTGGGGGACTTGGGCACATCTCTCAACCTGAAAACCAAGGGAAATATCTTTGTGGATGTATAATTGTTGTAAAATGAACCGCACGATTAAAGGTGCATGATTTCATACACTTTGGCATGTGTATACCTCCACAAAACCATCACCAACTCAAGGTAGTGAATATTCCATCGCTCCTTAAAGTTTCCTTGTGCCCCTTTGTGGTCTTCTCCTTAACCTACTGAACGTATAACATGGGCTGATGGTCCTTAAGGAGGGTTGTAAGGATTCAGTGAGTGTGAGCTCCTTTTGTAATAATCAGTAACATTACTTACGTGTAATTGTCTTAGTCTATTCTGGCCACCATGCCAAAATATCATAGACTGGGTGGCTTACACAGCAGAGTTTCACTTTCTCGCGGTTCTGGAGGCTAGAAGTCCAAGGTGAAGGTGCCGCAGGGTTGGGTGCATGTGAGGCCTCTCTTCCTGGCTTGTAGAAGGCTACCTTCTCCCTGTGTCCTCACGTGGCAGGAAGAGCAAGAGTAAGCTCTCTGGTGTCTCTTTTTAATAAGGGCACTTATCCATCATGGGGGCCGCACCCAGATGAGTTCATTTGGCCTTCATTACCTCCTAAAAGCCCCATCTCCAAATATCACATTTCGGGGTCAGGGTTTCAACGTATGTATTTTTGGAGGGAGACACAATTCAGTCCACGGCAATGATGACTTGAGTTGTTATTAGAATTATCATGATGATTTATCTGTTTACCTGAAACTTCAAAGTCAGTGGGGATGAGGGAAGAGCTCACTGGGGATGAATGCAGTAGGTGGTGGGAAAGGGCAGATGTGCCTAGAAACTCCTGTTGGTGAGCCTTGGAGGGCAGTTACTGGGAGGTGTGTATGTGTACATGTGTATGTGTACATGTACACGTATATGATGTGTGTACATGTTGTTTCTACCTTCCCCAACTTGCAACCCTCGAAGGGACGTATGGCTGGAGCCCCTGGTTCTTCAGTGAACACTGTGGGATCTGAACTCGATCTGATGGGTCCTAGATGGAGATCCTTGGTACCCGTGCACCTGGTGTCCTAGGGGTGGTAGATTATGTTGCCGGTGCACATGATCCGTCACGGGAATGGGCAGTGACGTGCTTTGGTTTTCCACAGATGTGAACGAGTGTGCAACCGAGAATCCCTGCGTGCAAACCTGCGTCAACACCTATGGCTCTTTCATCTGCCGCTGTGACCCAGGATATGAACTCGAGGATGACGGTGTTCACTGCAGCGGTAATGGGCTTGGCGTCAGAGACCACTCCCTGTACTCGGAGCACCGGGGTGGGGGCTTTCCTCGCAGGTGTTTCCTCTCGTGTCCCAGACACATCTCCAGTTTGGGACTTTTTCCAGTGCAGTGGGGGGCACAGCCACACAAAACAGAGATGAGTCACTTCCCAAAAGGTGGAGTGTAGCCCCACGGCCCTTGTCATTTGACCCCTAATGCAAAAACCAGTGGAGCTGCCTTTTAGGGTCTGACATGGGGTTGAAGAGGAAATGGCCTGTTGGTATGAGTTGTCTGTCATCACTCAGCACTGAGTCAAGTCCTCGGGGTAGAGCAGATAGTACTAATGGAATCGTGGCGGGAATAAAAGCAAATGTCATGGGGTACGTTTGGGATGGGGAGCATTGAATGAAGGAGATCAGGTATGTAAGTGAGAACACTGTGAATTACTAAAATCCCTGCCATCGGGGCCTAGCTCCAGGCCTGCACACGACGTACATGCACCGATTAGTTCTCAAATCAACTAAGGAATGATTGGATGCTGAATTAGCTTGTTGTGAGAACAGAGACGGCTCCGTTGACCTTTTATAAATTTATTCCAAGCCCACGAATCTGTGATTCTCTGCCCACGCTAGCTGGTGGACACTATTATCATTTTCTTAGAAACATGTAAACTCTTGTAAACGCCTTGAGACTAGAGACAGCGTCTTACTCATACTCATTCCTGTAGCACCCTGCTTACAGCCATGTACAGCTCATTCTTTGCTTCATTTTTTCCTTTTCTTTCTTTCCCTGTTTTTTGTAACTATTGAATTAGAGTAAACTCCATTCCACCCACTTTTAGCATCATCAGCAATTGTAAAGGAGCACCGTCCAAATTAATGATGCCCTGCTGTATTTTTCAAAATAAGTGGGCTACACCTGAGGGCATGAAAATCTTCCTGTCCTGCAGAATGGAAAGTTTCCTAATCTCGGGCTTCACTGTAACGGGAACGGACCCAGGTCATGAATGGGACTTGTGTGATAGCTTTGCTGAGGACTGGAGTGATCTAGGGACAGAATTCTCTGAAACAAATGAGCACTTCTGCCTTGGGGCAGGAAAGCTAGAGCCCAAGTAGGCACAGTTACAGAGAACCTCAGACCGATTAAATCTCAGTCCCAGAAATAGCTGCAAAACACCCTCAGGCATGAAAAGCTGCTTTCTTCCTAGATTTCAGTCCCCTCCCCTCCATAGCACTCCTTGGGGAATCTGGGCCAAGGAACTAAGAGGGGGAAAGTTTATCATTAAGAGCTGGGGTTATTTGTCTTTGGAGAATCGTTTGCACATCCACAGATGGTTATTGGCTGTCTGTGGAGGAGGCATGGGAGAGTGACTCTGTAGTCAGATGGAGCTGAGTTCAAATTCTGTGTCTCCTGTATTGTCCTGTCCCTGGCCAGGTCACTTGCTGAGCCTCAGTTTCCTCATTTGTGAACAAACATCTTCCTAGGTTGGTCTAAGGATTAAACGATTTGGGGGTCTCTATGTGTTGACTGACTTTCTCTAAGCGTCAGTGTAAGGAATTTTTGGCTTTTCAAGAATTTTACATCCTTGGTGGTTTGGCAGGGATTTTCAGCTGACTCACTTTAACCAAAATGGCTATCTTCTTGTCCACGTTCACCATGACACCCGCCTTCCTAAGACGTGGGGTGACCCCTGTCCACTGCGGGCTGGAGGGCTGGTGCCGGCTAGCAGTGTGATGCGGGGAGTTTGTTGTCTGTCCTGTCCTGCTTACTCTCTTTCTCTGCTGCTCCCTTATCCTGGGAACTTTTACCTTCTCTGTGTTATTACAGCTGGTGTGGCTCCTCCATGCAGCCCTAGACCCTTCCTAGCTGTGTCTCTTACGGATTTGCTAAGAGAGCTGATCCTGTAAACCGTAGTGGGTTCTCACGTGGATGAGTGAAAAGGGCCTCGTGTGTGCTCCCTGCTGGAAACTGGGCTGATATCTCAGATTGTGTATTTCAGGTGAAGGATGGAGCCACAGCCATTGGTAGTCTGGGGATTGTGGCCCTAAGATAAACTGAGTGGGTTTGTTAGGTGGAGCTGGGTGCTACCCTCTCCATTTGCACTGGGGCCAGCCCTGCTTAGGGGACTTCTCAACCCCAGGACTCCCCAGATCCATCAATTTTAAGTCCTGAGCATGATTTACTCAGGGAGACGTTATGGCATTGTGTTGGTGAGTGTAGGATCCAGAGGCCAGTTGGCTGAGTTCAGATCCCTGCTTTAGTGCTTGCTCGTTATCTGTAGGTTTGGCTGAACTACCTAACCTCTGTGAGCCTCAGTTTTCCCTCCGGAAAGTGTGGCTAGTAATAGCACCTCCCTCATGGCCTGAGGTGAGGAGTAAATATGATGAGGTGTGTAAAGCATTTCACCCAGGGCTTGGTACGTAATGAGCTTTCAGGAAATGACAGGTTTTACCACTGCCTCTACTAAGGGTATGAATGGAATCTACAAGCTTAACAGAAATAAGCAGGACACTCTGTCTCTGTTAGGATGGCTGGGGCCAGAGACCAGACTCTACAGGGCCCCCAGGGGAGCAGGAGGGGGGTATGGCAGAGGCAGATCTGACTCACTGAGCATGCTTTAACTTTTCTAATCCGCATCCCAGTTCTGCTAGCTCCTAACCCGTCGCCTGAAAGCCCTTAGGAGAGAAGGGACGGAATTTTTTTTTCTCAGATGTGAGAGACACATAACACAGGCACGTAAGACCCGGAATTATCAGACGGTAGAGAAGCAGCCTCTTTGTGCTGACATGCTCTCTGGGTGATTCCAGAGAGCATTCCGAGAATGTGTCACATGGGAAAACCATGGAAAGCAAGTTTTCGGGAAACAACAAATGAAAGAAAAACATGTTTTCTTTGGCATGCTCATCGAATGAGGCTCAAATGGGGGCTCTGTTGCCAAACGCTGTGTGTGATGAAAGGTTGGCGGTTCTGGAACGCCTGCTTCTGCATCTACAGCCACAGCCTACTTGTTCAATGGCGCCCCCTTCAGGTCCCCACCTCTGCAGCTGGCAGGGGCCCAGCTCCAGGACCCTGTGTCCCAGGAACCACCGGAGGCAGGCAGGCCACCCCATGCCACTCCAGAGTTTCCTCTTTCAAGGAGGTTCACAATGAAGTTTTAATATAATTGATACCCCCTGGCCTTTGGGATATGTCCCTTTTAGTTGTGATTTTAGGAATAATAGTTTTTCTCAACTTGGGGGAGATTACAGGGAAGTTAGCACTGGGAAAGTTGTCCTTTCAGAAGACCGAGGCCAGTGAATGCTTTTTAGGTCTAGGGGAAGAGCTTGGCCCCCAGAAAACTCCAGCAGGCAAACAAATCTGACTCCCAGAAGTGGAGGGTAGATTCACCTACAGGGCAGAATGAGCCAGTGATGAGTGGATGATGTAGCTGAGCCAGAGGCAAAGGGTGTTGAAGGCTTGATGGAGACAGATTTCAGCTCCATGGAGGAGAGAATTTTTCTAACAATTAGAGCTGTCCAAATGCCAATGGGCTTCCTCAGTAGACAGTGAGCTCCCTGTCACCAGAAGTGGTCAAGAAATGAATTGGCAACTTCTTGACAGTAAAGCTATCACATGTGTCAGGAGAGCCTGGACTCTGTAATAGATGAGCCCCTAAGTGCCCATCCCCAGGTCATCTGTGACTATAAACAGCAGGTGTAACTTGTCACTCCCAGATATGGACGAGTGCAGCTTCTCCGAGTTCCTCTGCCAACATGAGTGTGTGAACCAGCCCGGCACGTACTTCTGCTCCTGCCCAGCTGGCTACATCCTGCTGGATGACAACCGAAGCTGCCAGGGTAAGGCTGCTCAGAGAAGCCTGGCTGGGGGAGGTGTGTGGTGGGGCTGTCTCAGGGGGGCACCTGAATGTCTTCACCTGGGGAAGGAGGCAGCATGGAGGGCGTGAGCGGGTACTGGTGACTCCCATGCCTGGGCTGGTGCCTTTCTGCCCTGCAATCCATCCTCTGGCCTCAGAAAGGACAAGGCTACTCTCCTTCTGGAATGAACTCTGCAGATAGAGGTGGCCGGTCCTGTCTCCCCAGGCAGATCTCTGCGGCCACTCTGGGGACTGCTCCAGTACCAACCTGGACTTCTTATGGCCTGACCCTGGTCCGTGAGCATCTTCTCATGGCTCCTGGAGGGCAGCCTGGGATGCTTTTCTCTAGTGACTTCCCAGAGAGTGAGTGCTGGGGACACCACATACCTCTGACTGCTGTGTGCCTCAGAGGGTCGGGACCCCTGGCTGGAAAGAGTGGGTCTTCTCCAGATTGGCTGCTGGAGATGATTTCCAGCCCATGCTGCACCCACTGGGGCAACTGAAGGAGGCAGGTAGCTGAGTAACAGACCCATTTTCAGTTCTTTGAAACTGCCTCACCCCAACACCAAGCAAGAATTCTCCCCAGCAGTGCCGGGCAGTCGAAATATAATGTGAGCTAAAATTTGAGCCATATATATAATTTTAAATTTTCTAATGGTCACATTAAAATAGTAAAAAGAAACAGGTAAAATTAAGACTATGTTTTATTTAATTCAATGTATCCCAAATGTTGCCATTCCAATATGTACTCAATATAAAAATTATTGATGAGATAATTTTACATTCTCTGGTACTGAGTTGTTAAAATCTAGTATGTATTTTCCACTGACAGCACATCTCAATTCAGACTAGCCACGTTTCAAGTGCTCAGTGGCCACGTGTGCTAGCGGCTGCTATGTTGGATAGAGTAGCTCTCTAGACAGATCCGGGCAGCCCCCACCCCCACCCTGTCCCATCTACCTTGGAAGTGCTGCCTGGCTTCAGCCTCTTGTCTACCATGCATTTCAGACATTAACGAGTGTGAGCACAGAAACCACACGTGCATCCTGCAGCAGACTTGCTACAACTTGCAAGGGGGCTTCAAATGCATTGACCCCATCCGCTGCGAGGAGCCTTATCTGCGCATCAGCGATAAGTAAGTCATGGCGTCTTCCTGGGAACATGGGTGAGGGAACTGGCTCTGGTTGCCCCAGTGAGGTGTGAAGAGGACAGAACCTGCTGCCAGTAATCAGAGACCTGATGGACTGCCTACTACACACGTGCGCACATACACACACACACTCACTTGCGCACATGCACATACGTCTTCTGCCCTCTTCCAGTCACAGTTTACTGCCCTGAGCAGCACCCAGCTTCTCGCTGGAGGTAGAGGGATGAGTGGGCACATCCATCATGTCCTCTAGGGATGCAGCGTCCAAGAGTTCACGGCTTACCAGTGTGCTTCCTGCTTTGATCAAAAACTGGCAAAAGAGGATGAAGCCAGGGCAGGCGGGTCCTTTAGGAATCCTTTAGAACAGGGCTCTTTGAATTCTGATTCGAGGGTCCTTTGTGGCAAATCAGAGCTTCGGGCTGTTCTCACTGGCTCCCATTCCTGGTTCTCTCTGGGTTTCTCCAGGCTGCCCTTGGCTGTGGCGGGCACCTGAGCTGGTTCAGCTCACAGCACTGAGCTGATGTGACCAGTGAGGTCCTTGTTGTGCGGCTGAAAACCCTGGGAGACCTCCTGCCTCCAGGCTCCATTCCAGTCTTACTCCAGCTTCCCCCTTAGTCCTGCCAACCTGAACAGGGCCTGCTCTCACTGTCACCGATGCCCTGAAATGTCCAGCCTCCAGGTTTCCGTGCACACATTTTCGGCCACATGGAAGGCATTCCTGCCATTGCCACATAGACAGATCTGCCCCCTCTTTCAGACCTTAGCTCTGATGTCACCTCTCCAGCTGTTTGTCATCCTTTTCAACTGGGAACCATTTCTCCTGCCTCCAAACTTCTTTTAGGAAACACTTATTTTTTGCATGACATGTGACATTTTAATGTGGACATTTGGGCACCAGGGACATTTTGGTTTGGCTATTTTGATGTAGTCTTAAAAAACAAAACTTAAAAATTTTTTTAATAAATTCATTTATTAAGTGTTAGTCAAGCTCCTGTTAACGTATCAGACTCGGTGCTAAGGGCTATGGTTTTTGTTCTTATGCTAATGAAAGAGAGATACATTAAACAAATTGTCACACAAATGAATATACAATCATAGATTGTGATAGGTGCTCGGAAGAGGAAGAATGGAAATTTATCAAAGAGTAGGCTGGACCTGGTCTGCTCTGGGGAGTCCAAAAGCCCCTCTGAGGAAATGACATTTGGGTTGGAATGCGAAGGTGAGTCAATGTTAACAGGGGGTGGAAGAGCAGAGGGAACAGCATGTGCAAAGACTATGAGACAGGAGTGACCTTGATGTCTTCAGGGACTGGAAGAAGCTGCAGCCTAGTGAATGACATTTTCAGTGACCTGAGACGAGGTTAGAGAAATTGACAGAGACCAGACTGTGAGGTTTTAGAGGATAAAGTGGGTGTTTAGTTTTTATTCAAGTTGCAATGGGTGCCACTGTAGAAACTTGAAGCAGGATAGAGATATAATCTGATTTATGTTTGACAAAGGGCACCGTGCCTGCAATGTAATAGATTAGAGTGGAAGAACCCTCCACTCCTTCACAGCAGGACATCACAGAGGTCCAGGTGAGACCGGGAGACAGTGTAGTGACAGTGGAGATGGTGAGGAGTGGTTGGATTTGGACTACATTTTAGTTTATTAAAATTTTTGTTTTAGCTGTGAATCAGGTTTATTCACTTAAAAATTTTTTTTAAATTGAAGTATAGTTGACTTACAATGTATTAGTTTCAGGTGTGCAGCAAAGTGATTCAATTATATGTATACATATATACAGATATTCTTTTTCAGACTCTTTTCCATTATAGGTTATTATGAGATATTGAATATAGCTCCCTGTGCTGTACAGTAGGTCCTTGCTGTTTATCTGCTACATATAAAGTGGTGTGTATCTGTTAACCTCAAACTCCTGATGTATCCCTCCCCTCCATCCCTTTCCCCTTTGGTAACCATAGTTTGTTTTCTACTGGGCTACATTTTAGAAGTAGAATGATAGAGTCTGAAGATAGACTGGAAGTTAGGGGAGACTGACAGAAACACAGCAAGGCTTACCTCCAGTCCTGGGCACCAAAACATAGATCAACTATCTTCATCTAGTGTGCACCCTGACTCCTAGAGAGATGGAGGGAGGTTAGGGATAAATCAAGGGGTGTCTCTAACAGGCACTCCTTAGTAATGAGTCAATAATTTTATATTATGATATACACTAGCATTTCAAATTAGCTGCTTTGTATTAGAGAGATTTGTATAGATGATTTATTTCTCCAATTAGAGGGTGCAATATTTAAGATCAGATTCTTACTTATCATTGCAATTAATGTCTTAACATCTTAATGTCATGTCCTAAAGTCATATTTTACTCATAGTGAGTTCTGAGTACTTGTTTAGAGAAAGAAAATGTGAAATTATATTCGACTCAGACTGGGGTAGGTACAATAGAAAAGGTAAAAGGACCACTCAAGACCTGTCAATCTAATGTAATCTCTCACTTTCTAAATTTCTTACTGAGTACGTATGGCTGGGGAAGTGAGGGGCTATGGGGCACATTTTGCCGTGTCCACATGTGACAGATGTAAAATGCATTAGAGAATGTCCCAGTGTTCTGGAATCCAGACATCTAAGGTTTATGCTTAGTAGCAAGAATATCTGATTGGCCAGAATAGGCCACTCTGTAGGAAACAGAGAGCTCACCCACAAGCTGAAGAGTTTTTAGATGAGGGCCAGGAGGGGAGAGACTCTACAGTTACAGCATTTGGATGATAAAAATGGGGTGGCCTCCTTTCCAGTGTCTGAAGTGAGGAAGTAGGTACAAGCAGCCTCTGGAAGGGGTGTACCGCGTTCTCACCCAGTTTCCCTTCCCCGCAGCCGCTGTATGTGTCCCGCTGAGAACCCTGGCTGCCGAGACCAGCCTTTCACGATCCTGTACCGGGATATGGACGTGGTGTCGGGACGCTCTGTTCCTGCTGACATCTTCCAAATGCAAGCAACGACCCGCTACCCTGGGGCTTATTACATTTTCCAGATCAAGTCTGGGAATGAGGGCAGAGAGTTCTATATGCGGGTAAGAGGGGGTGGGGCGTGATGGTCTCCGTCTTTCACAGTGCATTCTGTTGTCTAGCCTGGCACATGCTTCTAGAAATGGGCCAGAGTGCAGCTCTGCGGGGCAGGTGTGAAGAGGAGAGGCGCAGGGATGGGAGGCAGGACTCCAGTGTCCTGTTTCCTCTCACTTGCTGTGTGTCCTTGCTAAAGTTGCTGCTCCTCTGTAAGCCCCTGGATCCTCAGCTGTGCACTGAGAAATTAGGTCAAGATGCAGTCTTTGATCTCTTTCTTTCTGCAGTTCTGTGGGAGAGGCATTCACATAACCATTGATCTGTCCACTCATTTGACAAGTATTTTACAAGTGCCTACCATGGACTTCTAGAAACTGAATACAGCAGTGAAGAACAGTCCTGAACCCCTGCCCTCATGACACTTACATGGCAGTGAACCTAAAGGCATTCTTCCCAGAAACGGGCTCCACCTACATTGGCCAACACAGGAGTCATGTGGCTCTTTAAACCTAAACTAATTAAAATAAAATAAAATAAAAACTTAAGTTCTTCCATTGCACTAGCCACATTTCAAGTGCTCAGAAGCCACATGTGGCTGTTGAGTTAGCTTAGATATGGAGTGTTTCTATCATCGTGGAAAGTTTGATTAGACAGCACTGACTTATCTATATTAGGAAAAAATATATAGGAAATATAGGAAAAATATACCTGCTTATTTGTAAATTACATACATGCAGTTCTGGACCATTTCTATCGCTGAACTTCGTTTCCTGCAAACTTTGGAGTGATCACATGTTTTTAGAGCCCACTGACTTAGAGCTATGTTTTTTACATTTCAGTGTGAATTTGGGCACTAGTCAAAAAAAGGAATCCCAGAGCTTCCTCTTTAGAGAATTTATTTCAGGAGATGGTGGCTAAGGCGTAGTGTATCAGTTTCCTGTGGCTACTGTAACGAATTGCCATCAACTAGTGGCTTAAGACAACAGAAATTTATTCTGGAAGCCAGAAGTCTGAAATGATTTTCACTGAGCTGAAACCAAGGTGTCAGAGGGCTGTGCTCCCTCTGGAGGCTCTAGGGGACAATCCATTCCTTGTCTCTCCCAGCTTCTGGTGGCTGTGAGCGTTTCTTGACTTGTGACCACATCGCTCCGATCGCTGCTCCATGTTACCTCTTCCTCTTCTGTGTGTATCAAATCTCCCTCTGCCTCTTATAACGACACTTGTGATTGGACTTAGGGCCCACTCAGATAATCCAGGATAATCTCCCCACGTCATGATCCTTAACTTAATCACATCTGCCAAGATCCTTTTCCATATAAGATAGTGTTTACAGGTTCAGCCTATGAACCTGCATTTCTCACAAATACAGCCTGTGGTCCTCCAGGGTCACTGTGGGGCACTAGACTCAGAAGTTTGTCCACTTTTCTGGGAGACTGCCCTCAGGCCTGTGAAAGAACCACGTATCTGACTGCCCTCTCCCCAGCCGCTGGCAGAATCTTCCAGTCCTTGCCTCTGGGGTTGGGACTGTGAAAACAGACAGGGCTCAGAAGCAGGAATAGAAAAGATTAGGCTGGTATCATGCCTATTTCCTCATAAATATGTTTTCAGCCAGACCCTAACAGGGCAGGATCACATGTGATAACACAGCTGTGGACCCAACATCTGCACACCAGTGTAGCAGGGTCAAGGGCTTTGGAAGGAGATGGAATGAGTGGAGGGTGGAGGAACTTCTGCAAGTTGAAAAGATGGAGCTGCCTCTCTGTCAGTCCTTCCTCCAAACCCATAAGCCGTGGCCGTCCTGCAGAACCCACTTCTGTGAGCCTCTGTGGGCTGGCTGCCCCTGTGAGCGGAAGCCTCACCCATCAGCAGTCTCTAATCTGGCCTCTCACAGCTGCTTCCAGTCACAGAGCACAAAGATGCCTCTCTTGGGGCTTTAAAATACCATCACACATATCACCTGCCTCAGGTTTTTTTCCCCAGCAGAACAGAAGATCTGCAGGAAGTGGCCTTGTTTCGGCAAGATTGCACTCCCCAGGTCACCACCTACTAAAATCTCCTAGACCCAAATGTTCCCCCCAGCGGCTGACTTGGAAGAGCTACCCCAAGGTGGTGGGGGAGGGTGATTGTCTTCTACAGGTGGAGTGGATAGGAGGGAGGGCCCCTTCCGGGGAGATTCCTCTAGTGCCTGGATTGTCACTGCAACTAGGGGACCCCTGAAACTCACAACACTTCGAGCTTTTTGTGTTTTGCACTCTGTCTGAGAACACTGAGAAGGGCTGTGATTCTTCAGTATTTATTCAGATGACGTCAGGACACTGAGGGGATGAGGGGATGCCTTGGGAATGGCTGAACGAAACCACAGATGGGGAGGTGGTTCCTGGCTTGATAGGTCCCGAGGGCTGCCCCTGGGAAGAGAACACAGGCTGGGTGTAGGGGCCCTGTGAAACCACCAGACAGGGGGGCCAGGAAGACAGAAACCTGCTGGAGGAGGCAGAGCGCTCCTACTCCGAGCTGTCTGAAGCTGCAGCGCCCACCCCAAGAGGCCATACACAGTCATTCTGACGTGTACGCGGGAGCCAGGCTGACCTACCTCAATTGCGCTCTGCAACTTACCAACCATTTGACCTCGGGCACATTACCTAACCTCCCTGAGCCTCAGTTTCCTCATCTGTAAAGAGGGGATAATGATAGTAATTAAGATTGGATGAGATCATCTACTTAGTGCAGTGCTTGGAGCACAGAATGGCTGTTTTGATCAAACAGGCAGGATTTGGCCAGGATGAAACATTCAATAACTTTCTTTTTCTCACCCTGCTGTCTTGAACCCGCACACACCTGGGTGACATCTCAGGTGCATCCCATCAGATTCACAGGTACTTTCAGTTATTATTGAATTGTCTCCTCCCATGTCACAAGTCCGTGCTGGTTTATATGGAAACTTCAACCTCTCTGTTTCTCTCTCAGTGTAGAGTTTCTCCCTGCCTCAGCTCGGAGCTGAGGCGGAGGGTGGAAGAATGCTTGGCCTCGGTACTGCCCCCCACCACTGACAGTGCTGCCCTGGCTCCTCCTGCTGGGTTTTGGGGGTACGGATGGTGGAAGGGGACTGGTTAGGGGGTCCGGGGTCACACCCCATTGTAAGCAGGCCTTAGTGCTCTCTCTGGGGCAGAGACCCACGTGCTCTCGTTTTCATGGGATGCTTTGTGGGTTCTTTGGAGATTTCCCTGAGGACTTTGCCCTGACCATTCCGGAGTGGGCGATAGGGTCTCTAGTTGGCTACTTGCCACCCCTAAACTCTGTCGCAGAAAGTCTGTGTGTGTGGGGTGTTGCCTCACCCTGGCAGGCAGACCTTACCCAGGGCCTTGAGCACACTGACAGCCAGCTCCCCAGCAGCTCCCTCTACTCACCTTGGTGCAGGCATCTCTGGGGCTCTCTCCTCTAGACTTCTCCAGGGGGAGTCCAGTGCCGCTGTCTGCATCCTTAAAGTCAGGGGAACCACATTGCTTGATGTGGGGGCTGGTAAGTTTGTTTAATATATTTATATAGGCTGGAGATGGTGACAGAGTGAGAACAAATAGACCTGGCTTTGGACAATGGCTGTGGAAGTTCTGTGTCACAGCAAGAGGAACTACACAGACAGCTCCGGCAGCAAACCCCATACAGTGCTGGGCGTGTGCCGAGTGTTTTCCGTATATCCCTCCTTTCATCTTCACAACAATCCTATGCTCTAGGGCCTGCTTGACTGCTCCGATTTTGTAGACGAGAGCACTGAGGCACAGAGAGGCTGAGGAGCTTGCCCAACTCCTCACAGCTGGGAAGCACCAGAGCAGGGTTTGAACCCAGGCAGTCGGCCACAGATATCTGTGTATACTCTTGAATTTCTCTTTAGGATGTAGGGTATTTTCACCTACTCTTCTAGCTTTGGGGTCTCAGCAGAAATTGAGATAGCAAGAAAATTCTACCTGAACATCTACTCATAATAGAACGTGTTTAATCAGCGTTAGTTATGATTGTATGGATAGTGTCGTTTCTGCTGCTACTGCTGTTAGGAGGTTGTAAACTGCTGGGCGCTGGAGAAGTTGGAGATGCCCAAGGAACTGGAGCATCATGTGGGTGGTGGGGCTTGATAGCCGCTCAGGCTCTCCCACCCTGCAATTCACTGTTTATTACAAGCACTTGGGAAGAGCTTCATTCCACATAGTGGGCAAGCCACACACACACACCCGCGTACGTATACACGGGTGCACATCCACATCCACCAAGTGCACATTCACTCACCCGTATGCACAGGCACAGGCACAGACATGTGGGCACACACTCATGTGCACACAAACGCACAGGTACATATGTATGCATGTACCCCCTTGACAAGCCCCACTGATAATCTGTCTCACACTGAGCCCTGGATGGAAGCCTGGTGACTGGTTTTGGCCAGGTGACTTAGGGACACAATTAGGGCCGGAAGAAGGAGCACTGTCACGGGGCTCAGACTGTGCCAAAGTGCGTTCACCCCGTGACACACAGGGATCAGGTGGTGGGGCCAAGGGAAGCTGATTTGCTATGACCTGCCTGCCTGCCCTGTGTCGGACAAAACCATCCCACAGACTGACTCAAAACAAACTGAAGCATGTGTGGGAGCCGAGCCAAGAAGACATACATCAGCTGAGCTGTGTGCAGCCTACTCCTCTGCGGGCACGTCTGCAGGCCTTCAGTCACTGGTTCCCTCTTCTGCTGACGTTAATTCAGCACCACTACACGTGCGGCTCTGAGCCAGGCCCTGAGAGTTTAGGAACAAACAGGATGTAGCCTCTGCCCCTGAGGATCCCCCACTACGGAGGGGCGGTGGGGTGGGGACAAACAACCAGGCAAACATTGACAATGCAAAGTAGTGATTCTCAAGTAGCCCAAGTGTCAGGCAACGGAGGTGCTGAGACCTTATCACTGAGCTTAGGGGCTAGAAGCTTGATTTTTGGAGTCAGACATTCCTAGTACTGTCAACTAAAAAATGCACAACCTGAATGCTGAGAGTTATGATTTTATTTGATGGGCTTTTTGAGGACCTGAACCCAGGAGGCAGCCTCTCAGATCACTCTAAGAAACTGTTCCAAAGTGGCAGGGGAGGAGCCAGGATATACAGGAGTTTTGCCACAAAGACCAGGTAGATGGAACATCAGATTATAGTTAACTAAAGAAAACCAAATACCTCAAATTAGGAAATTGAGGACTTTTCTATGTAGGGGAAGGTGCAAAGGTCTGGGCTTATTAAAACCATTCCTTTGATGTGCACCTTAGCTATTCAGGGCCAGAATCCTGCTCTCTCCCATCCTGAGTTCCCTTAAGCGGCACCATTGGAGGTGACAGCAGAGGCCGGGCTGCCTGCTTGTCTGCATCCTGAGTTTCCTGACACGGCTGGCAATATTTTTCATTCACAGTGCCATGTGCCAGTTTCATGACCTTCTGTAGTGTACTCAACCTCCTTAACTTGTAGGATTATGAGGATTAAATGGGAGATGTATGTAGGGTCATAGCCAAATGCCAATATCTACCACCACTACTACTACCATCACCACCAACATCATTTTGTACCAATGACCAGCAAGCCCATCAATGGCCAGGGCCTCTTGGGGGCAGGGGGGTTGGCTATTTCATTAACACCTTGGCTCTTCCCTAACAGCCCAGTGAGGACTGGAGATGGCTGTCCTCAGCTCTCTGGGCAGGCACTTGAGTCCTCCATGTGCTCGTGGGCAGGCCTTTCTCAGGCTGCTGCAGATCTGACCCTCGTGGAGATGAGACTGGCTGAACCTCTAAGCTTACTTCCAAACAGGAGAGGCAACGGTCCTCTCACATTCTGGAGACTTTTTATAGGGACAGGCCAAAGGAACAACTGGGACATTTCCAGCTGTTCCGTCCCCATCCCAGGCTCTGCAGCTCTCCCTCCAGAGGCCTACCCACAGCTCAGGGTCCTCAACCCTTGGCCTTTGTTCATGCAAACAGCAAAAGCTGGTGAGATATTTGTATGTGTAAATGCCCTGGGCATTTCCTTGTTTGGCCATACCCTCTGGAGTCCTGGCCCAGGGCTCTGAGATTTTGCCAAGAGTTGACAAGGAAGTCTGAGCGAGCCTCTGCGTGAGAAGGTACCTATTGCGTGGATGCTGATGGGAATGGAGGGAGCCGGTGCCAGGAGGAAATTACGTGGCTGTCGGGCTGCAGATAGCCCAGAGGACAGGGGAGGTCCCAGTACCTGGACAGCACCTATCTGCCTGCCCTACCCTTGTCATGCCTGTGGCAGCTCTTGGGGGAGCCCTCCCTTCGTGGAGACAGATAAGACGCTGGTGTAGCTTTAAACGAGCCATGCCTCTTGGTCTTGCAGAGCTTGTTGCTTTCAGTTTCTGCTTTCAACGTTGGCCTCAGCAGCTTGTAGGAAGCAATCGTCCAGCATGTCCTGTTCCCTTATGCTATTTCCTTTCCAGGGACCCATTATCTGGCCATTGCACTGAGCATCTCTTCTTTAGGGATGTGCTAGGGAGAAGTAAAACTCACAGCAGTTTTTTCTGATAGTTGCTGTGCAGTGAAAAAATCCTGGGGCTTGAAGTCAGACAGAAGCACTGGAATGCAGTATCTTGTCTCTGTCCCTGACTGGTCTAGTGACCCTAAGCAATGACTTAACTTCATTGAGCCTCAGTTCACTTGTTTATAAAATGGGGATGTAATGAGACATACCTCCAGAATGGCAACTAGGGTCCCCAGGCTGGGTCCTGTGCTTTTAGATGAGAGCTTCTCAATTGTTAATGTGCCCATAAATCACCTGGGGATTGTGTTAAGCTACAGATTCTGGCTCAGTAGGTCTTAGTGGGGGGGGAGGGGGGCTGAGATCCTACATTTCTCACAAGCTCCCTGGTGAGGCTGATGCTGTTGGTCCAGGGACCACATATTGAGTAGTCAGGCCTTTCGGAGTTTTTACAGGGACTAAAAAAGCACATAGATATAAAAGTGGCCAGAAGAGCACCTCCCACATGGTGGAAGTTCAGCTGAAGTCAGTCCTCTCTCCTTACCTCCTTGAAAGTTTTAGAAAAAGATTCAGTGGAAGAAAAAAGCTCACATGAAGTTATTAAGACCACAGTGATAGGGTCACAGAGCAGTGAAGCTGGAGGTGAGGACAAGCATCCAGCCTGGGGTTCCAGCAGGGGCTGCACTCGGACCTACCTGGAGGCTGGTAAAAAAGTCCCATTCCCCAGGCATCATCTAAAAGTCCACTGAAGCAGAAAACCCTGCACTGGGCCCCTGGAATTGTTAGTTTAAAAAAAGTGTCCTAGATGCTTTAGAGTTGTTCACTTGGGAACTACTGATCTGGTACAAACGTTTACTTTAGAGAGGAGGCCCAGGAAAGCGAAGTGACAGCCCTGAGTCATGTGGTTAGTTCCATCAGTTATTCGTCCTCTCATACAGGGCACATTCACCAAACACTTACTGCATGCCAGGCACCATGCTGGGTCCTGGGGGGTCCAGGGGTGGCCTCGGTCCTCGCTGTTACACGCTCATTGTCTAGTGTGGACCTAGACATCAGACGTGGACCGAGTAAACAGAGTGGACAGTGACACGTGGTAATGAGTTTTTTCCTTCCCAGGCAAGGTAGAGCGTGCCTGGCAGAGGGTCACAGGGACCTGAGTTAGATTGGGGAAAGCAGAGGAGCGCCTCTGAGGAGGGGATATTTCAGGTGAGACCTGAAGGGGCAGCAGGAACAAGCCAGGTGGAGCATGAGTGTGGCTTTCCCACTGGTGGATGCCAGTTTGCTGAGCAGGCAAGGGGGAGCGCCCCAATTGGGGCTGCCGAGGCCGACTGTGGCCAGACCACCTGGCCTTCTGCTTTGGTGACTGTCTGAGAGGCCCCGTCTCCCGATGGACAGCTTTCCCCACCCTCCCTGCCATCATTCAACAGCTTCTGAGGTCAAACTCACCCTGGCTCCGTAAGTGGGGCAGACCTTCTCTAACTAGTATCTCCGGTTCCGTCCACAGCAAACGGGCCCCATCAGTGCCACCCTGGTGATGACACGCCCCATCAAAGGGCCCCGGGAAATACAGCTGGACTTGGAAATGATCACTGTCAACACGGTCATCAACTTCAGAGGCAGCTCTGTGATCCGACTGCGGATATACGTGTCTCAGTACCCGTTCTGAGCCCTGGGCTGGAGCCTCTGACACTGCCTCTCTACAGCACCAAGGGACAGGGGAAGAGAAGAAACCAGAGGGAGAACGAGAGCGAGACAGACGTTACGCCTTTCCTGCTGAACGTCTCCTGAGGAGTCAGCCCCGAGTCCCGAGCACGCCTGTATCATTGTAGACCCGTCACCCTGAAGGACATGCTTCTCCCGGTTCCTACGGCGCAGCTATCGCAACGCATTATCATCGGCACCCTGACCTGAGATCGATGGTGATTTTTCAAGGCCTTCGGTTTATCTCCATATTTTTCAAAGAAAATAGATTAGGATTGCTGGGGTCTGGGTCCACGTCCAAAGACTGTGAACAGCTTCCTCTCACCTCCTCCATGCCTTCTTTCTATCTCTCGCTGATCGCTTCTTTGCCAAGGCCCAGAGAGCTCATGGGGATGCTGGGTGTAGCTAGTTGGCTTCTTGCATGTACAGAGAAGGCTAAGGAATGAAACCACAGCAGGATCTAAGGGTTTTCTAAGTCTATTTCAAAGCCATGTCTGGTATTTTCAGCCATAAAAGAAGTTTTAGTTGTCCTTAAATTTGTATAACTGTTTAATCCTTTCTTGTTCATTTTGAGTATTTTTTTTAATCAGTGGTAGAATAATTCCTTCAAAAGGCACATGTTATGTTCTGTCTTCCCAAACCCAGTCTCCTGTCCATTTTAGCCCAACATTTTCTTTGAGGACCCCTTAATCATGCTTTCTTTAGAATTTTCACCCAACTGGGTTGGAAGGCAGAGGTCTCCAAACTGATTAAATATTTGAAGAGATCTTGTGTTTGGTTCATTTTGACATGGTAGATGATTCAGCATTTGGGGTTGGTTCTAGTTCTCTTTACTTTGTTCTATCCTGGCTTCAGAAGCTCTCTGGAGAGCGAGATCATCATTGAAAACTCAGGCACGGGACAGGGAGTGGTGGCGGCGGGCGTGTGGGTGGGTGGGGACACAGAGAGATGGCAGGGGAGAAGGGAGGGGGAGCATCTCCCCTGAATCCTAATCCATCAGAACACAATGAGCTATCCCTCTGTTATGTGGATTATTTCCATATACTTTTCCAGAATAGGAATGTATTCAAGTTACTTTAAATCAATAGCCCTTAACCCTGACTGCATAGTAGGATGACTAGTGGAGCTTTCAAGGAAAAGAACTTGATTTTCTGGGCCTCCCCACCAGAGATTCTGACTGGTCTTTGGTAGGGCCCAGGCATGGGGGGTTTGAAAAACCGTACTGAATAGCCAGAGTGAGGTCACACTGTATAAAGAGAAAGAGACAAATGTGGCCCAAGCCCTGGCCACCACACCCTCAGAATCTCTTCAGTTACTTGCAAGGTTCATTGTCCTTTTCCTGATCAGGGGCCTGGTTTCCCTTCAATCTTGGAAGCCCAGGCGGTGACAAAGAGAGTCAACAGTGCAAGTCACAGGTGAGAGAACAGGCAGGGTGGCTGCCTCTGGGTCCCATCCCAGGAATTGACCGGAGGCTTCAGAATGTACACTTGTCTGAGGCTGAGTCCATGGGACAAGCTGCAGATGCTCCCATTCAACCACGGGGCACATAATTATTAGACCTGCTCCGCCCGTGCCTGGAGCTGTGCCCTGGATTCTTAGGGTTAATGGCAAGTTCCCCAGTGGAGGAAACAGCGTGTTCAGCTCCACCACTCAGGAAGCATCTCTCACACCCACGCTGCACACCTAACTTTGCTGTTGGCTGTGCTTTTTCTCTCTGAAACAAAGCACTTCCAAACCACTTCCCATTGTGCCCCTTCGGTCAGGTTCAAGGGATGTTGACAATAACTATTGTCGGCAACAAATCAACAACAGAACGCCCCAGTTTCAGAGCTCAGAAGAGAAAGGACATTTCCTCCAGACTTGCCAGCATTGCGCAGGCCCAGCTCTGCAGAGCAAAGAGCAGAATTGGCCCTGAGCCGGCTGCTTCCCAGCGTGGGGAGGCCAGTGTCACACCTGGGTGTGGAGTTAGGAACGCTGAAGGCTCATGGGAGCTCTGCGCCGAGCAGCTCCAACGGACTGACTCGGGCTCCACACAGCACAAGGGTAAGGTTTCCTTTGACTTCTGAAAAAGGAGGAGGGACAGCCTTGTTTTGGTGATCTGAGGGCCTGTGGGTTTCAGAGGTGCCACATTTGGAAGCAGACCCGAGTCTCTAGGGCTCACGTTTCATTGGTCCATGTCAAGACGTGGCTTCCTGCTTCTAAGAAAAAAGGCACAGAGAGACTCATAAAAGCAGCCTCAAAGGGCTTCTTGGACCTCGGATTGCTCTTTCCAAACACAGTCTGATGAGTTCAGTGTAAATGAATCAGAAGCAATGTGGGATCAATTTACCTTAAAATACACTGGGGCCTAAAAATTAAGGGAAGAATGCCCTGAGGCAAAGTGTGTTCGTACCGTGAGGCCAAACCCCAGACATTCGGGAGACAGTTACAGAGGCTCCCAGGACCTGAAAAACTGTTGGCTTTGGCTTCTCCTTGGGAATGGCCGGGTGTTATCATTTTCACGAGACTGGGGATAAGCCTGCTTTTTGCATCTCAGCCTTGTGCCGCCTGCGCTGGAGTATGCTGGGGCTGACTGTTCCCTTGGACCCTGAGGTTTCTGGCCGTTCTATGCCTGTTCCTTTTCAGCTTTGCCCCATCTCCGAGCTGGGCCGAGAGCTGGTCACATGACCCCTGTTCCATCAGGACCTGAAGAATGAAGGGTTCTGTGGGGCAGGGAGCCGGATTAAGATCTGGGACACCTGCAAAAGTTCTTGTGTTACCACCTAATCTTCTGGGTTCAATATGGATGAAAACTTCCACGCAGCTGCCTTTAATTCTCAAGTTTTGTGATTCCTTGAAATGTACTTTGGGGATGACAGCCAGCATTTCCATTAAACTGCAATTTTAGAGTTTCATCGTGGTTTGCCAATCATAACACTTTCTCACTGGCACAGAATCCACCTACCTGTTGCCTCTCAGGCCTGGGTAACGTACTTAGAAATTTTCTTCAGTAACTGTCTTGGCCCTTGGGTGTTATTTTCCCAGATGGTGAAAACATTTCAGCAGATCAGATGACTTCATTTCTGGTGGTTTCAGTGTATTTTTGTGGCTTGAGTGTTTACTGTAACGTGCACAAGCTCTTCATGTAGGTGACAAAAGGGTCGCCCAGAGAAAGATGACTTGACAAAGGAACAATGATTCTTTTCTCCTCTCTCAACACACGAAATCCTGTTTGTAAAAGGCTTTTATTGTAAGAGGAGAGCACCCTTTGGGTGAGCCCCCACCCACCCACCTCATTTTGCTTGAGCCTGTTCCTGGAGTCAGAGGCCCCTGATAAAGATGTTTATCTCAGGGTTTATGCAGCCTACAAGACAAACTCGGAATATAACAGAGTGGGTGCATTTTAGCAGTGTGAATGAAATGATTTTGGTTAGATTTTCATAATTATTAAAACACATCTATTTTATACAACAAAAATTCTTATGAACATCCACAGACACATGTTTGAAATTTAGAATAAGATGCCTCTGCTTATAATGAATAAATACATTGAAAGGAAACACAAAATTGACGTTTGCTGAAAATTGTCTTACTTTTGGATACTGTTTGTGTGTACTTTGAAATGCAATGTTTTCATTTCTAGGGGAAAGAAGAGAAAACTTTTAGTAAAGTTCTTCATGATTCTGGAATTGGCCAGTGCTCATCAACTACACACAAATACAGAATGTTCCTTCTGGTTGATGTTTTTGTCCTCAAATTTCTTAGTGTCTTTATTTAACAGATGGCTGATAGCTTCATTAGAATCGTTGACTGAAAGATTAAAAAAATAGTAACCAAGAATCTTCAGAACAAAAGGGAGTATACTGAGGCAAGATTCATCATTTTGGTATCTTTCTTTGGTGGAAGGTTGGGGAGAGGCGTGGTGACAGCATCCAGTTAGAATCTTTGACTTTCTGTTGCTTCCTCATAACAGATCTTACAGAATCTTCACCAGTATCCATCTGTGAATGAGACAACTAGAGTGAAAAATGGGTGTCAACACAGGAATGGTCTTTTGAGTTGTCACTGTTGATGTCCTCTCACAGAAGGGATGACATGTTGACAAGCGGGGACTGACAACAATTTTTTCAGAAGTTTGGAATATCCTTGAGCAATAATGTAAGATGAAGATAGAAGTAAATTGTACATAGATGCAAACACCAAAGTCCTTACGATACCTATTAATCAAGATTTGATGAATTATTAATATCTTAATACTGAGTTAGGGCCAGAGGATCACTGGATAGCTGGATGCCATTTAAAAGTAGTTTTTGTTTGGGGAGGATTGTTTTGGTTTCATCCGAGCCTTTTTGCTAGTTCTTGCTATCCAACTTCCTACCGAGAATACATTTGATGTTGTAGAGCTGGCTTCCATCACAACACAGCTGCTTTACTTTCAAACATGTGCCTTGGGCTCTTCTGAGCTTTAATGTGCAAACCACGTGTAATTTATCCTTAAAGAGGAGCATGGATTGCAGTTATATTTTTGAATGCTCTCCATCACCTGCCCTTAAAAATTTTACTAAAAAAAGTCATCATGGAAACCAAGCCATGGTTTTGGCAAATAACTTAGCTCTTTTACAGTAATGCTGTAGTCTTGCATTTTTGCATTGCCTTATTTTGTTTTGTTTTCTTCTAGTGCCACACCAAAAAAGACCCCACAGAGATTTCCACCCCAAACTTGGCATTGCCACACAGCATCTTCCCAGTCTTTCTGAAAAGCAGACCTGTGCTTATTATTGGCCCACAGCCAATAATACTGTTGCAAAGGCAGCATTTTCATGTGCAGAGGCACTACTGAAATCATAATCTACTTTTTAAAGTAAAACCATGGTTAGTCAAGAGGATCCTTTCAGCTCAGAATTTATGGGGCTCAGCACAGGAGGTAGAGCTAGCTTCTTGCTTCTTGCTTTTTTTTTTCCAGTTGGAATCTTGGAATATATTATCTTTTAGGGCCCTCAGTACCACTTTTAAAAAAACTCATGGCATCACTTTTCATCATAAAAGCCAGGACTTTTCACAAGCAGGTGGTAAAGAGCTCCCAGGTGTACTGCAAGAATTTTGTGATAATAAGGCAGATGGAAAAGGAGCAAACCTCCTTTGGAGCAACTGCAGAGAAGGGGTCAGGCTCTGGAAAGAAAGGAAGTTGCTTCTTCCAGCTCAGACTGAGCCAATCCTCCGCTAATACTCAGCTAATAAATATTTTGCCCTTCACAATTATTCCCTCCAGCTGCAAGCTTCCATCTTGGGAGACTGCCTCAAGCTGCTCTTATGCTTAATTTTCACCGGATTTCCCTCAGCCCCACTCCACTCCTTTGCTTATTCTTCAACAACCTGCTGCAGGCTGAGGTGGGAAAGAAAAGGACAAGGGTGGAGATGGAGCTTCTCTTTTTCCTCCTCCCAAATTTGAACTCCATTTCCTTGCTTTACTTCTGAGTAAGGTCAGGGGCTTGGGGTTGGGAGAATCCTTCCTTCCCTTCCTTTTCCTCTTCTCGTTTCTTCCCTGTCTTCTCTTCTCTCTCTTCCTTTCTGCACTGTCCCCTCACACATACCATCTGATCTCCATCCCAAAGTTGGAAGTCAGTGGTCAGGTCTTGAACAGTGAAAGCACCACTGAATCTGAGGGGCAGAGTCCAAAGCTACTGATGTATCTTGACCTCTTCTCCTTCCACCTCCTCTTCCCTCCCAAACACACAGAACCTCCCCCCCAGTCTCTGAAACATCCCTTCCTAAGCAAAGCCACGGCTTCCCTGCTCTCATTTTTCTCCTGTCATCCTTGCTCAAAAAAGAAAGTATCTTTATCCACTGATCTGACCCTGGGTCTTCCCTGTGATGAGGATTCGCTCTGAGAGTCCTTTATTATCCAGCACTTTCTGGGAATGAGTGGAGGTAGCCTTTCTCCAGGACAAGGGGTGTTGGAATGAAGAAAGTTGACTCTAGAATGGAGAGACTGCAGATAATAACCCTAACCCTTTAAACATAGGACAGTGCAGTTTCTGAAGACCAAGGTCTCTTTACCAGTAATAAATAACCCTTAATTTTCTTTGTAAAATATAGTCTAGCACTTTTCATAGATTCACAGATTATAGAATTATTTATCCACACTATTCCCAAATAGAACACACTGTGGTATCATGGACCGGAGCCTTTACTCAGGTCAACTTATATCTTTGTAATCTTCAGCCATACACAACTTTTTCACCGTGGAGTTGAGTTTTGGCTATGACTTAAAGGATGACCAAGAAACCCTCAAGCATAGGAAGGGAAGGACAGTGAGAAGACCAAGGTGGTTGGAGCAGAGGGTGCAGGAGTGTGTATACGGCAGGAAGCGATGGAATTTTTCCCATTATGTATGGCCCTGTTCATCTAACTGAGTTCAGACTTTGTTGTAGAGGCCGGCATTTCCCAGATCACTAGCCTGTGGAGATGCTAACCAGTGCTCTAAGACTGAAGAATTCACTTGTTTATTAGATTGGGGAATCTGAATTTTGAACCCCTTTTTGAAAGAGTCATAATTGACACTAGAAAATTAAAGCCTCTGAGAAGTCCTGCAATGAAAAGGAAACCTGTTTAATTTTGTGTAAAGGTTAATCAAACTAATTTGCAAGGGAATTTTTTTTCCCGAGAACAACTATCAACATCTCCAGGAATAATTCTCCATGGAGTTTGGGAATTGCTGCTGTCTGCTCTGAGGAGCTATGGTAGGGTCTTTATTTTATTTTTTCTTGCTTTTTAATTAGGAAAGGGACAAGGTCATATTTTTAGGAAGAGCACTTTGGAAGTGGTGTACGGAGATGGGAGAAATGGGAGTCAAGAAGAGTATTGTGGTTGTTCACACAGGAGATCATTATCTATAAACTGATCTTAAAGAGAAGGCTGACTAGTTCCTTGCCTAAAGGTCTTTACTGACCCCCCCCCCACCCACCCATGGGATAAAATTCAAACCCCTGAACAAGACTAACACAGCCTTCTGTGATGTGGCTCCTGCCTCCTTCTCCAGCTCCAGCTCCTACCACTTTCCCCTCCTTTATAACAAGTTCTCAAACAAACAAACTAGGCCCCTCCCCGCCAAGACAGAAGGGCTTCTATGTTCCCTCCAGCTGCTCTTGCTAGAGCTCTTCTCATCGGCAGTGCGTCTCTCTATCCACTTGCCAGATGCCTGCTCATCTCTGACTATTCCCCTTAGAGGTCAGCTCCTCTCTGAGCTTTCCAGACCCACCCCTGAAACCCTGCAGCTGCACTGCCCACCCTGCCTTTGATTCCCATGTAGAGTGAACCGCTCCTTCCATATTACCTGTGTTTTGTTAGCTGTGATGAACACATGGATTGACAGTGCAAATGCTTTCAAGACTCCATTTATGTGTTGCTCATGCATATAGACAGAAGGGCCGGCACAGTGCCTGGAGCAAAGCAGGGGTCAGTGTCATTCAAGTGAATATTATCACAGCAATTGACAAGAGAAAATGGAGAGAAGGGGAAAGATTTGAGAGAACTATAGTAGGTGGAATCAGTAGTTCTTGGTGATTTATTGGGTGTGGAGGCTTGGGAGCTAAGGCACACCCAGAACTGATCTAAAGAACTCCTCGGGAGGAGGAGTTTTGGAAGTGGAGGAAGATGAATTCCATTTTAAATTTGCTTCTTTATTTTTATTTTTGTGGAGGTATAATTTACATACAGCGAAGTGCATAGATCTTAATTCCACAGCTAGATACCCTTGGATGGATAGAATCTGCTGGATTTGAGATGACTGCAACACATCCAGGTGGAGGTATTCTGAAGATGGTCAGAAGTATGTGTTGGAGGATAGAGCTTGGTGCTAGATATTGAGCCCTGGGGGTCCCTTAAAAAGTGGTCCTGGGGATGCAGATGAGGTGGCTCCTTGGGGATAAGAAAACTGTAGACCCGTTTTTAAAAATCTAAATGACCAAATACACTCATGGAAGCACTCGTCCATTCACTGCGAGGCAATTACTTTCTTGAGTGAGTGACAGTGCTCCTATCCCCAGCCCAGTAATTATGATTGACACATACCACACATGAGGAAAGAATGCTAAGATAAACAAAAGTGATTCATCATCTGATATCAAAACTGAAAATTACATTAACCACGCCATCTATTAGCTTCCTGAAATAGCAGAGTCTTTTTTTTTTTTTTTTTTTTCAAATCAACCTGCTAGGCAAATAAGTGTTCTAGGTTGGAGGTTAGCATCCATTTCCTCCTAAAGTATACTGCATTTAATCAAATGTATCGGAACAATTCCATCGGCCTTAGGAGTGATGGTGATGTGGTGGGGAAACCTCTAGTCTGGAAGTCTAAACATCTTTGGTTCTTTTTCCAGCTCTCTCTGAAAAAAGAGAGAACTTTCCTAGGCCTCTCTTGACCTAGGGCAAGTCCCCTGGCCTCTCTGAGCCTCAGATTTTTCTTTCAAAAACGGCAGAAAAATTTAACCCTGAATCCTGTATTTACTTAACTCCTCAATAAATATTTTTTCAAGTTTCTGCGCTGTTCTTGGCTCTGACCTGCTTCAGAATCCCTGCTCTGACAGGTCTGTGCTCTGGCCCCTGGCCAGGTAGCCATCACTCTTAATTTGAAAGCATACCTGTGTTCTTTACACTAGCGGCCAAAAAAGTGAGGTGTGTGCCACTCAGGCTCTTTACAGGAATTATGTTCTGGCTCAGACAACTGGGTGTAATAGCACCAGTCTGGGGAGGCAAGGGGAACACCGAGATTGGGGTAGGATAGACCTGGATTTGGGTCCCAGGTCTGCCACTTACTTGTTTGTGACCTGGGTTCTCTGAGCCTTAGTTTCCTCATCTGTGAAGTGGGGATAATGATACCTCCTGCTGTTTTGAGAAATAAGATGACGTGTGTGGAAATGCTTGGTGATTTTCTTTCTTATTATCCCAGCAAGCAGCAATTGCCCCAGGTCTTTCTTCACCTCAAATATTCCAAATATCCAAGCCATTCACCGGAGCAACAACTCAGTTTATAAACAGTTCCTGGAACTTGGAGAACCAAACTGGCCCCTCTTTCCTTGGTATATTCTCAGCAGCTTCCTTCTCATTTCATTTCATGACTTGAAATCAGATCCATTTCACCTCCACTTTTTACAAATTAGGAATGTGTTTTCTAGCAACATTTTCACTCTTCCATGATGCTATTAATATCCCAGGTAGGTCATTTTAATTGCATTTTATTGATAACGCCTCCATAGAGACCCTGACAGTTGAAAGGATCTAGAAATCGTGTCATGAAGTCCAGTTGCCTTGTTTACAATCAGGAATCTGGGGCTGAGAATAGGGGATTGACTTGCTCCAGGTAATCTGGTGGTAGATTGACACACAGGTCTCCTGATTCCTGATCTAATTCTCCTTCTCCTAAACCACAGAATCTTTCCAATCTTAGGCTATTTTAACTGCTTGTATCTCAAGTGATCTGAAAGCTATTTGCTCAATCCACAAGGATTCTCTTTGCTCTTCTGTGTTGAAGGACACTCACTAATTTAGACCTCTTTTGTGTCCTTTCGTGGAAATCCAGTAAGGTAAACTCCGGCACAATGAGGGACAGCAAAAACCACAAAGAGGCCACAAGTATGTGGTAATTCAAATTAGGGTTGAGATAGAATATGCATCATTGGAAAAGAAAAGACTTCAGAGGCCTTGGGTGGAAAATGGACTGCAGTCTCTTTAGTCTACAGAACTGTGATACAGAGAGAGAGGCAGTAACTGTTCCCATGTAGACTTTGAAGTTGATCAGGGTCACGAGCAAGCAGCTACAGTATGGACAGCTCTGGGTGACACTGGAGGCAATTTTCAGTGACACTGCGTGAGGCCTACCACATACATGTCTCCCTCCCTCCCTCCTTTTCTTCTTCTCTTTCTTCCCCAAACTCATCTTGGGCACTTTGAATATACCAGGTATGCCATTAGATTCTTAGCCCTGCTTTCTTTTTCCTTGGTGTCCTTTGAAAATCCCATCTGTGTTTCCTATTCATCTCCTTACCTTTTCTCCATTTATTCTTCCTTCTCTTCCACCTCTCTGTTTTCCCCTCTCCCAGGTGTCTTTCTTTTATTGATAACCCAGAAATCAGCTGTGGTCTCTTGGCCCATGAGATCCAGATAATATTGCCTTGAACGCCTCATTCCGTGCCCTGTGGAATTCCAAAACCTTTCCAGATTTCTGAATATTCCCATGGGAGGTGGTCACTTCTGACCCCAAACTCTGAACTTCTCTTGAGTTCGTTTGGCTCATAGGCCACTTCACCACCAACATGGCCGCTGCCACCTTCAGTCCTTTGTCAGTTGATTCTAACATGAAACTCTGCCTTTCTCTTGATTTCCACAGAAACAAGATGAAATGACACTGTAGTAGATTAAATAGTGCCCTCCACCCCTCATATTCATGTCTTCCCAGAATATCAGAGTTGAACTTACTTGGAAATAGGGTCTTTGCATATGCGCTCAGTCAAATTAAGATGAGGTCATACTGCAATAGGGTGAGCCCCGAATCCAATGACTGATGTGCTTACAGAAAGAGGAGAGGGCATATCAAATATATACAGAGAGAAAAAGGCCATGTGAAGATGGAAGCAGAGTTGGAGTGATGCAACTAGAAGCCAAGAAATGCCAAGGATTTCCAGGAGTCACTAGAAGCTCGGAAGGGGGCAAGGAAGGATTCTTCCCTAGAGCCTCCCGAGAGGGCATGCTCCTGCAGACACCTTGATTTTGGAATTCTAGCCTCCAGAATTGGGAGAGAATACATTTCTGCTGTTCTAAGCCACCCAGTTTGTGGTACTTTGTTACAGAGGTCCTAGGAAACTAACATAAACACCATCTTCATTTCAGTATATAGTCAACTTCACTGAGGCTTTGAGAGTGGAGGGTGGGGCAGAGAGGAATTTACATTTCGGCTCTCCATTCCTGCTGTTTCACTGGCTCCTTCCGCCACTCCCCATCCTTCCTCTTTTGTGCTCAACTGGCCTCCCCACCCCTCCTTCCTATGAAGTCCACAAACTCTGAATTCAGCTCGCTCTCTGATGTAGGGCTCCTACTCTCACACTCAGCTCCTGGTCCACCATTCAGGCCAAGCCCCCGCCAGATGCTCAGCTGCACAAAAACACTTTGCAGGGACTAGCAGCCCCTCTTAGGAAGGAGATGTGAATTTTAAAAACTCTTCCTGTCCCCTTTTGAGAAGACAAACTTCTCTGCTTCCTTACAACCGCTAGACTGTTGGCCTTTCCCCTCACCTGACTCCTTTGAACGCTCAGGGAATGGATTGTGAAATTTGAGAGGGGTGTGTCCCTCTCAGTCAGTGGATGCTGCCCTGGGCACTTTGGGGAGTTACTAAAAGAATACAAGTCAGTCCTAAAGAACACTCCAGAAGACCAGCCTTGGCTTTCCTTCTTGAAAAGCTTTGTGCAGCTTGTTTGATTTCTCCCATAATTTAATAATCATCTCTTACATCCTATTTCCTCCTCCTCCCTCTTTGTATTCCTTCTTCTCCCATGTGTCTATATGGATAGTGCTTTTAAACATTCTGTCACCCTTATTATTCTACTTTTTTCCACTTGTAAATTTCCAATACCCGTGGGGCAGCTGTTCTTTCTACTTTTTATAGGAAATAAGGAAAATCAAACCTAGAGGTAAAGTAAATTGCCTAAGATCATCTGTGTTTAAGTGACAGAGCTTGCCCAAAACCACAGACCAGTGCCCTTCCTGCAAATGCCACAGCCTTTCTTTGAGTGGTTGTGAACTGCAGCCTTTAGCCTGGAAAAATCCACTTAATTTAGACTAGCCATCTTCTTGCTGGAGCGAGAGCTCTGGCTACGTCAGCTAGATTCCCTACAGTCACTGCTCTGTGTTTCAAGAACTGATTTCTAGTCTGATTTTAAATTAAGTTTATTACAGCGTTTGAAGAACGCTGTATTTTGACTCGGGCTTCAGAGAAATAGTCTTACTAGGTTACACGAATATTTTGAAACTCAGTCCTTACTTTTTTTTTCTTAATTCAATAAAAGTTTGCACAAACAATGCATCCCACAGGAAAAACTTGTGCCAGATCCCAGATGTTTAACACGTTTGCTTCAGATATTGGAGTTCATGGCCTCCTGTGCTTGTTAAACCAAAAAATATAAGACCATGGAAAGGATTTTTAATATCTAGGAGTGCTGCAAGGTCAGGCTGGATTCTGGGCAATTGCAACAATTCAACAACCCTTTTGACCACAGATTTTGTGTAATTTTAAAAAAACAATCCAAGTAGACAGTTTAATCAGGGGGAGCATGAACTCTTTAGGTTTGATTCAATTCCAGTTCATTTTGGTTGATCTATGCAGAAATGTTTTAAAAGGTTCCTTTTCTAAGCCTGATATTGACTCTTTGATTTGTAATCACTCACCTGGCTCTGTCAGTCAATCAACCAACCATTTATGGATGAGTTTTCGGGTTCAGAATGTTGTAATACTAATTCTTGCTTAATACCAGCCAGCATTTACTGGGGACCGACTGTGCCCAGCATTACGTTGTTTTCTGTGCATGTGTTACATCATTGAGTTCTCACACCTTCACCACTACCATATGACCACCCTGTCCCAGCTACCCTCCTCCTCATCTGTATCTTGTCCATCAACTAGCAGTTTCTCAGTTTCCAGCTTTCCTCCTGCCCCCTACAGTCTGTCCTCAACCCAACAACTGGAGTGATGTATATAAACATTAAGTCAGTTCATATCATTCCTCTACTCCAAATTCTCCAATGGCTTCTCAGTCTATTCAGAGTAAAAGGGAATGTCTTTACAATGGCCCACACTATCTCCTTTACCCCATAGCCCCACCCTATACTCCTCTGTCCTCAATTTCTACCCTTCTTCCTCCCTTCTTTCGCCCAGTCCTTCTGGCCCTCTCACTTCTGCAAATGTGTGTTTCTTCTGTATGGTTTACATATTATATCTATTAAGGTAAGAAAGTGGGAGACAATTTGTTTGAAACAATTAACAAGTTAGTGATCTATTGGTGGGGATTAAAAAAAAGCCCAAAGCCCATGATAATTCTTTTTTTCAACCACCTTTGCTGTAGAAAATTTTGTCAAAGACAATTGCCCTTACAAATTAAAAAAGTCAAGGTTAGTGAGGCAAAGCATTTTTATCCCAAATGAAGATACTTCTTACTATTGGAAGATTGTCCATTTTCACCTACTGCACATTGTTAAGGGTTGAGATCTTTACGTTATGGGCACCTACTACCTACAGTTAACTTACAATACCTTCGAAGGAGCAATGATACCTGAAAATTAAGACTCTTTCAAATAGTTGGAAAATGACTCATTTTGGAAAATGTGTTTCAGATCGTTCAGAACATACTTTTTGAAGCATTAAACCTTTAGAATAATTTTAGTCATTTTGGTGGATTTTAAAAGTGAAGTATTGACCAGTTTCTTGTCTCAGTAGCCTGCCTGTGCCACGTGTAAAGTTTTACTTGATAATGATTCAGAATTACTGTTATAAACTTTGGTGGCTGTACTTTGCTGTATCACAATACGATGTGCAGATCTGTTTGTCCCTACACTGAATGGCCCTGGGCAACAGTGCTTCTTGAGTCCTGTGTCTTTGTACAGTTTTAACATTGGCACTTGGGAAGGGAAAAAAGGATCACAAGTGGGCAGTTGCATCCTGAGAGTTTTGTGGGAGCCTTAGCTGTATTGATGCTTTTAGAGGGAGAAGAAAGTTTATATGCTAATTGTAAGTGAAAGGGCCTTAGATCATGTTAATAACCTCTTTTCACCTCATCTTGATGCTTCTGCAACAGCAGCCGGCAGCTGCAGAGCATTGGCTACTTTTAGAATCTGGGACTAGAGACACTCTGACACATTGTCTGGACCAAACAGAAGGAGCATAATCAAAGAGAGAATGGAGGGGTGGTGGACAAAAGTTCCATTCACTTCACATCTTGTTTATAGGAAGCTTTGTTCATTACACTGAAATTGTCATTCAGCCCAAGATCAACTCAGTTTGCCAACAAAAATATTTATATATACACTCTGGTGTTGTGAAGTGGTCTTAGTCATATTAATTCACGTTTAAATAGTGCTTTTAAGTGTTTAAAATGCTTTCATTTCTTTCTTTCATTCATCAAATATTCGCTCAGTATCCACACACTGTTCCTTGCCTTGTGGTGGACTTTAGGAGGGCAAAGATGAGTATGGCCCTGTCTCTCCCCATTTTCTTATTTTGATCATCATAATGACCCCAAGAGGTTGCTAGGGCAAAGATTATTATTACCCTCACTTTCTAGAAAAGAGATTGAAGTTCAGGGAGGCCCTTCCACTGTCACAAAAAAGTATTAAAGCCAGAATTTAAACTCAGATTTTCTGTCTCCAAACACCAGATTTTTTCCAGTATTCCATGCCATAAACAGATACTAAGAGGCGAGCACTTAAAGCAAATGAAAATGTATGCAAATCACAATGGAATGGAAATGCCAAAGATCCAATTCCAAAGAATCTTATAAGGACCTAGTTTTTTTTCAGAACTCATATCGGATCTCTTGTGTTCAAGTGACAGAAACTAAACATGTATTAAGTTAGGCAAAAGATGCAATTTATGGGTTTATAGCTGGTATGGCTTAGGTACTAATACAATGGGAACAACAGAGTGCATCTTCCCTCAGGACCAAATGGAACTGAGAAATCTAATGCCTTTGGAACCTCTTTCACAATCTTTTATCTTTGCTGCTATTAGCATATCAACTTCACTCTCCTTTATTATTTACTGACTTCATCTACCTAGTAGACATGGCCACCAAAAGGTCTTCTATTGCTAAATAGAAGACTGACTATTCTTTTATAGCTATACTTTGGGGAAAAAATTCTAGAGAAGGATTCTGATTGACGATTCTTGGGTCAGATGCCTTCTTGTAAACCAATCAACTCTAATTAGGGGAGTGAAATCATGGGAAGATATAGCAGCATCTTTTAGAAGTACAAATCTGAAGTGGTCCTCATGAAGAACAATGGTACTTGTGATCGTATTATGAACAGATGTCTGCTCTGCACATGTTAAACTTAATACACAAATTATTTTTTTCCAGAACTATCCTGTTCAATTTTGGGAACTGAAATATTTGCTAAACTCCTTCACAATGCTGGGCTGTGTTTAAAAGGAGTCGGCACAATTTCAAAAGGTATGAGCGGGAAAACTGTAGAAAAGTTGAATCCTCATGACTTTTGGCCAGTCTGGGAAGTGAAGAAGGAAGCCAGAATTTGGCAATGACCCAGAGCAGTGAAAGCAAACTAGTGAAGGATGGGATATGGTGACTAAGAAGAAGAACTAAGCATAGAGCATGATTGTGAAAACTGCCCCAATTTTCAGAAATGGCTGTAGTCATCTTGGGGACAAAAGGAGGCAGGATGCAGAAACTCTGGAGCTAGAAAGGATATGAATCTTCTAGTCTACTCCAGTCATCTTTCATGTGAGTAGACAGATCCAGGGAGAAGTCACCTGCCCACACCATAAGGCCTTAATTTTCATCAGCAAAAATGGGAAAAATGATACCAGCTCTTGCCCATGTCAGAGGGTTATTTTCCATAGAGAAAATAGAATAAAATTATCAGAAGTTGTATAGTGCATTTTTTCCCCATTTGGCTGACATTTGCCAGAGAGCAGGTGTAACATGCAGACGGCTGATGAAGATGAGACAGGTGATTAAAATGGGAGATGCCAGAGAAGAGGGTAAGAGAAAGGATCAGAGTCAAGGGCTTTGAAAATAGCCTTTATCTCCTTCATAGCCTGTACAAAGCTAGATCCTGTATAGCTTACTCAGAACAGTCTCAATCCTGTGACCCTTCTAGTCGTAACCCCGGGCTGCTCACAACCTGGGGTTTTCCCATTTTCCTGGCCCTCTTTTCAAATGTCTTAGAAGTGGCTTTCCCAACATCCAGTCTATCCCATAAATGGCAGCAACATGATTTGGGGAATTCATCTCAGCTTAAGGGGCAGTCCTGATTAGTCAAAATTATCTCATCCTCTCTGCCAGTTATTGGTTCATGAGTGAGCATGTGACTCAGTCCTGATGAAGAGATGTGAGGATAGGTTTGCCAGCTTCTGGAAGTTTCTCTCTCAAGAATAGTCCAGGGAAATCCATTGTATCCCCCTCACCTGAATTGAAAGAGGAAGGTCTAATTGTCCCCAGCTGCCATTCTAGAAACATGACACCACTAGATTTAGGATGAAGCTCACATAATTTAGAACAGAGCAAAGGAAAGAAAAACATTCAATGATAAATGATTGAATTCCTGAATCAATGACTCTGAAATCTGGTTGACCTTTGGGCTTCCTTTTTAAGCTATTGTTGTATAACAAAACTTCCCCAAACTTAGTGACTTAAAACAATAACATGTTATTATTATTTAGTTCATGGATCTGCAGTATGAACTGGGCCCAGTGGGGAAGGCTTGTCTCTGCTCCTGGAGGTGTTAGCTGGGGCAGCTCCACTAGGGGCTGGAGGATCCCCTTCCAAGATGGCTCACCCACGTAGCTGGAGAGTTGGGGCTGGCTCAGTCAGAGTTGAGAGTCATGGCCCTTGGTTCCTTTTCATGTGGGCCTCTCCATGTGAGTCTCTCCACAAACTGCATGGGCTTCCACAGAGCATGGTGGCTGGATTCCAAGAGTAAGAAACCAGTGAGAACCAAGCAGAAATTGTATTGCATTTTATGACCCAGCCTTGGATGTCACATTCTGTTATTTCCACAGTCTCTCTTGGTCAACCAGTCACTATGGTTACCCTAGACACAGGAGAGAGAACATAGACTCCCTACCTTGATGAGAGGAATTTCAGAGAATTGTAAGCATGATTTAAGCCACCTCACCAGTTAACATGTTTCCTTATTTTTGTGACTATTTGAGTTGAGGTTTCTGTTGTTAATGGCAGAAAACATCCTGGTTGATACAGTTAGTGTCATCTCAGCTGCGGGCAGCAGAATGTCATAGATTAACAGCTCTCAATCACAATGAGGATTTTAATGTGTTTACTAGTAATTAGTTACTAGTAATTTAGTACCTAGATTTTTGATCACTTTTTTTCTTTTACAATCCAGAGCAGGCTTACCATTATAATAGCATGAGAGTCGTTTATTTTAATTCTAGCAGACTTCTCTAAATGGACAAAAGGATGGATTCAGAGCAAGGTTATAGTTTGTGGGAACATTACTCCAGGTTGAGAGCTATTGGCCTGGATGCCTCTCTTAGTAAGATTTGGGAGGAACTTTAGAGTTTGCGTGTTAAAGGGTCAAATTATTTTCCTTCTCCCCATATGCTGCAGCTAAGCCAGTGAGGTTAAAGACTTGGGGTCACATGTGATATTCTCTTTCTAGTTCTGATTGTCTTTTTGTGGGCAAAGGAAGGAATAAAGAAATTCTTCCTGATCCACTGCATTGCTCTGCCCCACAATGAATTCTAATGTAACGAGTCATTTTTAAGTGTCCACTTAGCACTTGGCTAGGCATTGCAGATATAATGACGGTAAGATGTGGTTCTCCAGAAACCTAGAAAATAAATAGAAGGCTCTAGAAGACAATCGGAAAGGCTAAAGGACAGCAGGAGGCTACCTAAAATTAAATGCTAAGCCAGGTATGTAAAGCAGCCTTTTAAAGAAAAAGGGAGTGAAGGTGAGCTGAGCATTTACTGGATTTCAGGGTATGGCTCCCACCCAGGAGGTGCAGCCCCAAAGCACTTGGTCCTCCCTTCCCCAGCCACCTCTGACTGGACCAGGTGAACATTTGACCCAGGGGTGCCCAACATAGACCAGCCAACAACCTGTGCCTTGTGTGTAGACTGGCTGCAAAACATGAGCTGAGCTCACAGATTCCTCTCTTAGGAACCTGTACAAGGAGGAGCAGTTACTCGTCATAGGTGGTAGGTCCGGAGCTCAAAGGCCTAGGAGATGTGCCATCAAGGAAGCCATTGTGGAACGGAGTGTAGACTGCAGCTTTGACAGACTGGAGACTCAGAGAGGCTGGGTGGGATGTGCAGGTGTGAGAGAGAAGTTATCTCTTTAAGGTGAGAGGCTGACGCTGGTCTGGGCTGCCTCAGGTCCTGCCTTTTCTGAGCCCTGCCTGTTCAAATCAGAATTCCTTTATGTTCCCAGGTTAGGGCCAGGACTAGAATACCATCCTCCGTCTTTCTCTGGAATGAGTTTGAGTGGGTTTCTGTAACTTGTAACCATCAGAGCTTTGTCTAGAATAAGTCAAGAATTCTTAGATGAGATGGCAATTTCAACGGGCCTTGAGTAATGACTTGGGTTCACGTAAAAACAACTCCTACGTCTGGGCTTCACACTTTACTACCCAAGCCTGTGATTTAATATAATAAGCTTGACTTTTAGCATCACACACAACCTTGGGTTCAAATCCTGGCTCCTTGTTCACTTCTTTGTAACTTTGGGAATGTTACTTTTGTGTAAAGTTTAGATACCTTCTCTGCAGGGTTTCTGCAAGAATTAAAATAAGTGAATGTATTTGAACCATTAAGGCAGTTCTTGGCACGTGACAGGTCAATGAAGAATGGCAGCTATTATCATTCCAAACATATTTGGATGGGAGAAGGGAAGTAATTTCCAACGCTGTTCCCAGTAATGTAGAGTGGTTTTGATTGAGGCACTTTATATTTCTCAACATTTTTAAAGCGGCTTTTTATGTTTGGGGGTGGGGGTGGGGTGGGCGTGTGTGCACATGTGTTTGCTTGGTGAGGGCACTATTTATCTCTCCCTGCCTCCTTTCCTATCAAAGTTGTATTCACTCTGTTCTTGGATTAGTTATTGTTATTAATCAGACAAATGATATGAGATGAACAGAGGTGATGATTTGGTCAGACTGCCAAGCAAGTTCATGTTTTGCAGGGAACGCCAAATTGTTTCCTGAGGGGATGTTTTTCAGGAATGGAAGGGCAGGCTTCACTGGTCTTCACAGACCTTGTGATATGCTAGGTCTTTACAAGCCAGTGCGTGGAGCGGCTGTCCAGCTGTGCTGGAAGGATGTTTGCATTGCTGTTGTTTTTCCTTCTGGTAAATGAAGCCTACATCAAGTAGGAAATGGATTGCAGACCTCCCACATTTCCTCAGAAAAAAAATCTCCCAACATCATCAGTCCCCTCATAAACTAGGGTGGGGGAGGCTAGTGAAAGGCAGGGAGTGGTGGGGAAAGAAGGAATGTCGGAAAAAAATGGGATTGTAAAGTGTTTTGAGACCCCCCACCCCCACCCCCACCATGCTTCAAATTCATTTAAAGACTTCAAACTAACAAATTAAGATGAAATTGTCATAAAAATATGTCTTTGCTTTTTTTGGCTCATCTGCCAGGCACATTTATTCATGAATTCTCCTTATGGACTTGGAGCAGATTTAAAGAGAAGGCAAGAAAGCCTTGGCATCCTGAGCTGCCTGGGGATTTTGCTGGGCGTGTGAGTTTTCCTAAAACTCTGGTGAAAGAAAAATCACAAACGATAGTTTTCAATTTTATTTCACATAGTGATTTTGAGCTGATATTTGTAAACAACCACTAATATTCAGAAGTAGTCTTCAGAAGAGTTTAAAATTTTTTCTCTCCTCTGCTGTGACAAATATTTAGAGTTTTACATCTAACCAAAAGGACAGAAAAAGTCAAACAGGATCTTACTGAATGTGGGAAGCTGAATCCTCTAACTTACCATTGGCCCAGTTGGTGACCTCTGGTGACTTACAGGGGAAATCCTGGGCACACTGGTCTGGAACTCTGGGGCCATGTGGGGTAAGAACACCTCCTCCACCCTATCCCACAAAATCATGGTTGGAGGGTATGTCAGACAGTTATTACTGTGTAACAAATAGTCCTCAAATGCCATGGCATAAAATGACAGTTATCTGTTATTTCTCACCTGTCTGCTGGTTAGCTAGGGATTAGCTCATCTAGTCTGAGCTTATCTGGGATGGCTCTGCTGCATGTCCCTCATCTTCCTTGGACCAGCTGGCTGGCCCAGACAAAATCTTCTCATGGCAGAGGCAGAAGCACAAGAGGGCAAGCAGAAACATGAGGCCTCTTCAGGCCTAAGCTCAGAAATTGAACACTGTTCCTTCCATCTCATTCTACTGGCAATCATGAGGATCTTCAGAGAGTAATAGCTATTTCACTTCTACCTTCCAAATCTTGCCCCAAATTTTGATCAATCTAGCGTTGAACCATAGAGGGAAAGAAGTTTTGGGAAATGTAGTTCCTGTGCTTGTAGCTCAAGCAAGTTGATACAGTTTAAACCCTTGCACATGGACCCTAGAAGAATGCAGAGTTATTTACTTCAGATTTGAGTCATTTATTCCAATCTGCACAGAATTCACAGGAAGTAGGGATTTAGATGTTTCTGTGCTTTATTCAGTGAGTCTGGGGGGCTTTGTTTTGGAATCCTAAGGCAATTTCACACAATGTATTCCAAGTGTCTCTCATCCTCTTTGGGTGAGCTTCCCAGCCTGGGTGAATTGATCTTGCAGTTGGGAGAACACCCTCTTTTTTTCTTCCTGCTGAATCCTCTCTTTTTTTTCTTTCTTCTTTTATAATCTTCCTTTAATTCCACCAGTGCTATTGCCTCCCACCTTGGGGGCTGAATATTTTTCGTTTAGGCCTTCATGAAACTGTCAGCCTTTTGGTGAGATGAAGTTTCATTGATTGATGGGGTTGGAGAAGGGAAGTGCTCTGGGTGGGGCACATCATCATCATAAGGTCTCTTGGTGAAGCATCTATGACCAGCCATTTTCCCACTGTTACCTTAGCCTTAGTAAGTACCAGTTACCCAGGAAAGAAGAGGATGGGAGAAGGAGGGAAAAAAAGAAAAAACTCATCCCACCACACATAGTCCCTAGTTTATTCAACTATATGTCCTGTAGATTAATCTACAAACTCCTTGGTAAGATATTCAAGATATTCACAGCCTGTCTTTGTCTTCCCTTCTTCCACCATTCCTCAGTACTTTAAGTCACTCTGGACCTTCTGAGGCTCACAGAGGAACCCTTCCAAGGGTATGAATGAGGCTGACAAGGGCTGATGAAGATGATGAAGATGATGTGATGGTGACTCTATGCTTGTTTTCAGGTCAAGGTGTCAGCATTCAGATCAGGTGGCCAACTGAGTGAGAGAAAAAAGAGTTGTGTATCCATAAAGATAAACTTAAAGTCTCTATGACCTTAATATTTTCTTTGATTACTTTTCATGTTTCCATGTTTCCCATGCAATGCCTAGAACAGGATAATATGTTTTTCTAGTGTTTTATGTAGTCTATATGTTATCACTTTTAACAATGTTAATCAGGGTAAGTAAAGCTAGCTGCTGGGGGAAAAAATCCCCCAATATCAGTAGTTTACACACAAAATTTTGTTTTTCACCTACATCACAATCCAATCAAGATTAGTAGGTGGTGAGTGAAGCTTTGTTCCATGAAGTCAATCAGGAACCAGGACCCCTTCCATCTGGTTGCAGCATTAGCTTTAGCAATGGTTAGCAATGATTTAGCAATGGTCCAAAATGGTCAAGGGATGGGAAGAGGGAGAGAAGCTCTCAGTTTTTAACTGTATAGGTCCAGAAGTGAAACTCTACTTATGCTCAGATTCCATTGATGAGAACTGGTCACATGGCCTTACCTAGTTGCAAGGGGAATAAACAAAGTAGTTTAGCTTTGAGGCCAGGAAAAGGAATTAATGTTTGGTGAACATCCAAGATTCTGTTGAAATGCCACTTTCTCCTTGAAGCAAGTGCTTAGGGCTGTACCTGATATACTATAGGCATTCAAAAATGTTTGTTGAACAGTGAATAAATGAATGAATGAATGACCATGTATAGGTTTCTGCTGTTATGTTTTTCTAAGACAGAAAATAAGAAGAAAACAATTTGAAGGGAAGCAGAAAAATCTGTATGCCACCCCTACTGTGTTCACAGGGCCATTTATATTTGTGAAATTATTTCACAAGCACTCTAGGAATTCATATTCTTTTAAAGATTGGTTTTTCATTCATTCAACAAATATCTGAGTGCTGCTATGTGTCAGGTGTTCTGGTATGTGTTCAGGAAACAGGTGGTATTTATTGGTAACTCACATGGAATGAGTTTAGTAGGAAGAGGGGGTAAAAAAAAAAAGCCAGTACTCACAGTTATTATGTAGTTGCCTTGACAGAGACATGGATGGATAACGGCGGGAATGCTAATCTGGGATGGATGTTGTGGAGTTTCATCCTCCAGAAGAGGTGATACTGCAGCTGATGACATGAATTTGCCAGTTGATACCCATAAGATGGAGGTAAAGGGAACAATAGTGCAAATTTGGCAACTTAAGGAATTGCAATTAATTCATAAGGTCAAAAGTGTGTGGTGGTAGCTGGAGGTGAGGTTGGAGAGGCAGGGCTGGACTGAGTCACAAAGCATTTATAAATGGCACTAAATGAAGGAAGAATGAAAAGGGATTAGGATGGGGATTAAGTAGTTTGTCTCTACCAAGTGAAATAATATGCACAGCAAAATCTAAGCAGCAGTGTTATCCACATCAACCCAAATCTTTCTTTCTCCTTAGATCTGCCTCCAATAATATCACATTAAACATTAAAAACATGAATGTTTAACATTAAGAAACAAACAAAAAACCCACTCAGAATGTTGCGACCACCATCATTCTATGAGAGGAGGTTGAACACAAGAGCACAGAGAAAGGTATACGGTATCCTACATTCATATTAATGCAGCCTTGTCTGTGAAAGTGGAACAGGAAGGAGGCTCATTTCAAAGAAAACATAGGAAGTGGTTTCATTGTTTTCAAAGAAGTATATCTATTAGCTGAGTAGATTCTTCTATGGAAGACTTTTTAGATGGAAGATAGAAGAAATTTAGGAACAATTCGGGGAATTCTTGTTCTTGGGACTTCTGCATCAGTGAGGAGGTTGTTAAGGTTGTTCAGTCAGGGAACAAAGCACTCAGTCCAGTTCACTGAGTACTATGAAACTTTATTCACTCTTTGTTTATCCAGCACACTTGAATGACACTTTTGTGCCCTACACTATGATGTCAAGTGCTGCAGGGAGTAAAAGATAGGTAAAGGTCCTTGACCTGGGGAAGTAACTCATGAATCTAGAGGTTTCCAACCAAGGGTGTGTTCTACTTAAGGGTCAAATGAGAGAAATAGAAAGACAGTATGTGTGTATACACACACACACACACACACATACATACATACACATATATATGTCACACACAGACACACACACACAGAGTCATTTGACCCTTAAATAGAGCATCTCTTCTATATATTTTATATAATATATACTTTAAAAGCCTTGGAGTCTTAAGTCCAGAGTCAATCTTGATTCTACACTTGGGCAACCACTGTTTGTTTGACCCTCAATATTTTCAACTGTAAAACGAGGATAATAACAGTTACATCACAATTGTTGGGATTAAATGAAATGACTCACGTGAGAGCTTTGTGTAAACAGTACAGAACTTTGCAAACATTTGTAATAGAGTGAAAAATTATTGAAGGTGAATGTACTAGGACTTTAAAGCAATGTTTATCAAAGTGTGTTTCATGAAACATTAATGCCCCAGACTGGTAAGTGGCGTTTCTCAAGGAGAGAGTTGTATGGTCCAGAGGGGAGGCAAAACTTTACCCTCTTAGGGTTTCTGCCTGGAACTGAGAATTAAATTCAGTAACAGGAGCAAAGCATACAGATTTTTTTACGTGTATATAGGAGCACCCACAGGAAAATGAAGACTCAAAGAAGCAGTTAGAGCTGCACTTATATACTAATTTGGACAAAGAGTAGTAAATAGTGAAAATGGGACAAGACAAAGGGGCTTGAGCTAGGGCCATTAACAGTGGAGAAGTGGCCATAAAGATAAGGGTTAGTTTAATAAGGTTTGTTTGATAGATTTCCCTCATCCTTGACTCCCATCTCTGGTGATAAGAATGTTTCTTTTCTCATGGTACAGGGAGGACACCTTTCACCTGGGAGTTTCATCGCCTGCTTTCAGGAAGAAAAAGGAAGTTCAGATTGTGCGTCTTACATCTGCTGTTTTTCAAGTGCAAACTCAAAATAATCTTCATGCCAAAGCGTGGCATATTTTGGGGTGAGATATTCTGCCATTTTTCAGGTCAAATAAATTTGAGAAATACAGAATGATACAAAGTAAAACACCGTTCTTAGACCTTAAATGCCTTGTAAACTCAAGGAGAGCAACTATATTGTGTCTCTTTTCCCAGAATAATTTGTTTTGGGGGTCTACTCCCACCCTCTACTCCCACTCCAGCATCTCTAGGGCCTGGAGATGAAAAGAATCCACTTTGGGAAAGACTGCTCTCCAGGAAGAAAAGTATTACTTTTACTTCAGTTTACAATCCAGCCTTTCTAAAGCTGAGCCATTCATCAACAGATAATCTAGGAATTCATCAATAACTTTCCAGGTACAGTGTTTAGATTTCCAGCATGGAAGGCACAAAAGCAAAGGGCCAGCCACCTCCTTGCCAGAGTGCTAGAGGGAATTCCAGGAAAGATGGGGGTGAGGCGTTGTAGTGGGTATCTTTGGGACTCTTTCCAGTATACCTGCTGCTGGCAAGGCAGTAGTAAGGACACAGAAGTGAAGCGTTGTGAGCTGATTCTCAGACTTTATAATTAGGATATAAACACTAAAGATCAGTAACACATCTAAGGAAAGGTCCTCTGTTTCCAAGAAAAGGGAGCAGAAATATCTTCTGGCAAGAGAGACTGCTCCTTTCTTCCCTACTCAGAGGTTCATCAGGCCAATGGCTTTCCCTCTATACTCCTCTCCTATTTCCCTTCGATCCCCCAACACACTCCAAACTCAACTGCCTTCATTTAAGACCCTTCCAGAGCGACCAGCTGAGAGCTGCGGTGGGAGAGGAGAGGGGAGGTGTCGAGGGCGCAGGCGCACCGCGCTCAGGTACACGCGCAGGAGGCCCCGCCCCGTCCCGTCCCGCGCCTTGACTTCTACCTCCTGACGCGCAGGGTAGACCTGGGAAGAGGGCGGGGCGGACCTGGGGAAAGGGCGGGGCGGATCTGGGGATGGGGCGGGGCCTCAAGACGCGGCCGCGCGAGGTGACGGGAATCACGGTTCGCGCTGGCGGGCGACGCCAGAGAGCCCACTGCCTGGAGCAGGTAACCGGCCCCGGCAGCGCCGAGCCTCCTCAGCTCGGTGTGAGGCGAGCCTTCCCCTAGAGCCGCTCGCGGAGACCGCCGGCGCCGCGGCGGGGAAGTGAGCCGGCGTGGGGTGCTCAGGTGTGCGGTCAGGGGCGCTTTCCCGGGCGCGCAGCGTGGCGAGCCCCGAGCTGTCGCTGCCCGGCGCGGGCGGCAAAGTAGCCCCTCACACCCAGACTCGCGGCGCTGGGTGTGGAGCGACTGTTTTGTATGGTTTTCGTCTCCTTTAACTTAAAAAAAAAAAGTCGCCTCTGTTAGGGCCCCAGCGGGCTGTTCGTGAGTCTCCTCAGCGACGCTTGCTCCCCGGAGGCCTGAGGGAGGTTTGGGGCCCCTCGACAGCCGCGGTCACCGTGGCCTGGAGGGCAGGGACTCGCCCTGTGGAGCAAGGTGGGCTGTGGGTCCGCCGAGCCCGCTCGGTGGGATCCCCGGGCCCGGCAGAGGGGAGACCCCTGCCCGCGCGGCGCCGGCCGCTCGCCCCGCTCCCTGCCTGGGCGCGCGCTTCCGACTACCCGCCCCAGGTGGGCTCTGGGCTAAGAGGGAAGGGAACGAACTTCCTTTGCCAGGAGGGTCTGATGAGAACATGTTAGCGGATTGCTTTATCTGTGGTGTTTCTGAAACTTTTTGAAGCGGCGAAGGACTGGTAAATGTTACTTTGCTTTGGTTTTTGCAAAACTTGAATTATCTACCTAGCTTAATTTTAGATTGAGATTCTAGATCTCTTCCAGTTTTTCTTCTTTCTTTGGTATGATTTTCTTTAAATAAAGAAAATTCTGTGCGTGAACGGTGGGTATATTGCACACAGATGGACGTACAAGTATAGGCAAGATAGATGCCAAGCCAAAAACTTTGATTCCTTTAGAATATTTAAAATACAGCATGTAAAAGGATTGCTTTCGTATTTAAAATATTATACTGATTCTCACTGCAGATAGGCAGTTAATAGAGTTGTTTTTCCCGATAGTACTGTTATAAATAGCCCGAAAATACTGGGAGTTAACACCTCCACCCGTTTACCAATTTAATATTTTGATACGTAACTTTATCATAGTTTAAAAATTGCTCTTTCTGGAAGGAAATACTGATATTGCTTGCCTTTGAGAGCTGGGATTCGAGGGGATTTGCTTCTATCATGTGCTTTGTATTGTAGTTTTTGCTAATGACTTAGTATCTTCATAACTGGAGGGAGAAAACCTTTATTAAAAGTTACTCTTTTTTAACCTTTAAAGGAAAAAAATTAAGCTCCTCTTGTATTTTATTGGCTCTACTTGAATTATAATTGTGTATTCATGAATGAAACTAACAAATTGAGAGACTAATTCAGGTTGAGAGAAAATGAGTTTGTGATTCTTCTAGGACATCTGACAGAGTTGTCTAGTTGGCAGTTAGATATATTGGTGTCAGGATTTTCTGAAGTCAGGATCAGAGTTGTGAATGTTGTAAGCATCCACAGATTTGTGATAGTTAATCTTGTGAGAGTGGAAGAAATCATTTAAGTAAGTAGAGAGTAAGGAGAGAGGAAGACCAAGGATGGAAAACGCCAATAATTAAGTGATAGGTGGAGACAGCCAAGGAGACCAAGGAGGAGCATTCAGGCAAGGAGGAAGCAAAAAGACTGGTGTCCTAGTAGCCAGAAGAGGAAAAGGTTTTAATGAGGATAGAAATCTATTTTAGAGTCAGATGAGTCAGAGGAATCAGGAAGGTAGGAGCCGATAAAGTGTCTATTGGCTTTGGTAGTTAGGAGGGGGGTCACTGATCTCAGCAAACGTAATTTAAGTAAAATGATAAGGATGGAAGCCAAATATGAATGACTTTGAGGAGTAAATAGAGGGTGAAGAAATAAAGATAGTGAGTGTAGAATCCTTATTTTGAGAAACAAAGATTTGAAAGAAAAGTGACAGAGTGGTAGAGGGGAATTGATAGTCGGATCAGAAAGAATATAAGGCCAATAGAATAATCTTTATGTTAAAGTGCATCTCACAGCATAGTTCTCTCCATTTTAAGTAGCAGAAGCTGAGAGCAAGTAGCTGAGCATATTGAATAGAACTGTTTTAGGAAAGTATTTCGTCTCCCAATTCGAATTATCAGCACTGTTTTAGTGGTATTTTGGTCTGTTGGGTTCAGGTATTGTTATCAGTGTTAAAGTTACACTTTAACAAACTGTGTTGGATTGTGTTTCACCTGAGTTCCAGTACTTTTATACTCCTGACTTTTTAAGTCATGTGATTTTTTTTTTTCATGTGTATCTCAACGGCTTTCCTAAAAATCTTACATAGAAATTAGACATTTGGGCTAAATCAGAATTCATGAGGCATACACCGGTTAGGGCCTTTGCTTCAGCTATCATGCATTTTAGGGCAAATGCTCTTAGATGAAAATTTCTTTAGGAGTTTCACTTCAGTCTTCATTGAGAATTTAACTTTTTTGTTGTGGTTCAGGCACTAGTTTTATGTGTATTTTCCTTAGGATATGGAAAGAATGGCTAAAAATGGAAAAGGCAAACAATCAAGTGTTGATAAGGGTGTAGAACAGCTGGAACTCTCGTACTCTCCTGGTAGAAGTGTAAATCATTTTCTAAAACTTTTTGGCAATATCTACTAAAGTGAAACATATGCATAAATTATGCTCAAACAATACCTGACAAAATTCTAGAAAATGCAAACTAGTCTAAAGTAACAGAAAACAGATAAGGTTACTTGAGGGTGGGAAAGAGGGGAAGGAAAGAAAAGGGAATGGATTAAAAGGGGTTATGAGGAAACTTTGGGGATGGCGGCTATGTTTGTGGGTGTATTAATTTTCTTGATTGTGAAGATGCTGTCACCAGTGTATACATATGTCTGACTCATGTAATTGTATATTTGAGATATATGCAGTTTACTGTAAGTCAGTTCCTCAATAAAGCTGTAAAAAAAAAAAAAGTAAATAAAAATAAAGTAGAAGGAAACATACCATTTAAGTATATTTATTTCTTTTAAGTACTGTAGTTGTCTCAGGATGATGGGGTTATTGATTATTTAATTTTCTTCACATAGTTTTATGTATTTTTCATATTTTCTGCCACAGCTGTGTATTTACTTAATTTTTAAATGAGAAATCATTTTGTATGTGTGAAATAGTACTTTTGATACATCTACAGATTTAGAGAATACAAATAAAATAAATGCCTCTGTACCTATATCATGCTTTAGAAATAATACATAGTATTTGAAGCCCTGATTGTGTCTTTTTCCCTGATTTTGTCTTTCTCTTTCCATGCTCCTTGATTTTCTGTATAGTTTTACTATAAACATAGGTATACATAAGTAATCTGTTGTTTAGTTTTGTCTATTCCATGACTTTTTTGGGGCACCAAGTTATATTTATGAGATTCATCTATGTTGCTATATTATAGTTCATTTACTTTTTACTGCTATATAGCATTCCATTACATGACTTTATCACTGTTTATCCATCCTCCTGTTAAAGGATATTTGGGGTGTTTTCAGTCTTCTTTTTTAAATTTAATTTTACTGTTTGCCATTAAAAGCTGTTTTGCTAGTACTGTTCAAAATCCATGTTTCTCTGTGTCTGTGTGCAAGAATTTCCTAGGCTTTTTGCCTAAGAGTAGAGTACTGGATCTTCAGTTTTGCTATATAATACTGAATTGCTTTATAAAGAGGTTGTACCAGTTTATACTCTCACAAACAGTATGTTAAATGTTCACTTTGTTCCCTTTCTCAACATTTGAGATATTTATACATATGTAATTATCTGATTGTTTTCTTTTCAGCAGTCTGGTGGGTGAGTAATGGTACCCTCACTGGGGTTTAATTTACATTTCCTTAATTACTGACGATGTTGAACCTTTTATAGCTCCTCTTCTATGTTTTTTGTCTGTTTTTAACTTTTTGTCTTTTTAAAAATTGATTTCTAGAATATATATACATTCTGCATACTAATCCCTTGTCAGTTATGCATGCGGCAAATATCTTTTTCCCAGTAAATAGATTGCCTTTTACTTCTTTATAGTGGTTTTTGATAGACACATTCTATAGTGTCTATAGTTTGATATAGTTGAATACGTCAGCTTTTCTTTTGGCATCTTGTTTAACAAATTCTTCCCTTCCCAGAAGTCATAAAGATATAGCCTGATATTTTCTTCTAAAAGCTTTAAAATGTTTCTTTTCATATTTGTGTCCTTAGTCCATGTGAAATTGACTTTTGTGTGGTATGAAGTGGGGTTTCAGTTTCATTCTTTTTCCATATGGGTAATCAGTTTTTCCTCACATCATTTATTGAATATTCTGTTTTTCCTCTCAGTGATCTATAAATATCATATATCAAGTTTCCATACAGATATTCAAATGTTTCTGGGCTATCCTTTCTTTGGTCTCTTTGTGTATCCTTGTTACTGTCTTACTTTAGTTGTATAAAGAGCCTCGATACCTGAGAGACAGGTCTCGCATATATGCTTCTTTTAAAACTCAAATTAATGTTTTTTTCCTAAAGTAAACTTTTTGTTGGAGTATACAGAAATATGTAAGTCTTAAATATCTACTGTAGTCACCTGAGGTCACAAGTACTACTGAAGCTACTTTGTTGTAGACTTTTTTAGGCTGTCTTAGTTTTTGCAAATCCTGTCCTAACTCACTAGAGTTAATTTTAACTTGACAGATAAATATTGGATTTTCATTTTGGGAATATAGTTAAGACATTTGGAAAAACCTTCCCACTGAAAATAGCTAAGAATAGCTGTATTAAAAAAAAATTTTAAGGTACTTAGGATTTAATATGCCAAAATCTTAGAGAAAGCTGAAAATCTGAGAGACTAGAAGCCTCTAAGCCTTATTTGCTTTGAAGGTATTTGCTAAACTGGGGAAACTTGATTGGATTTGAATAAGAATTTGGTAGATTTGCAGGACAGAAGGCATAGTTTGAAGTCAGCTCAGGGTTCATTCAAGGTTAGCTAACAAGAGGCTTTCTGCCCCTTATTCTGGGATCCCAGAGGCCTGTGATGTCATGGGAAGGATGAAAACTCACTCTGCCTCCTTCAAGGATCTGCAAGGAAAGCTGTCTTGATGCCAAGTAAAACGGAAGGGAAAGAAACCTGTCCTTGGGCAGTCGTAACTACCAGATCATGGGGGAAGTACACATCACCTTGGTGATCTAAAAAAATTTCAAGATGTTAATTTTTTTAAATCTTTTTTTTTCTTTAGATATAATTTACATACCATAAAATTCATCCTTGAAAGTGTATAATTCAGTGAATTTTCATATATTTACAAAGTTTGCAACCACTATCACCAATTCCAGAACATTCTTATTATCCCCAGAAAAAAAGCCTTATACCCATTAGCAGTCATTCCTCATTTTCCCCTTTTCTCTCAACCCCTGGCAATCCCTAATCTACTTTTTGTCTCTATGATTTGCTTATTCTGGGCATTTCATGTGAATGAAATCAGACAATAAGTCTTTTGTGTCTTGCTTCTTTCATTTAGCATAATCTTTTCAAGAATTATTCATGCTGTAGCATGAATTAGGACTTCATTCCTTTTAATGATGAATAATAATCCATTGTATGGATAATATAATGTTGTGTTTTCCTGTTCTTTAGTTGATGATCCACTTTTTTGGCTATTATGAATAATGCTGCTATGAACATTTGTGTGCAAGTTTTTTTGTAGAAATGTATTTTCCATTCTTATAGGAAATATATTTCCATTCTTCATTTACCTAGGAGTGGAATTCCTGGGTCCTGCGTTCTCTGTTTAAGGTTTTGAGGAACTACCATACTGTTTTCCAAAGCAGTTGCACCAGTTTTCATGACTACCAACGATGTTTGAGGGCTCTAGTTTCTCTACATCCTCACCAACACTTGTCTGTCTTTGATTATAGCTATCCTAGTGTGTGTGAAGTGGTATCTCATTGAGATTTTGATTTGCATTTCCCTAATAACTGATGATGTTGAGTACTTTTTGTGTGTCTATTGGCCATTTGTCTATTTTCTTTGGAGAGATGTCTATTCATATTCTTTGCTCATTTTAAAATTGGGTTATATGTCAAGGCACGAATTTAAAGTGATATAGTGAAAAAATGTAAATATTCTCTGTAGGAATATACTTTCATCTTTGGCCTAAAAAAGTCCAACTAGTAAAGTTTTGAGGTCAGTGGTTAATTTGTCAAAGATAACCAAGTGCACAAGGAAATAAGACCACCTGAACGAGAATCAGCAGAAGCAATAAACAATTAGAAGAAATAATGATAATTTTTCATAGTGGAAAATCTGCCAGTAGTGGTGGGAAGACACCAATCCATAGATTACTTATTCCTTTATTGCTGATTAGTATCTTATTGTACAGGTATACCAAAATTTGTTTATTTGCTTGTTGATGGACAGTTGATAGTTTCTGATTTTTGTCTGTTTCAAATAGAGATGCTATGAATACTGGTGCATCATGCTTTGTATGAACATAAGATTCCTTTTTTCTTGAGTAAATACTCAGAATGAAATGTCTGGATCATATGCAGATACATGTTTAACTTAAATTGCCAAACTGTTTTCCCACCAGATGAATATGAGAGTTTTACTTGTTCCACATGCTTATAAATACTTGGAATGGTCAGTCTTTGCAATTTCATCTTTTCTAATGAGTGTAGAGTATTATCTCATTGTAGTTTTAATTTGCATTTCCTTAACAAATAATGATGCTGAACATGTTTTTATGTGCATTTTTTCAGGTCTTTTAGCTGTTACGATGTTAACAGTAGATTTTTCATAGATACTCTTCATTATGTTATGTAGTTTTCTTATTTTTTTGTATGATATAATGAGAATTGATTTTCTGATGTTAAACCAACCTTGCAATCCTAGGATAAATCTCACTTGGATATGATGTATAATTCTTTTTATAATTTGCTGGATTCAGTTTGCTCTTATTTTGTTGAAGATTTTTGTATCTATATCTATGAGGGATATTCATCGTTTTACTTTTAACTTATTTGTATCTTTATATTTAAAGTATGTTTCTTCTAAGCAGCATATATTTGGGTCATGCTTTTTCATCCAGTCTCACAATCTCTGCCTTTTAATTGGCATGTGTAGAGCATTTCCAATTAATGTGGTTATTGATACAGTTAGGTTTAAATCAATCATCTTGCTCTTTTCTATTCATCCCACTTCTTTGTTCCTCCTAGTCTGCCATCTTGTTATTTGTTTTTTATTCATCCCATCTGTTCTTTGTTTTCTCTTTCTTCTTTTTATGCTTTTATATTAATTGAGTATTTTTGAGTGTGATTCCATTTGATCTCCTTTATTGGCTTATTAACTGTACCTCTGTTTTCTTATTTTAGTGATTACTTTAGGGTTTATAGTACATATTTTTAACTTTACATAGTCTTCCTTCAAATGGTGTTACATATACCACATCACATCTACTACAAGGACCTTACAATAGAATACTCTATTTCTCCCTGCTGGCCTTTGTGCTATTGCTGTAATGGTATAAACCCCATATCACCATGTTGTTATTTTTGTCTAAGCATCAACAATCTCTTATAATAAATCTTATGTATTTATATCAATGGTACTCTTAATTCCTTGTGTGTAGATTTGTAATTCATCTGGTATCACTCTTGAATACTTCTTGTAATGTGTATCTGATGGTGGTACTTTTTTTAGTTTTTTTTATGTCTGAAAAAGTCTTTTTATTGCTTCCTTTTTTGAAGGATTTTCTGCAGGTGTCAAATTCAATGTTGACAGTTTTTTTTTTCTTTTACTACTTTGAAGATTTTGTTCCATCCTTTTCCTACCTGCATTGTTCCCAGTGAGAACCATGCTGCTGCTGTTATCATTGTTCCTATGTATATAACATGTCTCTTTTTTTCCAGCTGCTTTTAACATTTCCTCTTCATCATGATTTTGAGCCATGTTAATATGATGTGCTTTGGCATGGTTTTCTTCATATTTCCTGAGTTTAGTGTTTGTGGAGGTTCTTAGACCTGAAATTTGTAGGTATCATATTTGGAAAATTTTAATATTATTTCTTCAAATATTTTTTCTGCCTCCCCCCATCTTCTTCATGGACTTCAATTACATATATGTTAGGCTGCTTGAAATTGTCCCATGGTTCACAGATGCTCTTTTCGTTTTTTTTTTTGTTTGTTTGTTTTTTTTCTTTTTTCTCTCTGTGTTTCATTTTGGATAGCTTCTCTTTTTAATGTCCTTTGTTGTTTCTTCTGCAATATCTAATCTGTTATTAATCCCATGTAGTGTATTTTCCATCTCAGATATTACAGTTTTCATCTTTAGAAGTTGGGTTTGTGTCTTTTTTCTTGTATCTTCCAAGATACAAAAGTTGTTTCTTCTTAACTTTTTGAACACATAGAATCACTTATAACTGTTTTGATGGCCTTAATTGTCCATTTCATTTGTGTTGGTTCCAATTGATTGATTTTTCTCTTCATTATTTTTTTCCTCTTCTTTGCATGTCTGATAATTTTTTATTAGATTCTACCAGTCATTGTGAATTTTACCTTGTATGATATATATTGTTATATTTTTATAATTATTATTTTGCTTTGGGACATAGGTTTCTTAGAAATAGCTTTATTCTCTTGAGTCTTGCTCTTAAGGTTTGTTAGGCAATGGACTAGTGTTTAGTTTAGGGTTATTTATTCTCCATCACTGAGGCAAGACCCTCTGAGTACTCTACTCAATAACATATGTGAGGTTTTCCCAGTTTGGTTGGTGGGGGCAGGCACTATTACTGACCTTGGTGAGTGTTGGTTATGGTTTTTGTTAACCTTTTCTGGTGGTCTTCCTCCGAGTCTTGTGTAGTTTCCTTGCAAGCATGCTCTCATCGATCCTCTGCTTAATATTTGAGTGGGAGCCTCTGCTGATGTCTGTGCTTCTCTCTGTGTACACCTCTCTACTCTCCAATAGTCTGTCGTGCAAACTCTAGCTGCCTATTCTTATTCATATAAACTGTTTTCCTTTTCTGTGTCCCTCTCCTATCTTTTCCAATTCATTTTGGATGACCCAAGGCCATCAACTTTGAAGACTTTTCCCCCAGAAAATTTTTAACCAGTTCTCTCACATTCCCCTCATGATTAATATAAAGTATTTGCAAGCTGACTAAGGTCAGAAATGCGGTTTGATGAGTATGTTAGGAGTTTTTATATAAGCTAGTTATTGTGCTTTGCTTCCTTATCTATCAACTCCATATTTGCTGAGCTCCTACTATATTCCCAGCATCATACAGGGTGCTGAGTGTTCAGTAGAAAGTGAGTAAAATATTGTTTCTGAAAAATTGTTGTAGCAGGGGAGATAGAACACGGGTCATGAAATGTCAAGAAAAGTGAAAAACTTTTTTTTTTTTAAATTCACTAGATATTTAGAAATGTGAGAAATTAGTGTGATCTGGGTGGTCAGGGAATAGATCCTCTAAACTGAGACTGAAAAGGGCTTTTTTAAAGGTATAAATTTAAAAAAAAATTAATTGCAAAATATAATGGAAGAAAAATTGCCATTTAGCCAAACAAATTTTATAGACATACACTTAACAAGAAAATTCAAAATTTATGAGGAAAACTATAAAAAAAACTCCCAAAGATACAAACATAAACTTAAACAAATATTCTGGATAGGAAGAATCAACATCCTAGGAATCTGTCTTACAGATATATACTGGAAATATCTGAAAATATGTGTGCACAAAGTTATTGTGTCACTATTTCTAATAACAGAAGACTGGAAACAATCCAAACTTTGATCTTGATTTGAAGAAAACAACAGTAAAAAATTTCACTGTATTTTCAGGGGAAGTTTGAACACTGTGTAGTTAATTATCTTAAATTTTTTAGATGTGATAATGCTATTATGGTTATGTTTTTTTAAATTTTATTTTATTGAGTTATAGTCAGTTTACAATGTTGTGTCAATTTCTAGTGTGGAACACAATTTTTCAGTTATACATGAACATACATATAGTCATTGTCACATACTGTTTCACCGTGAGCTGCCACAGTATCTTGTATATATTTCCCTGTACTATACAGTATCATCTTGTTTATCTATTGTATATATATATTATGGTTATGTTAAAAAAAATGGAGTACCTTTTAAAAATATTTGATATGTTACAGTCCATTACAGTTACTGTTTGTCTTTATGTTCAACTTGATCCATGTTTAGCCAGTAGAACCCCTTAAAGTTAACTCCTGAGTCCTTCTGCCACATCTTTTAGAGATAATTACTTAAATATTTATGGGTGAAATTATTGGAATTTTTTTCAAAATAACCCAAAGGACAGAGTAAGTAGAGAGGTAAAGATGAATTAAGACTTGCTGTGAGTTCATCACTGTTTAGTCTGGATGACAGAGGTTTTGTTACACTATTCTTCCTTCCTTTGTATACATTTGAAATTTTCCATGAAAAATGTACAGTTTAAATAGGCATAAATGAAGAGAGTGCATTTGGAAAAAAGTCATTGAAGCCAAGGTGGACAGTTGGCTTCTTATACAATTATGTTCTTAGTAAATTTAAAACAGACTCTTTATTTCTGCTATATCTTATTTGTGGTTTAGTTAGCTGGTATCTTTGTGTATGTGTATGTGTGTGTGTGTGTGTGTGTGAGAGAGAGAAAGAGACAGTTTAAAATATATTTTTCTGTTAATGTAATTCTCAGCATTAAACTAATTCATAAAGTATGAAGCTATTTGTTTATTGGACCTCATTATAGGGCCTTTGGATTACCAAAAGAATTGATTTGGAGGACGTGCAATTTTTGTCACATTTTTAATGAGTGCTGTATTTTCTTGTAAATTTTATTTGGACATTGATTTAGGTATACCAGTTGAAAGAAAATTGAGAGTGGAGTTTTTCTTTTCTTCAGATTTAACATTGAGATTGTTCATTTAGTAATATTTAAGAATTTTAATAACTTATAAGGAGCCTAGGTTACATAAAATTATGTAAAGGAACAAAAATCTATCTTCCTCTAAATATTTTGCTTTGGAGCCCTCATTATGTCTTAGAAAGACAGATAATATGATTTATTTAGTGATACCAAATGACATTAAACATGTTCATGTTAACTTGTTTTCTATTCTACCAACAGATTAATATTAAAATTGGAAGTTTGTATCTTTTACTGGATCTTGGAAATTAAATGTAATGGCAATGGAATTTATAAAGAGTTGCTGTAGAGGATGTTTCTATGGTGGAACAGAAAAGCACAACTGTGAGTTTTGCTTTGTTCTGATTTCAGCAAACAAACATTTATTTAGTATCTTTATTTGTGGCATTGTATAATATAAATATAAATGAGACATATTTCCTAACTTCACGGGGGAGGCAGAAACATAAATATAAGGCACAGTAGGTAAGTATGAAAGTACCCTGGAGCATAGGGGAGAAAGATTAATTCAACCCAGGAGACACTCTAACACATCACCGCAAAGGAGATGGCATGTGGTATGGAAGTCTGAAGAGGATTTTAGCAAGCTGAGTGGGAAGAAGGAAGTAAGAGAAGGTGAGGATTGGACATGAGCATTACAGGTGGATGAAATAGTCTAAGCAAAAGTAGGGAGAGAAGTTTTTGGTGTGTTTGGAGGATAACATATTCTGGCAAATATTTTAATTTAAGTAAAGATAATTCCCAATTTACAAATAATTCATTAAAAAGTGCCTTTCATTACTGAATGACCAGTGGAGAAGAGACCTATAACTTTATGAAGACCCACATTTATCAAGGACAGCTGGAGATTTCCCTTTCTGTTGCATCTCTTCACAGATATGACTGGAACTTTATTTTTTTTCTGGCTTTGTCTTATATTTCTTAATCTAAAGCATTAGCTTCCTAGGATATTTGAGTATGAAGGCTTCTTTTTTTTGCAATAAAACATGTCATAAATTCCAACACAATAGTAGTTGTACTTTCATTCAGTCTACAGATGGTACTAATTGTACATAAAGATTATCTCTGGGTGTCCCTTACCTCCCCATCTGAAGTCATGCAGTTTAGGAATCATGTATCATTCAGGATAATGAACAAAATAGATCATAAAAGCTAGCATAGGGAGAGTTGATATTATATTAGGGTCAGAGTATATTTTATTTTGTGATTTGATGAAGATTTTTGTAGACTTGGAGACCTTTAGCTTCTTTTCAGAATTGCTTTGTTATTTAAGACTGAAATTAACCATTAGTATTGACAACTAGAATTGCTGTGTTGACAACATTTTTAAATGACTAGATTATTACTTAAAAGCATTGTGAAATTAACTACAAAATAAACTTGTTTTTCATCTGTGAACTCTTTTGTGGAAATGAGACTCTTTAAAAACGGCTTTTACCATTATGATAAGTTAATATACTTTGGCAATAGTATATTAACTTCTCAGATATTGGCTGAACAGAATTAATGTAGATTCCAGAATGCTTAATAGGACCCAAGAGTAGTTAATGTGTCAGCAGTTTCTTTTAAAATAAATAAATACCAAAGCATGTTAAGTTTAGATTATTATATGTAAATCTACATGCATATTTGAAATTTTTTCTTTTTCTTTTTTCTCTTCTTTTATATGCAGTATACACGGAAAGAGACTTTAAAGTATCAAATAGTCAAAATACTACTATCAGTATACCTCCATTGACTTCCATTTCTGTAAAGCCTCAGGTTGGCTGTACTGAGGATTATTTACTTTCCAAATTACCATCTGATGGCAAAGAAGTACCATTTGTGGTGCCCAAGTTTAAGTTATCATATATTCAGCCCAAGATGCAAGGAACTCCTTCACATCTGGAAGAACTTCAAGGTAAACAGTAAGATGGCAGGATTTAAAAATCAACATGCAGTATTTAAATGCTGTTATTGCTCTTATTTTGCTCATTTACATATATAAACATGAAATATTTTATATACAAATTTTACATTTCATTTTTTTATATTTTGCTCTTTCTGTAGAGGAACTTAATGTACAGTGTTTTTGAAAGGTCCCACTATGAAATCTGATCATAATCAACACATTTGTGTGCAGATTTGGCCTCTTTCTAAAAAATAACTTAATTGTAGTATGTCAGTTATCTTTCACACATCTAGAAAAAAATAGAGGAATTATTCTGTATTTGATGAGTAAATATAGGAAATATTCTTATTTATTATTTTCTAAAATTTAGTGTTAAAAGCAATAAGGAAACAATGAAGTTGTCTTTTCTTCCTTCCCTTTTTTCTTCACTATTTTGCTTCTCAGTCTAAGTACACTTCCCAGTCTGAGTAACCACTTGAATGAGGTAGATTCATTGGCTGAATTTTGGCTGGTGTTGTAGAGGCCAGTGGAATAATGAAGATAAGAGGAAATAACATGTACTTGTGTATTTTAGAAATAATTTGTTTTAGTTCATTGAAACACTGTCAATCACAATGGTTTATTCCCCTCAAAATTTTATTATGAAAAATTTCAAACGTACAGAATAGTTGAGAGAACTTAATGGTGAACACCTGTATATCCACCACATAGATTCTATCATTAACATTTTACTATACATAGTTTATTACATATCTATCCATTCTTCGAACCATTTTTAATTCTTTTAGGGGCAGGATGAGAACGCATTTCAGAGTAAACTGCAGGCATCAGTACAATTCCCTCAGTACAATTCCCTGTAAATACTTAAGCATATATGTATCATTTACTAGAGTTCAGTTGTGCACAGTTTTCTTCTTTTGACATAAACTTTACACACAGTGAACTCCCCGAGTTTTAAGTGTGTGTTTGTTGAGTTTTGACAAATGAATATAACATAGTGTATTCCAAACTCCCATCAAGATCTACAATATTTCTTTAAACATTTTTTTCTGCCCATCCTCTCTCTTGTCTTCTGGGATGCCAATTATACATATGTTGGACCTCTTGATGTTGTTTTACGTGTCTATGAGACTTCTTTTTTTTTCCCTCTCAACTTTTCCCTCCTCTCTATTCTTAAGATTGGATATAATGATCTATTTTCAAGTTCACTGTCTCTTTCCTCCATTATCTCCGTTCAGCTATTAAGCCCATCCAGTGAGTTTTTTATTCCAGGTGTATTTTTTCAGTTGTAATATTTACATTTGGGTTTTTTTTTTTATAGTTTCTTTTCTTTGCTGTGATTTCTTTTTTCCCACCATTATCAGAAGCCTATTTTCTTTTATGTCTTTTAGTTTTAACATATTTGTCTACTATTCTAATGTCTGGATCATCCAGATTTGGACTCTGTAGATTACCCCCTTTTTTTTTTAATATGAGTCACATTTTCCCATTTCTTCGTATGTGGAGTAATTTTGGATTGTATTCTGGATGTTGGATGATATGTTGTGAAGACTCTGGAATCTGTTATATTACTCTGAGAGGCTTCCTTCCTTCCTTCCTTCCTTCCTTCCTTCCTTCCTTCCTTCCTTCCTTCCTTCCTTCCTTCCTTCTTTCACCAGGCACGTTAACTTGGTTGGACTGTCGTGCATATTCTGTCTTTGGTGGCAGCTGCTATCTAAGTTTAGTTCTTTTATCCTTAGTTGTCCCATACATATGTGGTTCAGGGATCAGCCAGTTATTTGAGTAGACTTTTATCACAAACTTTGGGGTTTTCTCCCATTGAGGATTCCCACCTTGCTTTCTAGCTGCTCTGGTTGCTCTGATTCTGCCCTCTGGTTCTTCAAGCCAGAAAGATTGTAGATTTTCTATTGGAATTTTATCCATCATGCACAGTGCCAATTTTGGCCAGCCCTCAAGCTAAAAGTCATTAAAAACAGGTGGCCATTCCCTTTTTTCCCAGAGTCAAGTGCTGTTCAGAACCCTCACTACTTTTGTTCACTCTCCAATGCCTTCAGGGTATGTTTGTTTGTTTTGGTTTTGGTCTTGGGTTTATTGTTATCTACCAGAGAGTTGGGTCTGGTAGGAATGATTTTTTTTTTTTTTTTTTTTTTTTTTAAGAAACAAAGATAAATCCTGTGCCTGGCTTACCACATTGTTTTGCACATATAAGCAATGTCTCTCAAAAACAGTTTTTAAAAGTTCTGGCTCACAGGATACCCTGATCAACTGATCTTTCTCTTTTGTACTTGTTAACAATATTGGAATTAAACCATATAAATGGCCTTGTAATCTGTTTTATTCATATCATATATGGAGCTTTTTAATGGCTCCATGGTACTAAATCATATGGATGCACTATAATTTATTTAATGAATTCTCTATTCTTAGACATATAGGATATTTTATGTATTATTTTCATTATCAGGAAATAAATAAGAAATACCTACCTGGCAATATATGATAATTTTTCTTTTTTTTTTTTTTTTTCATTGTATCACTAGGAAACAGTACTTGTTGAGTTGAATAAGTGAGACATTAATTTACACCTAAGTTATAGGCACACTGAAGATGTGGTAAAACCATCTGATTTTTAGCAAATTGGAGAGAAGATTACTTTATTTCATTAAAGTCAAGAAAGTATTCTTAGTATCTAATTATAGAAGTCAAATATGTGTATGTTGTATGTACATATGAATGTGTGAATGATTGGCTGACATGGAGATTCTGAGAAGAAGATAGGGCAGAAGACTATCAATAATAACTAAAGTTACGTCTCAGGTATTTGAAATTTGTTATGTTCCATTCCTTACTTGCTGATAGGTCTGATTACAGTTGCAGCTTACTGCTTTGATAACAGAGAATGTATTATTAACATTTGACTCTGCTTCCTTTATCACGTATCTACCTACCTATCCATTAAGAGAATGCATTTTGAATAAATATTGAAATATCTAATTGGGCTTCTGAGAGGTATAAGCAATTGTGCTACTTTACATTTAGTTTTTATAGGATTGTGGTTTTGTAAATTGAGGGAAATTCCTCTTGAACTTTAAAAATGATATCACTGTATGTTGTTTAAGGGGAAAATTGGAATTCTTTGGTGGCTTACTTGTAAAGGAAAAATGAAATCAGAATATTCTTTTTTTAGGGATAACCTATAAAGGTAGTGAGTCATCTTTGATGCTACTACGCTTGACAGTGCTACTCTTGTTACCATAAACAGACTTTTGTAGCAGTGTTTATGGTCTGAATGATTTAAGTGTTAGCTTATAAGGTGTACAGACTCCTTATAAGGCTCTCTGGCATCAGACCTCCCTTGTGGCACCTCTCTGCCTATGTACAGTGTTTAGATTGTACACATAGTTATTTGAACCATTGTGTGAGAATAAGCTCTCACTTCATAACCACATATTTTATTGTTCTTTTCTGAACTCAGTGTGAAGCTACCTGTTTCATTGTTTACCTTAATTCAAAAAATATTAGTTTATACTGTAGTTTCTATTTCAAATGGGATAAAAAGAATTGAGAGATGATAATCATTTAAACGTTTAAAAAACTTTGTCTATATATTGTTTCCAGTGTGATTCTTAACTTTGAAAGGAATTTGGTCTATTGCTTTACCCATTTAAAATTATGAGGTATAATACACATAGAAAAAAAGGAACAAAATAGAAATATTCAACTCAGTGATTTATTACAAAGTAAAATACATATATGGTCACCACTCAGGTAAAGAAAGAGAGTATTACCAGCAAACCAAAAGCTTCCGTCTTCCCCATTTTCAGTCACTCTAATCAGAATCTCAGTTGTTACAATCATCACTTTCTTGCTATTCTTACTTTTTACCACTTAAGCACATATCCCTGAATGTTGTGGTTTATTTATTTATTTTTTTCTGTTCTGACCTATATATATACTTTAGTCATGGGTTCTTTCATTCAACGTTGTGTTTGTGAGTTTCATTCAAATTGTTGTTAGTTTTCAGTATGTGTATTCTTTTGTATTCTAAATGGCATGATATACAGTAGTGTTTCTTTATAGCATACTGTAAGATTATTTTTATGTAGTAAGTATATACTACAGTTTATTTTACTGTTGATGAACATTTAATTATTTGTTTTTACTTTGGGCTCTTACAGATAATGATGCTTATGAACATTCCTGTACTTGTCTCTTGGTGCGCATATGCAAGCATTTCAGTCATGTGTATGTCCCCGTATGAAATTGTTGGGTCATAGAGCATAAATATGTTCAGCTTTATTAGAAATTGCCAAACTTTTCCACAGTATTGATGTTATACATTCTCACCAGAGAGTTTAATATAATAGTTCAGATTGCTCTACTTTCTTGTCAACACTTGTTGTTGTTAGGCTTTTAAATTTTAACCATTCTCTGAGTGTGTAGTGGTATCTCATTGGAGTTTTAACTTGCATTTCCCTCATTATTATTGAGGTTGATCACCAGGTCATATTTTTTGGCTATTTGGATAGCCTCTCTTCTGAAGTACCTGCTAAGTCTTAAGCCAGTTTATATTTGGGTTTGCCTGTCTTTTTCTTATTGATTTATGGAAGTTCCTTATATATTCTGGATATGAGCCCTTTATCAGTTAATATTTGTTGCACGTATCTTCTCCTACTCTGTGGGTTGCCTTTTTACTCTCTTAGTCTTCTGACAAATGGAAAATTTCAATTTTAATGTAGTTAAGTTTATTAAAATTGTTTTTATGATTCATGCTGTATTCCATTTAAGAAGTGCTTTCCTGCTTAAAGGCTGTGAGAACTTTCTTATAAATTTACTTAAATATAGTTTTACTGGTTTGCCTTTAACATTTTAATTTAGATCTACAATCCACATGGACTTTATGTTTTGAATATGTTTGGTTGGGTTGAAAAGGGTTTTTTTCTGTATCAATGTCCAGTTGTCTTATCACGTTTTAATGAAAAACCATTCTTTCCCCACTGTTATGCAGTGCCACATTGATTATAATTCAAGTGTCCACAAAATAGGTGTCTCTTTCTGGGCCTTCAATTCTGTTCCATTGATCTTATTATTGTGCTAATATTCTACACTTACTACCAAATAGAGCAAATCTTTCCATCTTGTTCTTCTTAATTTTTTTTTTTTTTTGGTTATTCTTGATTCTTCTTGTTTACATATAATATTTTTAAATCATCTTTTTGTTATTTGACTTCTGACATTATTGCATTGTGGTTATAGAACATACTCTGTATGATTTCCATCCTTTCAAGTTTATTGGGACTTGCTCTTTGTATCTCAGCATGTAGTCAATTTTTATAAATGTTCTGTCTTTGTGAAAAGGGTACATCTCCCAAAAAATGATTATCTTTTTACTTAAAAGATGTTCTTTCTGCAAGTAGAAAAATAAAAGGAAACTCAGGTCACAAAATATAGAATTGTCTATGGGGCAAAGAATGCCAAAAATTTATTAGACTGTCTTGAGAGCGGGGTTCATGGCTGATTCCTGGGAGAATACTCCACACAGTTAGAGCTCAGTAAACATGTGCTGATTTTTTAAGATATCAATTGCATGTGATTTAGTATTACCTGAGACAGTTTTTTTTTCCTTTGCCTTGGGTGCACCAGCTTTTGGCTAATGACTCCAAGTAAAGGGTATTGTAAAACTTTAGAAACGCTTGCTTTCAGGATCTGCCAGAGCATCTTTTGGAGATCGAAAGGTAGAACTTTCTAGTTCATCCCAGCATGGACCTAGCTATGATGTATATAACCCATTCTATATGTATCAGCACATGTCACCTGATTTGAGTCGGCGCATTCCTCCTCCTTCAGAAGCAACGAGACTATATGGATCAGGTATGGAAAAAATTTGTTTTTCTTCTTTGTCTTTTTCTTTAACAAATTTAGAAATCAAATTAAATCTAAGATCCTGAAAGTAATGATTCTTCTTATGAAAAACAATTTAAAAATAAAGAGAGAAGCAGACTTCAGAGTGATGTGGTAAACGTCATAACTTCTCTGTGGTATTATAGCTAATGTAAAAATTGAAAGATTAATGAGTTATATATATTGGTAGTTCCGAGTTCCATTTTATTTGTCCTTTTTTGAAAGAAATTTTAGTTTTAGATTTTGTATATACTTTATATAACATCTATCCACTCATAAATTCTACAATAGGTATTTACTCACTCTATTTATTTTCACTCTATTTAGTGAAAATGGTGAATTTAGAAATGATGAAATTAAAACGTAAACAGAGAAAAAAGAAAATTCCTAAATACTTTCTTAGTTTAATGTTTGAGACTGTATCAGTTATAGATCTTGTACATATATCTGATTCACAAAATTTTCAGTGTTTTTCAGTGAAAATTATCTTATTAGATAATATAATTATCTCAATCACTGAATTCAGGGTGAGGCACTGAAAATAAAGTAGAAGTACTTATTTAAATATTTATATCAGCACTGTGCTAGACTACACAAGTCTTATACAGAATTCCATTTTTAAAGTATGTTTTAGTTTAGGAGGGAGACTAGAAATATAACAGCACATGGAATTCAATATTAATTTTTCTAATGTAATAAATGACCGTTAAATAGTTGAATTGCGTTTAGCACAGAGGACATACATCCTCTTAGATTATTCTTCCAGGATGAAGGATTGGATAATGTAAGCAAAGGGAATGAATTTTTCCTGCTTGATATTTGATGTGATACCTTTCCTGAAAGATATGTTGTTTGATTTGTATTGATTTCTGTTTCAAACAAAAGTAAAATAATTGAAAAGCAGTTTTTTTAACTTCATTAGAAGGCTTTTATCTCTTAAGCAGATTTATGTATAATATTCATGATATGTTTCCTATAAAGATTTAGTTCATGGTAATTAGGTAGAATTCCAGTGTTTCTTCTACTTTACTATAAAATTAAGTAATTTTTTAATGTTCCTTTGTAGTTTGTGATTTAAGGACCAATAGACTTCCCAATTCCCCGGTGCTAAGCAAGTCTATGTTTGATCTTACAAATTCATCTCAGCGGTTCATCCAGGTAAATTATTCATATAAATTTAATTATATGCAATAATTTATTTTCAAGCTAAAAATTCAGAAATGTGTGAATTATTTTAGGAACAACATGTTATGTATCTTTTGTAGATATATTTATTCTAATATCTAAAGAATAAACACTTGGCATTTCCCATGTGCATTATTTTAGGAAACTCTTCAGTTGAATATTAGAAGGCAATAATTTTTCTTTTCTTTTCTTTTCTTTTCTTTTCTTTTCTTTTCTTTTCTTTTCTTTTTTTTTTTTTTTATGAATTTTCTCAGTTGGCATGCATTGAGGCAGTCTTGAGACAGTTGGAATTTAAAATGGTATATTTAAAAGTCCTTATTGATTTAACTTTCCTTATTGAAAGTAACTACCTAGTTAGTAAAAATTAGTTCTTCTGTTGAGTTTTGTGATTATTATTTAAAAATTAGAAAATAGAATTAAGCAAGGTAAAAAGATAAATCACCTCTATCCCTATAACTGAGAATAAAAGTGCTATGAAAATATTGTTATATATACTTGTGGACTTTTTTCCATGTGAATGTATATACATATATTAAAATGGATATGCATTCTTAATAGTCTTCAGTTAAGTTTTTGCAGAATTAGTTCTTTATAGCACCAATTTTTTAATGTGCATCAGAATGTTTGAAGAGCTCGTTAAAATACAGATTGCCAGGCCTCACCACCAGCGCTTTTGATTCAGTAGCTCTGTGTTGGGAGGGACCTGAGTTTGTATTTCTAACAAGTTCCCAGGTGATACTGCTACTGCTGGTCCAGGGCCCACACTTTGATAACTGCTGCTTTACAGATTTTTAGGTAACAGGATACTTCCAAATATATTCTGATTTTCATTAGTACTTCCAAGTTTGAAATATAAGCAATAATCTCTTCTTCCTTATTATAAAACCAAACCAAAAACAGCAAAGGCTTTCCCTTATATTATCTAGTAAGATATTTAAGATTTTCCTAATAACACACACAAAAAGCTTTTTCCCCCTTTACTATCTAAAAGTGGAAAATTCTGACCAGTAACACTTCAGAATGAATAGCACTCAGTTTGCTAGGGTGGTGGGTATTGGGAAATAAGTTTCAGAATCCTTAATGTCTGATTTGCAACATCTGACTAAAGAAGAATTTTGTTTGTAGAGACATGATTCATTGTCCAGTGTGCCCAGTAGTTCTTCTTCAAGGAAAAATTCTCAAGGGAGTAACAGAAGCCTGGGTAAGGAATAAAGTATCTTACTTTTATATTCTTAAGGGAATCATTTTTACCTAATAGTAATTTAAATGAATTTATGATAAGGTTTAAAAAAAAAAAACTCTAGATGATTATATCTATGATGGCAGTGTTACCTGCATACGAATACTCAGATCAGATGGTCCATTTTTTAGTGTTCAGGTACAAATATGTCTTTTAAATTATGTATCTTTCATCTGTTTTAAAATATATTAATGAGGGGATTTCCAGAAGCATTCAATATTAGGGCCATATCAATGTTATTTGGCAAAGTTTTTCTTAGTTTTAACTTAAATCTCTCAGGTTATAATTGGGTTAAGTTTTTAAGTCATGTACTTTTTATAGTATATCTATTCCCTAGCACTTTAATAATAGCATTGAAGTGTGATTTTTGTCTTAATAAATTGGCAACTTTAAAAAATAATGAACACTTTTCAGTCGTGTTTTTTGATTGTATCAAAGCTCAGTTGAGTTGGAAGGATTGCATACTAACTCAAACATCTTTGCCCTTTTACAATTCAGATACAATTACTCTATCAGGAGATGAAAGAGATTTTGGGAGATTAAATGTGAAATTGTTTTATAATTCTTCAGTTGAGCAAATCTGGATCACAGTTTTACAGGTAAGTTAATATAGTTAATACCAACTTTTCTTACAAAATTGAATATTTATACTGTGAATTATACACAAGTACTGTTGCTCTCTTCTGGGGAATGGGCCAGTACCTTCTTTGGAATTTAGGGGTTGTATAGTATTTTGCAGAACATAGTATTTAATAAAGAATCTAAAGAAAATAAATCCATAGGTATGATGGAAGTATGTTTGTTTTTAACCTCAAGAAGGAAATTGGTATGATGTCTAAAATATTAAATGTCAAATTATTTTAATGTAAATGAAATAAGAGGTCTCAGTAGACTGAACTTTACTTTATAGTTTTTATTTAAGTTAATAACTCAAGAAATACATCAAATATTTATATTGTTAGTGTTATGTGTAAAACAAACTGTATTTTTAATTTTTTAGTGCAGAGATTTAAGTTGGCCCTCTAGTTGTGGAGATACTCCTACTATTTCTATAAAAGGAATACTAACATTTCCCAAACCAGTGCATTTCAAATCTTCAGTCAAGGAAGGCTCGAATGTAAGTGTTTTTGTTTGAATATCTTTTATGTTTTTCTCTTATTTGTCACTTTAACTCACATAAAGAATTGGAATAAGAAAGTGTTTTATTTTGGGGAAACTACAAATTATGCACCCTTTGCTTTTTTAAAGACAATTTTGGGCCTCAAAATACTTGTGATTTCATTGTCCAAAATTGAAATATATTTAAAAAGAAAATCTTAATCACTGAAATGTATAGAAGATGAGTAATATCTAAGAAAACTATTTACTCTCCTTGTGTATAAGGAAAGTAAGTGCCTATATTTTCATCTTCTCTCCTCCCACCCTACTTTGGCTTTGAGAAATAATTGCATGATTGCAATCTTCTTTTAAATACTTTCAATTATTATAACCGAAAGACAAATGATCCTGAATTTGCTTTTATAGTTTCACGTTAATTTAAATATATCTTCACTTTTATCTTCTGATAAGGGTAAAAGGTTAGTAGTTTTCCATGCAAATAAAAGATATCTTCTACAAGAATATATCATTTAAAAATAAGGCAATTTATAAAGGGGGAAGGAGGGGGGAGGGATAAATTAGGAGTTTGGGATTAACATATGTACACTACCATATATAAAATAGATAAACAACAAAGACCTACTGTATAGCATAGGGAACTATATTCATTATCTTATAATAACCTATAATGGAAAAGAATCTGAAACAGAATACACACACACATACATATATGTATATATATAATGTGTGTGTATATATATACACGCACATAACATAAAACTGAATCAATTTGCTGTACACCTGAAACTAACACAGCAGTGTAAATTAACTATACTTCGATAAAAATGGTTAAAAAATAAGGTAATTCAAATGCTAATAAACATGAAAAAATTTACTCTCACTAGTATTTATAGATATACAAATTTAAATTACATATAGCTTTCTCTTTTTTTTTTTTTTTTGCTTATTTTAATTAGGAAAATTTTACAAGCACTCTAGCACATAAAACTTTCTAGAAATTATTTTGACAATACACATTAAAACCTTGAAGTATTTATACTTTTTAACACAGTGTTTCTACTTGGAATCTGTTTTGTAGAAATAATCTAAAATGCAAACAAAATATGTATCAAGTGTTCTTAGCAGTTTTGTTCATAGGGGAAGGGTTGGAAACTATCTAAATGGTTCCCATAGGGGAATGGTTGAGAAAACTCATGATATACCATGTGTATTTGTTTCCTATGATTACTATAACAAACTACCACAAACTGGGTAGCTTAGAACAACAAATATTCCTCTCTCACAGTTTTGGAGGAAGCCTGAAATCAAGGTGTCAGCAATGTTGGTTCCTTCTCTGAGGGAGAATCTGTTCCATCTCTTCCAGGCTTCTCTCCTAGCTCTGGTGATGGCCAGCAATCCCTGGCATTCTTTGGCTTCACTCTACTCATTGGCTTTCATCTTCACATGGCATTCTCAATGTGTGTCTGTGTCTTCACATGGCTATCTTCTTATAAGGATGCCAGTCATTATAGGGGTCTACCTACTCCAGTTGAACCTCTTCTTAACTTCACAAATTACATCTTCAATGACCCAATTTCCAAATAAGGCCACATTCTGAGTTACTGGAGGTTAGGACTTCAACACATCTTATTTGGGGGACACATTTCAAACCATAACACCATATGATAGAATACTAGGCAGCCATGAAAAATATTATTTAGGGAAAGTTTATAAGGATATGGAAAAACGTTCTTAATAAGTGAAAAGGCAGTAGCCAAAACTGATATATAAATAATTAGGAAAAAATGTGCATTGTAGACGGTCTAGATGTAAATAAATCTTAACTCTGATTATAGTTTTGACATTCACAGATGAGTACTTCCTGAATTAAACAATTTCACTTTTTGACTTTCAAATAAGACTAAGTTAACTTAAGGAAAATTATGGGAAAGTGTTCTCATATTAAATCTTGCATGAAATCTTTTAAAATTTATTATTTATCAAGTTGTTTAGGAGACACCTATTATGGCAAAATGCGAAGTAAACCAGTACACTTGCTTCATTTGTAAGCTCATTGCATCTGAGTTTAAAAATTAAACATTTTATGTATACTGTATTATTAGTGTGATCCTATGGCTTGAGACTGGAAGAAAAAGATAGCTCATATGGTTGGGAAGCTCTCAGAAACACAATTCTGTCTACACAGACATAAGTGATTACAATAAAAGTGAACATTTGGGCACAGTATCTAAAATATTGACGTTAGTTGCCCAGACAGTTCATCTTTTCAAAAGCAAAAAAAAAAAAAAAAAAGCTTCTTTTCAAAAGGATGCACAAAAGATGGAAAGAAGGAGGTTTATAAGCAAAAAAAATAGTCTAGTGTCAAGGATGTTAGCCCATGGTAAGCCAATGTTTTAAAAATATTAAAAGTAACAGAACATTTGAAAATAGTCTGGGCATGAGAACACTGACTTGCTGCCTGGAGTGGAAGATTATGAGAGAAGGTAGAACTTTATTTAAACTCATATTTCTCTTTGTCTTTATCAAAGAGAGTGATTTTCAGATTGGAAAGAGTGGAGCAAACATTTTCACTAAGGGAGAAATTGAACCTCAAATTAGATGGGAAGAACATTAGACAAAGAATCTTTCTTATTATTGAGAAATAATTCAAGTATTTTAACGAGAACAAGTTAGATTTTGGGTACTGAGAGATCTCACAGGAGATTCTTGAAGCACTCTCGTTAACCATTGAAGATCTGTGGTAAATAGCAGGAATGATGCCCCGGAACCAAAGATGGAAAAAATCTAATTTTCATAAAGGGTAAAAGTTATATTCTGGTGAACTTGTTGTTGACATTGACTGAATTCTTGACTAAGTAATTAAAAGGAATTGTGAAATTAGGAAGGGCAGTATCCAGAATAAATTCTGGGAAAACAAGTCATAGCCATTCTCATTTTCATTAAAAAATATCTTTCATTATTGTAAAAATATTAAATTTGCCTTTCCTAGATTATAAAGTTATTTTTGTTTATTCTGTATTGACCCTTTTTTATTCTGTTTTCATATTTTATGTTTTTCTTGATTTTTATTTTAGACTATTGAATTTATGGAAACTTTTGTATTTGCTATTAAACTCCAAAGTCTACAAACTGTAAGACTTGTATTTAAGATTCAAACCCAAACCCCTAGGAAGAAAACCATTGGCGAATGCTCACTATCACTCAGAACTCTTAGCACGCAGGAAATGGATTACTCTTTGGATATATCACCACCTTCAAAAATTTCTGTAAGTGATATAATATGTAATGTTAAAGTATTTCACACTTTTAGAATTATTTAATGGATGAATTTTTGTTTGTCGGAGTATAACTTGAACACTCAGAATATATTAAAGGATCAGGGAGCAATAATGATAATAATATAAATATAATGTAAAAAAGTAGCAGTAATGTTATTGTTGAATAATTTTTTAAAAAATGGATAAAATGCTAATGGAGACCCTTTTTCTCTATTGGAAAATAATCTTAGGGTTGCCTTTTTGTAGTACACGTTTAATGTTTCATACTTCAGGGGAAAATAACCCGAAGTATGAATAATTTCAAATAATTATTTTTAGGTTGGCTTTTTTTTTTTTTAAGTAACTGATAACTTAGGAAAAGCAAGAATCATAAACTCCAAACTCAATCAGAGATTGCCTTGAAATAGATTAGGAAAGTTTTAATCATGAGTAAGTTCTATATCTATCCATAAATTGGGTAGAACTGAGGATCTTACAGTTAGTGTATTTTGTGAAGAACTTGATCATCTGTAGCGCTGATTGATTTTTGAGACCTGATATTTGCTTCTTTCAGTCAGCCTAGCTAAATACTCTTTTAAGTTGTTTAGAAATTCCTGATAATTTTATGTAGTTTCTATGTCAGAATAACATATATAGAAATAAATCATAACCATTTATAAGGTCAAACCTATACATGATTTAAAATTTACATAGGATTTATATTTTACCTACTTTTACAAATATTTAAGGTGACTTATAGTGGTTCTTAACCTGGTTACACATTAGAATTACCTGGGGAGCTTTAAAAAATGCCCACAATTAAACCATTAAATCAGAATTTTGAGCGGAGTGAGCCAGAGGCGTCTATAATTTTCAGAAGCTACTCTGGTGGTCTAATGTGTAGCCTGGCTTGAGAACCACTGAACTGAGGGGAAATTAGGGATTAAAAAATAAAGAACAAAGGATTACTATAATGAAGAAGAATTGAAACATCTTGTTATTTTATTGTTTTCTGTCTCTATACCCAATATGTTTTCTTTATAGCATTTATTACAACTTAGAATTATTTAAGTTACTTGTTTTAAAACAAAACAAAACAAGGCTTGAGCTTCCATCTGTTTTCTTCATATTTTGCTGTGCCCTTAGTAAGGGCCTGTCTTATTCTTTGCATTGAATATTTGTATGTAGGCTGATATGAAAGAATAAATGATGAATGAAAGCATGCTAAATTAGATTATTTTCTCTTAAAAAACAGCAAATTTGTTTTGTAACTATGACAGGAGTTTGTCATTTACATCTTTGAAACTAGCTTAGTAGACAGTAATCTGCAACCATATTTTATAGAAGGCACGTATCTACTATTTTAAATGGATAATTCATTGATTAAAACTTTAAAGATTAGTAGAGTATATTAGAAGATAACTCCCCAAGTTATTGTCTGAGAATTGAGACGTTATAATCTTATCTTCCTTGAAGAATCTGAATGAATCATTATGGCAAAGTTTCTACAAAATTATATTTTACATATCAAAGGGCTTACAAACATTCATCTTTCTGTTGTATGCCAGGTGCTATGGATACAAAGATGGATGGCTTAAAAGAAGGGCTTTCAGGCTGTATTATATTTAACCAGTGAATTTCGATTACTGAGTGTGAATGTTTCATAGTATTGGCTAAAAGCAAGAATAATATGCTTTGTTTCTTGTGTTGTGGAGAATTGATACTCTAATTGTGACATGGAAAGAGCCAGGCTTACATATCCATCTTTCACACTGACAGCTGTTTCATCATGAACAGCAGAACTTTCATGTAGAGCTAATAATTTCCTCAGTACAGAGTTCTTGACCTTAACAAATAGTAATGTAAATATTTACTTGACAACTCATTTCTGTGTTGAATAATGTGGAAGAGACAAATTTTGCCTGAAGAAATAGCTGACATTTAAAGAAACTTATCATATAACTAACTTGGTCCTAAGTGATGTAATGCTCACATAAGACTTAGAGCTTGCTCCTCTTGTGGAGACCAAGACCTCGAAGCACTTGCCTGAGTTCATGCATCCAGAAGTTGGGGAATCAGGATTTGAATGGAGGCATTCTGATTCCAGAGCCAGCTCTCTTAACTCTACCATGTCCCTGAAAATAATCAACAAACAGTCTATAATAGAAATAGAAAAGAGTTATTTGAGCCAAACTTAGGACTATAGGCTGGAAGACAACCTCAGACAACTGAGGAACTATTCCAGAGAAGCATAGTTTTCAGCACAGTTATATGTCTTGTGAAAACAAAGAACATCAAACAAGTCAGGGTTATATTTCTTCAAGGTTTCAAAATAATAATAATAAAAAAAAGATCAGCTTGTACACAGTATGTCAGTATGGCCTTGGCACCTGGGAAGGGAGTATTATCATTGAATGAGTACCGACATGGGCGTCCCAGGAAGAGAGGCATTTAATCTTTATTTTTAACGTATGGACATTCTTTACTTATGATCAGTGCACCCTTTTCCTTAATAGCACATGTACAATGTATGTATGATAGGCCACAAACAGGCTATTTTAGTCAGCGTAAAATTCAAGTTAACTCATGTATAAGCCTGAATGACTTCCCCATACCATATGTAAAAATATCTTTTTTCAGCCATGTATTTTTCCCCTAAGAAGATATTCTCACATATCACCAGATCATAGATTTCTTAATTATGCTTAACATTTCACTTTCAGCAATTCTAGGAAGGCCAAAAAAGTTTCCTTTTCTTTAAAAAAATGATACCTTATTCAGAAATGGAGATCATATTTTTATATTCCACAGTTTTGTGCTCATTAAAAATGCACTGTATATACACTTACTCATTGATTGGAATTTTAATTTTTTGGTTGAGATTGAAAACCACTTTGAATAGTTTTTCATGATCTGAATTAATATCTTGTAATCTAAATTGAATTTGTGAAATAACCTTGGAAAGTAAGAAATGGTAAACCCACTGCCAAATGCTGCTCTGATTTATGAGAGTGAACTCCACAACTCTTTAACACTTGGAGAAGTTTTGCCACCTTTACAACCATATTGAAAATAATTAGTGAAAAAAAATTTTATCCATGGTTTCCTTTGAGTTTTGTAAACAATAAGTAACTGTATTTTTTAAGTGCTAAGGACAGCGATGCTTTTTTTTAAAATCAGCCAAAGTGTTATATATGGCTACTGAATTAGTTCATGTAAAAAGATTTATTAATCCATTCTTATTCTGACTAAAAGCAAAAGCAGTACATTCACCTATTTATTAGAATTCATCATTTATTGCCAAAATAGACGACTTTTATCATCATTTTGGACTTTTCAAAAGGGAGTCTAATCTCAGCAGTTGAATTTATGCTTTTAGGTGGTTTACTTTTCACTCTTTTGACTTCTTACGGCATGACCAATTTTAAAACACAGAATCATGTATTAAGAAAATACCCAAGGTTCAGTCTATGGTATGGATGTAGAAAGGTTCTTTTTTAATGATCTGTGAGCCAGTTTTGGAGAATACTGGGTGATTATCCAGCATAAACCTCTTCATGAAGTGTCAGTCAGCTGTTCTTCAGCTGTGTCGGAATCAATACCAGCAAAGACTGCACTGTCTATGCTGCGCCCTGGTGAGATCTGTTAACATTATGTTCTTTAATTCCATACTTACACTCTTTTCAACATGTGAGCAGTAATGCTTTTGTGTTTAGAAGACTTTGTTTCTCTTTTTTATTTTTCACTTCAAGCACCCTGGAATCCATGTAAGTAGGTTGGCTTGTGTAAAACAAATGATTAATTTTCTTCTGATGTTAGTCAGCAGTACTGAAGAGCACATTTTAACTTTTCCCCCTTTCTAAGCCTCCTTCATTTTATTGTTTGCCTCAGGTTTTCTTTGACCTTTTCTTTATTTACTGCCTCATCGCTTTCACTAGCTTCCTTCTTGCCAACTTTCATCTTTGGCTTACTTCCATTTAGCATAGTAAGTCACTTCTTAACCCAGAAATCTATTCATTGTAGTAATCCTTTGTCTTCTGATTTTGGGAGCACCACTTCTGATTTCTACAATAGAAAAAATAATGATGCTTTCCATATACAACATTTTTAAAATCACATTTCATATATTCTGAGAAAATAATTCAAACAACTACATTTAAATCTTTTGAAAATGTGCTTTTTTTGGTATTTATTTCACTGACATTTTCACTAGTAAAACTGCTTAGGAATGTAATTTATTTTTAATTTGAATTGTCTTTTGGTCTCCCTGATTTCGAGGGATCAGTATGTACATGTAACTTTTATTATCAGAATCCATGAAAGTGAATAAGTACCTCATATTGACAGAATTTATGACATTTATCTTAACCTTCTTTTATGACACTTAGCTTTGCGTGTCAATAAAAGGTAGTGCTTTCAAAATTTCTAACCTTAGCTCTTTACTTTTGTATTTTTGAAATATCCGAAAACTTCATTCTTGATTACAAATGACGCTTTTTAAATATGCAGGTTTGCCATGCAGAACTTGAATTGGGGACTTGTTTTCAAGCGGTAAATAGCAGAATTCAGGTACAAATTCTTGAGGCACAGTACCTTCCAAGCTCATCGACACCCCTGGCTTTGAGTAAGTATGTTAATGGTTCAAAGAAGAATCTTCAGAAAGTATTTGTAAAAGATAGTTTTTTCCTACAGTTCTTACAATGGAGATTTTATATATGTATTTTTTACTGAAGTGTGGTTGATTTACAATGTTGTGTTAATTTCTGGTGTACAGCATAGTGATCCATTTATATATGTGTGTGTGTGTGTGTGTGTGTGTGTGTGTGTGTATGTATTCCTTACAATGGAGATAAAAATCTTAGTTACTTTTATTATTTAACTTAAACACTTACCTTGTAGCTTAAAATTACTTTATTGGGTTTCAAATTTAGGCATTGTGTCTACCTTAATCTGCCGGTCTCTTGATTCTTACCCAATTGTGATGTCTCTGCATTTGATGCTATTCCTTATTTAGCTCATTAGTTAATATAGGTTGAATATCCAGAGGATTGTCAGTTATGTTTCACCAGCCTAGTTAATTTATCCTCTCTGTAGGTCTATGCCCTGTTTTGTATACTCTGTTAACTAGAAACTTAATTTAAAAACATTGAAAGTATCAAACACAAACCTTGAAACACTTTTCCTGCCCTGTGCCTTTGAGCCCAGCCAGGGATTCTGGTATTTTGATTGTCTAGGCCTGGTTCACATGTCTAGGCTGCCCCTAGAGCTGAGGTTTGAGGTCAGTCCTACCTTTAGGGTAAGAGTTGGGTAAGAGTGTTCCTTTTTCCTACTACGTAAAGAGAAAATATCTGGAGGCAGGCAGAAGCAATGGATGTCCACTGTAACTGTAAAGACTGAAAATAAATACAACTTAGCACTCAATTCAAGAAGCTAGAAAATTAGCAGCAAACACGAAGGGAAGTAGAAGTAGGAATTAAAGCTAAAGTTGAAGTTGATAAATATGGAGACAACAACAAAACACAAAATGAAACCAGCAGATTTTTCCTTGAAAAGAATATTAAAGTAGGCAAACCTATAGTAAGCTAGATCAAGCAAAGAATAAAAACATGAACGCCGAAAAGGATATAATTTCAAATTCAGAAGCGATTCAGAAATAAGTAAGACAATCCATTTATAACTGTGCCAATTCATTTGAACATCTATATAAAATAAATGATTTTCTAAGAAGAAAATTGTTGAAATTCACTCCAAAAGAGGGATAAGTCTGAATAGAACAATAACCACGTGAAAGTAGTTGAAGAATTGCCTCTAATAAAAGCAGAGGCCAAGATGATTTTACCGGCAGATTCTACCAAACTTTCAAGGAACATGTAATTCCTATTCTATATAAGCTGTTCCACAATATGAAAAAAAAAAAATAGAAAAAGTTAACTTTATGAGGTCAGCATATTCTTGATATCAAAGCAGAAAGGATAGCTTAGACAAAAAATAGCTATGGATAGATGGAAAAATCATAAAATAAAAAGCAAATAAAGTCCAACTTGGCACTAAAAGAATAAATTAAATTACCAGGACTATCTAGGGTTAATTCTAGGAAACAAGGACAAAAGTAGAAATTTACAGATGTAGATTAATAGATGTCTTCCTTTAATCAAAACTGCCAATCAGGTTTACCAGTGATCTCCATTTTAAAAATGATGGTCAGTCTCAGTCCTCACTTTGTGGCTGCCTTCTTTCTGGAAGGTCTCTCCTCACCTTCTTGCTGTCTGGTAGCCCCATCTCTACCATGACTTCTCAAATTAGTCAGACTGCACTTTCTCCTTGAGCTATAAGCACCGTGTGTCAGACTGGGGAGTAGGCTTAGGTGAAAAGCTGTACAAACCTGAATTTTACTTAGTGCAATTTCCATCTTTTAAGAATAGACTCTCCAGTTTCTTCTTGATTTTGGTCAATGTTTAGTATCTTGAACAGTTGTTTTTACTATTTTCCCCAGAGTTTATAATTGACATCTATGGGAAGGTTATTTTGTACAAGCTATTCTACCATTACTGGAAGCACTACACCTCAAATTTATTTAAAGAATAGATTTCTCTCGTGGGCTTATGTTCAACTTCTGGAGTCTCAAGCAAAGAATTTTACCTATATAGATTTGTGGAATGAATTCCTCCAGCTCTCCAAAGATTTGGCACCTCTCTTTTGTGTAATCCTTTTCAACATGTTCTCTTGTGCTGCTGATTGTTATTTATGCCTACGATTTCTGTCTTTAGTAGCATTCAGATTAGAGAAAGATTAAAATTCATTTGAGGTTACAGTAGTTATTTGAAAGTGTGATAAAAATAAAGTTTGCTAGATGATATAGTTCATCAGATCTTTAAAAAAGTTTATATTTTTAGAACATATGGTTATATATCTTCATATGGCATTAAAATTTTTTTATATAGTAAAATTTCTTATTTTTCAGGTTTTTTTGTGAAGGTGGCAATGTTGAGTGCAGGAGAGTTGATTTATAAGAAGAAGACACGCTTACTGAAGGCCTCCAATGGGAGAGTAAAGTGGGGAGAGACTATGATTTTTCCACTTATCCAGAATGAAAAAGAAATTATTTTTCTTATTAAACTTTATAGTCGAAGCTCTGTAAGAAGACGACATTTCGTGGGGCAGGTTAGTAGGGAGTTTTTATCTTGAATTCTTTACACTTTTCTATGCATTTCTATACAGTTAGTTAACAAATGGAATACAGGATAAAACTGAAGTTGAATAGAGTAAAATTCTTCAGTATCATAAGTTAAAATTCAGTGTTACCACAAAAATCAAATCTTGTCAGACTTTTTGCTTTAGTACAAATAGTTGGAATTTCTGAGCAATCAGACTTAAGTTTTTTCCGAACTTTTCAACTTTAAAAGTGATCAGAAAGATCAAGTTTTCAGTACTCCTGACTTGTTCCTTGTGAATAAGGGAGTGCTATTTCAGTCATATTTCTTAAGGCTGCAGATATACAAGCAGTAAATGTTTACTGTTATATGTTAACAAAAAAATTCTGTGTCATGTTAAATTTAATGTTTAACTCTGTATGCTGCTAATTGAATTGTGTTAGATGTGAATTCCTAGAAGACATCAATTTTAAGTGGTTGTTATAATTGTCAATAATGGTGTCTGGATTAATCTATTTAAAAATTCTTGGTAATTTGCATAACATAACACTTGCTTATTGCTTGCCAATTCTACAGTAACTTGTTTCCTTTTGTAATTTCTTTCTTTACTCTTAGTGAGTTAGTAGTAACTGTACATTATTTTTTATCTTAATTACAATTGTTTGGTCACATTTAAATTCCAAAATCTATGTTATTGCTTTAAAAACATCAACTTCAAAACAAGATGTTACTAGCAGTCTACTACGTCCTTAAATTATATGTGAATTTTCAAAGATTGATACTAACTTTGATTCCTTTCTTCCTATATTTTACCAAAAATATTTGTCAAAAATATAGTTTTGTTGTTCATTTACTCTTATTTGGAAAAGAGTTTGAACTCAAGAATTCATAAAGCTAACATAGTTTTCAAAGTCTTGAGGCCTTAGAAATGGATTCAGTTAAAGTTTTCCCACATCATCAAGCCTCACCCGCCATGTATGAATGGAATTGGAGATATACTTGACACATGATTTTCAGGATCACTTTCTTGGTTGAGATTTCAGTTAAGAGTAATAATTCTGGAAAGGTTCTTGTTGGTCATCTCTTCCTTCTGGCTTCTCTGGTTGCTTCAGGAGCCAAATGTGAAATCAAGGTCTCCCACTTCTATATCAGCCAAAGCTCCCTAGTGTTATCTGTTTTATATATTGGGGTTCATGGTAAGATTTTTTATTTGAAGGAAAAGTTCTTCAGATCAAGAAATTAAAAGAAGGAATTAGAAAACCAAACTTTTTTGGAGTGGCCTGTTCCAATTTCTTTATTTAAAAGAATTAGGAGCTGAGTCTCAGAGAAGTTAACCCCAAAGTAACAGCATTTGTTAGTTCTATAGCTAAGTTGAGAATTCAGATTTTTTTGTTTCCTTGTTCACCTTGCCTCCATGGTTTGTCACCATTGTGATATCTTATATTTGCATAATGCTTTACAGTTTTCCCAGATTCATTCACATCTGTATCTAAAGTTATATAAATAATAGAGTCTATGAAATTGTTTACTATGGGTCAAGTATGACTATTTATTAGATTTCAATTAAATTACAGTTTTATTTAATATAAAAGGTACTTTAAAAACACATTCCTTACCAATCAACTTAAATCATGATTAATCTTAGTTAATCTTTACAAAAATGTTTTTGAGTGATTAGGATCAGTTTAAGTTGAGCTCCTAGATTTAGTGGATAAGAAAGGATACTAATAATTATTTTGGAGGAAATGATTTTGTAATATCTCCAGTTGAATGTTTTAATTGAATTGTATCACATAAAATCGTCTTCAGAGTGACTAAATAGATTAAATATTTTAACATTTGAGTTTCAAATAGATAAACAAGCTCTTAGGAAAATGGAAAGATGCTTAATTGAAAATCTGTAAACCAAACTTCCAATTGTCTTTCATTAATAAGAGTAATTAATTGTTTGAACTCAGTTACCATCATTCTGTTAGATTAAATGATTGTACTATTCCTTTACAGATTTGGATAAGTGAAGATAGTAATAACATTGAAGCAGCGAACCAGTGGAAGGAGACAATTACAAATCCAGAAAAGGTTGTTATCAAGTGGCACAAATTAAATCCATCTTGAAGACCTCGCATATTAATTTGGTGAAGAACTTGACATTCTTTTAAAAGACTTATAATTTCAGTTTGCTACCAATGAGAAGAGATAAATCAGTACATTTGTCAGTTTATTTATGGAGGTCTTAATTATAGCATATAATGGATCTAATAGAAAATTAAACTTGATGAAAAAATGGGATGAATTATATCAGTTTTCCAAAGTAAAAGAAATATTTTAAAACTGTGCTGAATTAGACAATAAAATAAATGGGTAGTATTACTAGGGCAACTAAATAAATTATAAAATCAATGAAAATATCAGCCATAGATAGTTACTGCTATGTTTCGGGGGTTTTTTAAGCTTTACCTAGATAGTCAAAATCCGGTATATCAAGCCTTTGTTATACTTTAGGCATTTAGAAGACTTTTAGCACTATTTCAGTGCTAGTCATTGTTGTTAGGTCTTAACTCCATTGTTTACTTCTTTCTACATAGTTTCTCTCAGAAAGCAAAATTGAATTGAACCACTTCAACTCTTCTGTATTTGGGGGGAAAGTTTGTGCGCTGTGTTTGTCATTTCTTACCCATAAGTTATCACATTGTAAGCTATTTATTGCCAAGAAACTTCAGGCATAGAAAACTACGTTTTGGCAAGAATAAATGAAAACACCAGAAGATGAAGCTAAATTGGAAACCTAGTATACACACATTTTGCTATGTTTTCCTCCTTCACGGCCTCTTTGTTTTACTTGGACTTGAAATAAGATTATCATCCATATATGGCCCATCCTAATTAGCAGAATTAAATGAGCTTAAGTAGCAAATTGAGAGTTTTATGATTACTTCCTTGTTTTTAGTTCTTAGAATATAAAATATAAATTACTTGTTCTATAATCTGCAACATTAGGACATTAGAATATTTTCCTGTATTTTTGAAATAACCATACATGATAACACTATGTAGCAAATAAATATTTTCTGTTGCAGTTTCTCTCAGGTAATTATTACAACTCAATATATAAGGATAATTTCAGTTTAGTTGATAATACAAGCTATGGCCGAAAAGCACAGTTGTTTGGAGAAACAGATAACACCATCCCTGATCTTGGAAACCATGACTTTATTTTTGCCGATGGGTAGACTAAGTTTTTTGTGTTCATGGTCTTCCATTTTTCTTTTTCTCTTACCTTGTCCCACACATGCCAAGAGATAGATGGTGATATTTTAGGATAGAAGTATATACTTTGCTGTAACTTAAGTCTGCCCTTTTCATTTTAATTCTTAATTTCTCTGTATCCCATTAAGATTTTCTCAATAAAACGCTAATTCCTCTTTGCTTAGGTACCACCTCCTCAAGCTACAAATTGTACATATTTTACATGCCCTTTTCTTCTGTAGCCTAGAATTTATGGTATACTGGTGATGTTGACAGGTACTCTCTGACACTGCGCATTTTGAAATTTTTTTTTTTTTAGATGTGTGAAAAATGGCCTATTGGTGAGTACTCACATGGACTTTTAAGAGAAATCACCCTGTGTGGTAATGTTTTGAATTTTTGAGATAAATGGCAACTACTTTTAAAGATTTTTTAAAAATAGACTTTAAGAGCTGTTTTAGGTTCACAGCAAAATTGAAAGGAAGTTACAGAGTTCCCACATACCCTCTACCCACACATTTGCACAGTCTCCCTCACTATCAACATCTTGCACCCTAAGGATACATTTGTTAAAAATCAGTGAACCTTCTTTGGCACATCATCATCACCCAAAGTCCATAGTTTATATTAGGATTCATTTTTGATATTTTACATTCTATGAGTTTTGATAAATGCATAAATGACATGTATCTGCCACTCTAGTATCATACAGAGTAGTTTTCACTGCCCTAAAAATCCTCTGCAAGTATAACCATTTTAACAGCTACCAAAGAAGTAAGTGTATAGGCTTTTAGAGGCTAAGTAACAGACTTTGTTTTAAAAAATCTAGAATTTTATTTGAGCAGTTTTTTTTTGTATTCTATCAATGCTTTCAATTCCTAAACTTATTATATATATAGTCATGTATTTAACTCAATTTTTAATTTTATTTAATTTTCAGTATTTTTACAATGTGTGTGTAAAGTATAATTTGAAGGAAAGCTATGAGTTCTTGGTTTCTTATATGTCTTAGAATCCTAGGTAAATAAAACAATTAAATAAAAAACTTTTCGTTTACAAGACTTCAGTTACAGAAGTATTGATGTAATGAAGATCCCAAATATTTTAATTAATGTTTACGTAAGCCTTTTTCTCATGGGGAGGTAGGTACTGAATACAGGTGATATTTTTGTTGTTTAATTGAAGCTTTATGTGGAAATATAATGAGAAAACACTTCTGTTAATAGCTACTGATATAATGAGGAAAACATTGGAAATTGGTAATAAAAAATGAGATACTATCCAAAAAGTCACTTCCCTTTGTATTTCCTTAACATGCCTTGACCTTTACCCACTATAACAATGAGAAGGAACCAAAATGATGCTAGTTAACCAGAGAAATTCATGGAAAGGTTCACTGATAGCTGATAGTTTCTGTAGTGCTAATCCCTAGTAGTGTATTTATTTATAAATCTTCAGATTAATACAATTAAATAGCTGGAGTGCATATCAAAACAACACCACTGTTTGACTTTCATTTGGTTTTGCATGATTTTTTTTAGCAGAATTAGAGAACTTACCATTGAAATATATGAGGTACAGCTCTTATCAGACTGTTCAGAGGGAACCAGTGAGATTTTGAAAATAAGTTATGTAATTGTGATCTGAAGATAATCTAAACTGATCTTCTGTTTGAATACAGTTATGTGAATTGCTCTGATACTAATGTACAGAAACTGTATTTGCCAACAAAAATTTCCACTGTTTAATCAAATAATTGTTTATTTTTGAAGGATTTCAGAAATATGCAATGAATTTCAACTTTTTATATTATGGCAGTAATGGATATTTCAACAATATATGTTTTCTTTTGGTATTTGATAGGGAATATTGAGGGAAGTTCCAGGTATCTACAGTAGTTGTGAGAACATTTACAACTGACCCTTGAACAAACACAGGGGTTTGGGTACCACCCCTTGTGTGGTTGAAAATCTGAGTATAACTTTGTATTTGGCCCTTCATGATCCCAAATCCATGGATTCAAATAACTTTGGATTATGTGGAACTGTAGTATGTTCTTATTGACAAAAAATCTGCATATAAATGGACCCGTGCATTTCAAACCTGTGTTGTTCAAAGGTCAACTGTATTAGAGTTTCCAGAGAAACAACCAATAGGAGATAGATTGGTAGGGAGGGAGATACAAATTTTCTTGTAATTGTGAGAGATTGTCTTATGTTTATGTAAGCTGAGAAATCCCACAATCTGCCATGCAAGCTGGAGACCCAGGAAAGGCAGTGGTATAATTCAGTCCAAATCCAAAGGCCTGAGAACCAGAGGAACCAATGGTTATAAATCCTAGTCTGAGATCAGGAGAAGATGAGATGAGATGTCCCAGCTCAAGCAGTGAGACCGGGGGTGAGAGGGAAGGGCAAATTCCTCTTTCCTCTGCCTTTTGTTCTTTTCAGGCCCCCAACAGATTGAAAGATGCCCACAATGATGCAAGTCCCAGTATCATCCAGAAATACCCTCACAGACACACCCAGAAATCATATTTAATCTGGGCACCCCTGGCCAGTCAAGCTGGCATGTAAAATTAACTATGGTAGATACCTACTAGTATTCTTTTGATGCATTAGTTATAATTCTTGTTCAACAATGAATTTCAAATGCTTGAAGTTTTGGCTGAAACATTGAGAAAAAATTATGAAAAGTAGTTGTATATGAAGTACCATGTCCATTTTGAAATACAGATTTAAGATTAAAAAAGGCCTTAAAGAATGATAACCTGAAATAGACTGCAGATATTCCTTTAGGAAAGATGGATTTATTTGGGATCAGCAGAGAATTGCGATTGAGGGTCTGCTACCTCGGTGAGCCGTGTGCAAGTCCCCACACGCGAGGGAAGGAGAACACTTTTATAGAGAGTTAAAGGAAATTGGGAGGGCTACGGTGAAAAAGTCTGTGGCTTTTCATTGGCTGAGTCCTAGTCAGGAAAGAAGAGGAGTCTCTTCTTGTTGGGCTTGGCTAGCATTGCAGAGCATGAGAGCTCCCCCTTCTGATCTCCCAACTCTATTTGAGGTTTCTGCTTATTCTTTTTGCAAGAGTAAACGTAGCCCTACAAAGCTGGATTGTATTTTATGGTTGATGAATTGTCTGAGGATGAATGCTGCCTACATTTTCAGTAATTTCCTAGTTGAAAACTTTTTTAACTTAGTGGTTATGGATTTTTAAACTTTTTCATGTATAAAAAGTGATTTCTAAAATAACTACTTTATTTAAATTGATAACCAAATTAAAGCATGTAACTATAATAACTATGTAACTATATTAAACTGTAGGATTCTGATAACAGCAATAGATGTCTAGAAAGAAAGGTCTGTATGTCTTCTCAGATGGCTTAAAGATATCTGATTCCATGCTGGACTGAATCACTGAATGCTATTACGTCTTTTAGAATATGATCATTTTCATTTTCATTTTCATCATGCTGTGGAACTTGTTTCTTGGGTCACTATTCTTTAGTTTCTGAGGCAGGAAGGTGCTAAAATGTATTTGTCATTAATCATAGGACTAGATTTATTTTAACAGATAAATTTGGCTGACTGTGGGTCTGAATTGTCTTCTAGGTTAATTTCTGGGTCATTAATCTTTTTTGATTATACAATGTATGGAGTAAGTTATAAACTCAATTTTTCAATGAGCCATTTTATATATTTAATAATTAAGTACAAAAATATCGATACAATACTTCATGTTAAGAAATGTTCTAGGTGTTTCAGGGATACAAAGATGAATAATCCATCTCTCTTTACTCTGAGGTTTTATATTTTACTGAGGAAATAAAACGCTATAAAGCAGGGTTGTAATAAAAAGCAGGATTTGAGGTATGGACAAAATGCTTTCTTTAGAGACTCGAATAAAGAAATAATTAACTACAGCTTAAGGGAAAAAATACAGCTTAAGGGATTAGGAAAAGTTTGGTAAATCCCTGATCTGAAACACACAAAACTAGGCAGATTGGTAGCACTATTAATTCATGATCACTTCATGATTAATTCATGATCACTATTAATTCATGATCAGAATCTTAGTTCATTTCTTATATCAGCTGTCTCACTTTACACTTCCTTCTACCCTCTTCTAATCTTCAACCCACCTGCTCCTTCCTTTACTCTTCATAGAAGATCCTATTTCATGCTTCACAAAGAAAACTGTATCAGGCATTCCTTCACCATCCCACCATCATGTCCACAAACTTATTTTTACCCATATCCATCCTGTTACATTAGAAAGTCAGTTCTTTCTTGGGAATTCTGAATCCAACCCTTTGTTTTTCAGGAATCTCATTCCTTTTATTATGCCTGTTCTCTCCTATCTTGAGCCTCTCCTCTACTGGATTCTTCCTGTCATCATTCAGATCTCCTCGGTTCATGCATGCCTATCTCAAAATACGTTGGTGATGTGTGCAATGGAAAGAACCCACCAGACATAACTGAGGGTGTCAAGTTTCTGTACTGATGAAAGAACTTAGGAAAACAGTACATAAAGCAGGGACAATGCAGCCTGCTCCCAGTGTAGATCTGTCCTCCCAGGTCCCCTCAGGTCCCCCTGGGGTGTACAACTATGAGTGAGTCTACACGTGGCCGGTGGAGACTCTCAGAAGCTCTGTTTTCATTCTCACAGGAATTTTTATTCTTTCTCCACTTTCCTTCTTTCCTGGCTATTCATTCCTAAGCATAGCCTTCATTTCTGCTTGCTCAACAAGTGTTTTTAACTGGCAGAAGACAGTCCCAAAAGCTTCCTGAGTAATTATTAAGAATTTAAGTGTAATTAATGAATAGGAACATTAGTTTCTCAGCATAGTATGTCAGGTCACCAGTACTTCAGGCCTCTCTGCAGCCTATTTCCTTATTTTAAGAAATTCCTAGGCCTCCCATCCTGATCTAGATTCTGGTTTATTTGGTCTCCCCTTCATAGGTAATTTCTAACCACTCTGTTCTTACCCTGTTCTCTTCATTCTTCCTTCCCCACCACTCCATGAACCTCATGCTGAAGTCTTAAGTGCTTTTCAGCTGTTTTTTTCTTTATTACTCAGTTTTCTTAACAATAGATCTCCTCCTCCTTGAAACCATTTCTTCCTTTAGCTTTCATGCTCTGCTTGTTGTCTTATTACCTTTGTAGCCTTTCCTTTTCTTTCTTCTCTGTTAGCTCATCTTCATGCACTTTAAAAATTGGGAGCTCCTTAGTTCTCAGTCCTTGACCATCTTCTTTTCTCATTCCACATTATCTCTCAGGACAATCTCATCTGTCCCATGACTGTTCCCAAATGCTGTCTAATTGCTAAAGGCTACCAAATTTTCATCTGTACAGAAATCTTGCTAATGAGGTCCATTGTCATTTGACTAATGTGGGCATCTTTTCTTGAACATTATCCTAAACCAAGCTTTTTACTTCCCATTTCTACCATAAGTCTGGCTCCGTTGTTCCCCATCTAAGTAAAGGAAACTATCACCCACCTGGTTGCTCATCCCAGAAACCTAGGAATCACTTTGGAGCTCAGTCAGTCATCCTATTCAGACGTGTATTTAAGTAGATCTGGAATCCATCCATTTCTCCATCTCCACTGGACTTGCCTAGGCAAAGGCAACGTCATCTTCCACCATAGTACTGTACTGTCCCCATAATTGATCTCCCTCTTGTTTCTCTCTAATCCTGTCTCCACCCAGCAACCAGAGTGGTATTTTTTTAATGCAAATATGATTATCACTCCTTAGTTCTCAGTGCTCTTGGTGTGAAGTCCAAAATCCTTCACATGGTCTACAAGGCCCTATATAGTCCAAGCTCTGCCTTCCATTCCTGTTTCGATTCTTGGAAGACGGTACACACCTCACTTCCTCAGGATCCTTGCACATGTTGTTTCTTCTGTGGGGAATAGTTTTCCGCTTTACTCTTCCCTTTGCCAAATCCTATGCTTTTTCTGGATGCTAGCTTAAATGTCTATTCCTCATAAAAGTCTTTTTTTTTTTTTTTTTTACCTCTTAGGCAATGCTAGATCCTGTTTTCATATAAATTTCCCTTTATAGCTTTTATTATAATTGTAATTAAATAATTGCATAACTTTTGTTTAGTGTCTCCACTAACACTGAAATTTCCATGAAAGCAGGGTCATGTTTCTTGCTTCATTCCTGAGGCTGGTGCAGTACCTGGCATATGTAAATACTTGTTTATTCATTCATTTAACTGATAAGCAGCGTTTTGGGCGTTAGGGATATAGCAATGAATAAACTGAAAAAAATGAATGAACACATTGAGTCATGTTTTATTGCTCAGTAAAGTGATAGTTAAAGGCCAATATTTTCTTCTTGAGGGAGATAATGCTGGATTATACATCTCGTACATTTACTTCTAAAATTCATTGATGCATTTCTTAATTATAGAAAACAAAAATATGATAGCCTCACACTGTGAGTTATGGCATAGGAAAAATAGGCCTAGAAAAAAAATTTCTGAAATCTTGAACAGTGTAACATAATTAATGCTAAATTTTGTGGGTTGCTGAGTATTCATCAGATTTTACCTTATTGTTGCATGTTAACAGCTTAATATGTATCATTACCGAGCACAAGAATTGTATTAGTTTATTTAACACGTTTGTTTTTTTACAGGGAACCAGTTAGGTTTGATTCCTGTATAAAATAGAAAGGATACTTAGATTGTTTCCAGGTTTGACAATTTCCTGTAAGATGCAAATAACCTATTTATTTGCCAGCCTAAACAGGATTCATAAGACTTCTATAGAAAAGATGAGGAGGAGATTGGTTAGGTGACAATTTTAATCCTGGAAGGACAGATTGAGAATTTTGGAGAACTTTTCTGATAGAATTTAAGAAAGGGATTCAGGGAAGAGGCTGTCAGAGAAGTAAGCCTAACCCCGTATACATCTCAGTACCTAGGGCATGTTAAGTCTGGGGATAAGGAAGGTGGGTAATGTTTTCTTACTCATAATTATGTGGTTATGTAGTGATCCCTCTATGCTTCCTAATACTGTACTCTTTTCTTTTTATATAAGGCACCCTGTTATAATTCAGATTTCCTTCAGAGAAATGTATACAAGATTCTTATACCATCCCTCCCTCTCCTTCTTTCCTCCATCTTTCCTCCCTCCCTCTCTCCCCCGCTCTGCTGCTCACCAAAACTCATACTCAATTTTTGCTTTCTTTGTAGAAAATCTGAAAACTAATTTGTTCTATGATAATAAAATCATTGACTCTTGTGTCTGGAAAAGACCTGAGAGTCCTCTAATGTAAATACCCATCTATCTAGAACATAGGGATATTTATTCAACAAATATTTATTGAGTGGCTACTTTGTGCCACCCATTTTAAGTGCTGGGAATACACCTAATAAACAAAAACTCTGCCCTCATAGAGGTTATATTATAGTGAACATATCATAATACACAGAATATTTCCAAGTAAAATTTGGTGGACAAATAGATCAGAAAACCTATTCTTGGTCTTCCTTCCATATGACTCATGTACTGATGGTCATCGTTTAATTTCCTTCGGTCTTAGTTTACTTCAGATACTTATGTTCATAATATATTGATGAGTTATCTAGACTTTTTTCTTTCAGAAGAGGTACTTTAAAGATACTATTTTCTATGAGCTACTCTGAGCTAAAACAGGACATATATATCAAGTGAATCATCTCAGAATTCTTAACCTAGGGAAGTACTGTGGTTATTTTAAGAACAACATACTACCAAACAATTTTTATCTGGGTTACTAGTATGTTTGGGTTTTCCTGGCTTTTTAAAAGATAGTTGAGATGATATTGATAGTAGAGATGAGTAGAGGTTTTGTTTTTAAAGACTAGTCAAAAAGACAATGAACGTCCTTGTTTTGTAGGAGGTTATCTTTAGAGTATCTGGGAAGGCCAAAGAGAAAATATGTTCAGTTTTCTGCATTTACTTTCTGTGTGTGTGTGTGTGTGTGTGTGTGTGTTCATATTTATACTCTTAAATGTAGTCACATATGTTAATTATTTTCTGTCTTAAGACTGGAAGACGAAGGAAAGGCAAAAAGCATCACAAACATTTTCTTAAAATGTAAAAACTAGATCCTTTATTAACTAAGTGCAGTTTCTTCTCAGAGACATTGAAAAAGTAGTTGAGTCTCTTCTAAAAACTTTTTTTTTTCTTTTTCTCTTTTGAAGCATGTGGGCAAGGCAAAGGGAAAGGTGGGCTAGAGAGTGGGCCTTTGCAGGGAAATGGTGACACCAGGAGTCAAGAAAGGCACATTAAGTGGTAGGATTTGCCTTAGAGGATGTGTGTGCGTACATGCATGCAACACACATGTCCTTTATCTTGTAGAATTAGAAAAATGACATCTGTTTTCTTGAAAGTGAGGGGAATAAATGATTCCATCAGGAATCATTGGAAGAGTGGTGGAAACATTATGACAGATGTGATTGCAGTCAAGTTTGTTTCTTTTCCCATTCCAGAAAAAGACTAAACTTGAGAAACAACAAAGGAAAAAAGTTTTCCCTTTCCTAGTCCAGAAGCAAGTAAGTCACAGAAACAACAAAACAAGAAAATGTTTGAAATGATGTCATTGTTTTTTGGATTAGACCATACAGTTCTAATGGGCATGAGTTGCTTACTGTGTCTAATGTTCTATCTCTGCTGTGCAGATAATAAATAATCAATGCTCTAGGGTTTCCTGTTCCTGGATCCTTCTTGAAAGCTGAGTTAAAATTTTTCTTCCTAGTGATATAAGAGTATATGAAACAAGATAATAGTTTTTCATTTTTTTCTCCCTAAGGCTGTGACACACTTCATCACTAACAGTCACAGTGGCAATAATTTGCACACAGGTTGTGAATCTTGGGGGGAAAAAAAACTCTAGGTGATTTTGTTATACCTGTTATAGAATTACTGAAGTAGGTGGACCATAGTGAAATTCATACATACACCTAGGCTACATAGTTTTGTGGGCTTTTTCCCCCAGTTTTTCAAATTGTGGTAAAATATGCACAACATAAAATTTACCATCTTAACCATTTTTAAGTGTTATAGTTCAGAAGTATTAAATATATGTTCTGTAGCCATCACTACCATCCATTTTCATGGTTCTTCCCATATTGCAAAAGCCGAAGTCTATATCCGTTAAATAATAGCTCCCATTCCTCCCTCCCCCAGCCTCTGGCACCTGTCATTCTACTTTATGTCTATGAGTTTGGCTACTCTAGGTCTCTCATGCAAGTGGAATCATACAGCATTTGTCTTTTTGTGACTGGTTTGTTTCACTTAGCCCTCAAGGTTCATCCATGTGGTAGCATATATTAGAATTTCCTTCCTTTTTAAGACTAAATAATAGCCCATTGCATGTTTATGACATTTTGTTTTTCCATTCATCCAAAAATGGGCACTTGGGTTGCTTCCATATTTTAGCTATTGTGAATAATGTTACTACAAACCTGGGTGTACAAATACCTCTTCAGGACTCTGTTTTCAGGGGGAGGGTATAGCTCAAGTGGTAGAGCACATGCCTAGCATGCACAAGGTCTGGGATTCAATCCCCAGTGCCTCCATTTAAATCAATCAGCCTAATTACCTCCCCCCTCAACAACAACAACAAAAGGACTTTGCTTTCAGTCCTTTTGTGTATATACTCAGAGGCAAAATTGCTGTTTCGTATGGTAATTCTGTTTTAATTTTTTTGAGGAACCACCATTACTGTTTTCCATAGTCACTGTACCATTTTACATTCCCACTGACAGGGTGGGAACAAGGGCTCCAATTTCTCCATATCCTCACCAACACTTATGTTCTGTTTTTTTCTTTGCTTTGTTTTTTTTTTTGATGATAGCCATTCTAAACTTTATGAGGTGGTATCTCATTGTAATGTTGATTTGCATTTCCCTAAAAATTAGTAATGTTAAGCATCTTTTCAAGTCCTTATTGGCTCTTTGTATAACTTTGGGGAAATGTCTATTCAAGTCCTGTTCCCTTGTTTGAATTGAGTTTGTTGTTGTTCTTCTTATTGGGTTTTAGGAGTTCTCCAAATGTTCTGGGTATTATCAGATTATGATTTGTAAATGCATACTCCCATTCTGTGGACTGCCTTTTTACTCTGTTGACTTTTTTTTTTTGACATTTTTCTTTTGATGCACAAAATTTAAAAATTTTTATGAAGCCCAGTTTGTCTGTTTTCACTTTTGTTGCCTGTGCCTTCAGTGTCATATCCAAGAAAAATCGCCAAATCCTAGGCTGAGTCATTTTATCTTTAGGCAGTTCACATGTTAAAATGTAATTTATCCTTTTGAATTTCTCAAGTACTTGTTCCTTATGAATACTATTGTGTAAGTATTTTTCATGGCCTAGGAGTAAGGAAAATAAAGTAGGTACATATATTTTATTTTAAATTATGTTTTTAAAATATATTTTTAAAAGGATGTTGGAAGGTATTAATCTTTTGATCCTTGAGCCACATTTGGAAAACATTGATTTAATTCCTCAAATTATTCCTTTGAAAGTAGAAATAACTGTTTTCAGGACCTTGTGTGATCGCTGTTGCTTGCCTTAAGACAGTAGATGAACTTGGTTGTTGTTTGAGAAGGGAAGTGGGAGTCACTTGGGGAGACCAAGACTGCTCAGGACAACTTCACCTGAGTGAAGTGCAGTGTCTGGGCCCACAGTTATGAGAGGCTTGAATTTTCATTCTCTCAGAACACTAATACATTAGGGAAATTGGCTTAGCTAACAAAACTTCCCAAAGTCTGATGTACAAACTACAATACCAGTTTATTAATTTATAAAGGGAAGATAGTCCCTTCCAGTGAAGAAATATTTATGTCTGCTTTCACAATCAATCTCTGTTTCATGTTGAGGCACCTACAGAATTGAATTTTAGAAGCCAGATAATTGGAGAGTGTGAAATCAGAACAAAGGGAAGTGGATTGTAGACAGAGGTAAAATCCAGGCTCTGATGTGGCCGGTTTAACATCCTGCCCCAAACAGGAGACCGCTGAAAATCCCTTCTGTCTGATGCCCATATTTAGGGTCTTTCTCCTGGATAGTATAGGACTTAAGCGGTTTATTCTGCCTCTTTGATTTCCCCCTTTGCTGTAATTTATTCTGTTAATCTCCACCTATTTACAGAGTCTTTGGCTGGGCAAGTTATCATTTAATTGATGAGGTTTCAGCTTGCTAAGTTATAATCACATTATATGATGTCTCCAAGACATAACCAGGTCATCTGACATGCAGTTTTAGAAATTCCTTGCTCTTTGATAATATATAAATATATGTTTGGTAATATATAGCTGAAGTCTCCAGGTTTGTAGTTTTTGTTCTATCAATAGCATTTAAAGCTTTTGACACAGTTAATTACCTCCTCCTTTTAAAAATATTTTATTTTTGAGAAACTTTTTTGATTCATTTATTACTGCATTAGCTGGGGTAGCTATAAGCACTATATGAGATATGAAGGAAAATATGGCACTATCATTCAAAGGATAAGGAAACTAGACAGGCTTTATATTGTAGTTGGAGGCTTCACATCACAAGGAAGGTAAAAGAAATTTATCGGTGTAGAATTCCTCTCTGGCTAGTCAAAGAATATCTCAAGTCATCGTCATTCTTATGTGAATCTGCATCCCAAGTACATGTAAGTTTGGGATTTAGATGACTGGATCCCATAGTTTCCAAATAGTGAGCTGTTTTCCAAAGATATAGGAAAATTGTTGTTATAAAACAGCTATCTCTGTCTTTGTATGTTTCGCACACTCTCTAGCAAGATTTCTGTTTTTATTGCAGGATCATTTGAGAGTGTAAGAAGTATACTTTTGATACTGTCTGGCATCTTAGTTTACTTGTCTGAAAGTGACAATGTTCTGTCATTTTTCTGCCTTAAGAAGAAAATGATGAGAAACAGCTTTTTCATTCCAAGTATGGTGTAGAGCTGAAGAAATGTAGTCTTATACGGGTATTATGTTTTAAAGACTTACTGAGATTCCTGTACTGTCACACTATTTTCTGCAAGTTTCAGAAGTAGAGTTTCTTCATGATGAGAACATTAGTTCATAACATTGCCTTAATTTTAAGGAAAGAGATTCCTTCACTCAGTGCTATCTTTACCCCTTTTGTGGGATAAAAGTTACCTGAAAGCAGTTTAACATCCACATTAAAACCAACATGGCAGGGTGATCATCAGTTTAGCATATACAGCTATTTACTAGAGAAATCACAGGTTCTTAGAGCTAAACTACTGAGAAATTTACTTAATCTGAGATTAGCCTTTCTGCTTACTGTCTCTAGGATATGGTCACAATTACAGAAACCATCAAGAATTTTTTGGAAGGAGGAGAGTTACTATAGTGTTCTTATAAAAAACATCTGGAAGCTTACATTTATGGAAAAGGCTCTATCTGCTAAGAGTCCAAATAATTTCGTCATAGAGGTGGAGTAATAATGAGGAAACAAATACACACAGGTTCTAGTTTCCAGGCATGGAGGAAAAACAAGAGTAAAACATCACTCACCATCACCAAGCCAATTGGTCATTAGTGTAATCATGCCCATTTGAAGACGTTCATATCCATACCCAGAGACAGTTACAAGCACATGAGAAATGGTTTATCCTATGTAGATAAATGACTTAAAACTAATCCAAATAAATGTAGCTTTCAAATCAACTAACATATAAGAGGTATCGATTGTATGTGGGTTCCAGGGAAAACTATAAAAAATTCTGTATTTTTTTCTTTTATAATTAAATCTGTGGGCCAGTCTTTTTTTTTTTTTTTTCGGTCAGGGGAGGAGGTAATTAGGTTCATTTGTTTGTTTGTTTGTTCGTTCGTTCATTCATTCAAATGGAGGTACTGGGGATTGAACCCAGGACCTCCTGCATGCTATGTGAGTTGAGCACTCTACCACTGAGCTATACCCTCCCCTCGTATGCCAGTCATTTGAAATTTAATTTATTCAGCGTGTATTTATATACTGCCTCACATGCATATCCATGAGAAAGTGGTGGGAAGGAATGCTCAGCTGATTTTTGTGTAACAGGATTACCATTAATGGTTGGATATCTTCCAGACTGAATCTGACTCAAGTTAAACAACAGTAGTTAATATTAACTAACAGAGATTAATTACTTGCCAGAAGTCTCTTTAAATGGTCTGTCCTGAGAAAAAGAGAAGTAATTTGATGATATGTAAATCCATGTTCCTTGGGAATGCTTGCTTCTCCTTTTCTCAGGATACAGAATAAGAGACAGACTCTGATAAAATCTCAATACCTGGTATCATTAGCTTAGGTCTTGGGGTTTATCTGTGGGTGTCTCATATACCTTCTTGTCCTTTGGGGCTATGTTCATGTTGTTTTCCATTGCCTGAAACACTTCATTCAGGGCCTTCCTCTTTCTCACTCCACCCACCTAATTTCTACATATTGTGAGAGTCTCAGCTTAAAATCATTTTCTCCAGGAAACCTTCTATTTTAGGGTTTTCTAGAGAAACAGAATCAATAGGAGATTATATATATATGTATATATATATATTCATAATAATTTATTCTTATAAATCAATATGATTCATAATAAAAATATATTTAATGTAATTAGTTAATATTTTTAATAATTAAAAAATATATACATTCATACATACACACATAAGTGATAAGGAATCAGCTCACGTAGTTATAGAGGCTGGGAAATCTAAAATCTGCAGTGTGGGCAGGCAGGCTCAGACTGAGGAGAGAAGAGGGTGCAGTTCTAGTCCAAAGGCCAGCAGGCAGAGACCCAGGAAAGCCAATGAAGCAGATGAGGTCTCAAGTCAGTCTGCTGGAGAATTCCCTTTTGCTCAGAGAGCCTGGTCTTTTCATTCTATTCAGGCCCTCAACAGATAGGATGAAGCCCACCCATATTAAGGAGGACAATCCTTTACCCAAAGTGCACCAATTTAAAAGTTAATCTTATTTGAAAACACCTTCCAAGTTGGCACATGAAATTCATCATCACCCCTTCCCTCTTCTCACCCTAACCCAAGTTTGGATTTAGGGCCCTGGATGCCTGAATTAATATTGTCAGTGCTATGCAACTTTTTCTTTTGAAGAAACATTAGAAATAATTTATTTTATAAAATTAAGAAATTACAACATTTCTGGTTTGCAGTTATACTGAATGTTGTAGATGAGATCTGCCCAGCTCTTAGCACTTGCAACAAGCCTATTCCCTTCCGTGGTCTGCCTGCTATACTTCCACTAATGTGACTCAGGATTTCATTCATTTTACCCCGTTTTATCACTCTTTGAATCTTCAATAAAACCACTAAGCCTTAGGCCAATTTTCTTCCTCCTCTTCTAATCCTATTTTTAGTAATTAATGGCATTTAACATGAGGTGTATATTTTCAAGTTATAATTTCTATTTTAATATATTAATAGCTATTTAGCCCATCTGATTAATCTTAGAACCATTGAATGTTAAAGGCAAAATGAACATTTTATAATAAAAACATTAAATAAATGTTGCATAGATTTATCAGCTAATTAGTGACAGCTGAATCAAGGATTCATGTTCCCTAATGTCTAGTCTAGTGATCTTTGACTCAACAGACATCACCAAGTACCTGTTACATCTCTAGGTAACATGTTAAATGCCATATTTTGGTTAAAATCATTTTAGACTGTATAATAACTTTATAACATGTCACTGCCCATTTCAGTTATAGAAGAGGAAATATTGAGATAACAAATAATAACTAGGCAATAAGCCTATATCTTTGTATAATTCAAAATTTAATAATCATTTTGTTAATAGCTTTGCCTTAGTTATTTATTAAGTTCTTAATGCAGCCAAGGTAGGAATGTTGTTCAGCTGTCTGCTACCAGAAGCTGTTCCTCTGTCTAATGTTTTAGATATCATTGATTTAACCATTATTTGACCAATTAGAGATCTACCTAGTTGAATTACATTCATCCCCTTCCCTGTTTCTTTCTTCCTTTTTTTTTTTTTTTTTGAGTAATGAAATAGGGTTATTTTCATATGAGTGGGTGAGAAACATATCTTACTAAAGCATCTCCTTTGCCTTGACTTTTTGTTGTTTCTACACCAAATAAAGATTGACATGCCAAACTAAAGAAATAAAGGAAATCTAGTTTTTAAGTTTATTATTATTTCTTAAATACCACAAGTGGCAGTAAAATAGCCTTTGTTTGAATCAGTACCCTCAATTGCCCTTTCCCCTTCAAGAATGAGTGCATTTTACTTAGAAATATTGGAAAATTTGGCATTGAATCTCAATAAATTTTAATTCCCTTCTCTGATAATATATCCCCATGAGATGAAAGGCATGGTAATTTGGGTTAAAAAAAATCATTGCTATTTAGTTTTCTAAATTTGGCATTTAGTAACTATAAGCAGTGTGAGTCACAGTTTAAAATGTTTGCTTTGCTGCTGACTAAAATATGGGCTGTAGTATTATTTGAGAATAAATACTCAGCTTTGAGACCTCGGATCTGAAAAGTCGAAACTTTGCATTTCTATTAAACATGTATTGGTTTGGCCGTTGACAACAGGTAGTCAAAGTGCCTTGTGGTGTTAATTGTGGTAGATGGAATCTAGGCCCTTCTAATGGGGGGATCAACCGAAGATACCATACAGAGGAGAGCATGCCTCTTTGCCTGAGTCCTAATAAAAAAGACTTCAGTGAAGTGCAGGGTACAGACCATCCACCTCAGAAGCCAAATGAAAACTTTGGGCTCCATCTCAACTATCACCCTACTTTCCAATTGACAGCAGCTAGTCTTTGAAAATTTTAAGCACCTTAGAAGATTTTCTGATGCACATGTCAATATATCATTATCAAAGATAAGAAATAATTCATTATGTCAGACCTACTTCAAAAACTGTTAGTTGATTCCTTAAATCACTTTCAAAGAAATCAACAATCCAGGGATGAATGGTTTCATTGTGGCCTACCTATTGTGGTGACTGGAACATGACACCTATCTGATAATGAAACTGAGAAACCCTTTCATTCCCAGAATTTCCTGTTGGGAGTGTAGAGTTTTCTGACCAATATGTAACATTGGCTAGTTGTGTAATGTGTTGGACTTTACTGCCAACTCTTTGTTTAAAAAGGGCGTGAGAGGTTTGGGCCAACAGGAATGTGAAGTCAAAGTTAAGTATGGCATCATTGTACCACCTGTCACATGAACAGACTCAGATTCATAAATAAATGTATTTTTTATCAATTTAAATTTTTTATCAACTCAGATAAGCCAACTATGCTATAAAATAGTTTTCTCCAACTCTTACCTGCATGTAATTTGGGAACCTTTTTCTTTTTTGCTCCAAGAAGATGTTTAGGAGAGAAAACTCAGCCCCAAAGTTATATCCACAGGTTAATGGACACGTGAAGGAGGCTTCTTTGGTGATTACAGGGGAGGAGGATGCATACTCACAAAAATATTTATGAGCTGAGAACCAATATGTGGCTGAGAGTTAGTGCTTCAGAATAATGTCCAGCTTGCTAAGATTCAGGCCCAGCTGTCTGTCTCTGGCTACTTGGATAGGTGCTTAGTTCTGCTCTGTAACATTTCAAGATCTGTTTTGAATAAGCCCATGTAAATCTTATACATAAAAGCATCCATAGTCTATGCTATTTCTAGGGATGTTTTTAGAGACTATGTTATAGTTTCCTTCAACAACACATTGCCTCGTTTAATAAATTTTAACTATTGGAATTTCTCAAGTTAATATATAACCTATTTCCCTAAGACAGCTTTTCTCAGCCTGGGTACTATTGACATTTTGAGCTCAGTAATTCTTTGTTGGGGGAGGGGGGGTCTGGAGGGACTTGCCTAAACGTTGTAGAATGTCTAGCATCATCTCTGGCCTCTACTCATTAGATGCCACTGGCACCCTGCCCCCGGATGACAGCCACAAATGTCTCCAAACATTGCCAAATATCCCCTAGGGGGAAAAATTGCCCCTGGTTGAGAACCACGACTCCAAAGCAAAATAGAATGTTAGAGAAAAGACCTTAGCGATTGTATTTTCTCATTTTCCTTATGGCTGTGATTTACTTAAGATCTCATGACTTCCTAGTCACAGAGATGACTCGGGTTTTGTAACTTTTCAGTTTCTCTTCCTACCATACCATGCTTTCCTGGTTTGGATTTAATATACTCTGACCCTCCACTTATGGGGTTATCCAACTACGTGGGTTCTGTTAGAGCAGAGCCAATCATTTAGTCACCTAAATCCATAAAATCCATAGTTCTTCTTAAGTATCCACTTGTACATATTGTTTTGAATTATTTTCTTAAAGCAAGATTTGTGTAAATGCGTTATCAGGAAAGTTTCTCAGGAAAAGCTGGTTAGGGCAGTGGGGAAGTGGACAGGGAAGAGAAGGAAACCTCACAAGGATATCACAGCACGCAGATTTCCAAGGAGTTAATTTTAGCTCAGTCCCACAGGAGAGCTCTGGGGACAGTGTAGATCATCTCTCAGAAGTCTCCAAATCACATACAGGAGCCCTGGAGTATTTATACTTCTGTGCCAATCAGTTGTTATTTAAGGTGGAGTTTCTTAGCCTGGACACTATTGACATTTTGGGGGTAGTTCTTTGTTCTTTGTTGCAGGGGTCTGTCCTGTGCATTGTAGGGTGTCCAGCAGCATTCCTGGCTTCTACCTCCTAGATACCAGTAGCATCCGAACCTTCTTCCTTACACCGTGGTGACAACCAAAAATGCCTCTAGACATTTTGACCCCTGGAGGTCAGAACTGCCCCCAGTTGAGAACCACTGTTTTATGGGTTGCCCCTGAGGAGGTGTGAATTCCCAGGAACCTCAGGCTCTTAGACAAAGTTGTCTGTGGCAGCCTGAGAGCAGCCCTTGGACAGAGACACTGGCTCTGTCTGTGGCTGTGGAGAGTGAAAGCCCACCAGGAGCCAGTGTGCAGGAAGGCTAATGAATCCCAGTGGGTAGGGGTGTATCACTGACATCATCTGCTACATGCATATGAACTTACTAAATTTTGCCCTTCGGCTGTATGAGCAGTGGGAAGCAATCTGATGTGAAGACTCAGTTTTCCTCTAAGGGCTTGTGCTGGATTGACTCAACCAAGTGTGACATGTGTCATAGTCAGCACCCCTGCAGCAGTCCTCGAATCACTCTCCTTTTGCCACTATACACCAGAACTACTCCACCAGGGCCCCTCTTAATCTCTGTGGTTTAATCAGAAGTCTGACTTGAGAAAGAGTTAATAACTTGGAACCATTCTAACTAGTTTGGCTAGAGTTTCTGATTTTTGTTTTGCTGTATCATAGAAAATTATTGTGTTTTGGTTGCATTTTCCCAATGTTGGAACTTTTTTTTCCTGCCCTTTCTATCCATCCATTCATGTTTGTCCTATGTACTCTCATTATACACATCCTTATTTTAACTGCCATTGATATTGAATCATACTATGAGAAGATTAAGGAGTTCACATGCTGCTCCCACTGCCCTCCACACCCCCCTGTCCACCCAACCCCCTAAGTACACAACTCTTCACGTGAAGGCCTCCTCCTCATCTTGTAGTTTAGGTGTCGTCTCACAGAGGCATTCCTTCACTAGTACATATCCCCTACCCCTGTATTCTCTATCATAGCACCATACTAGTCCTGATCTCTTAATCATTTAATTCAATCATTTGCTAATTTTTGTCTTTATCCCTCATTGGATTATACATTCCATGAATGCAAGAACATGTCAGTATTTCATTCCAGACTACACATATTTAATAAATATTTTTGAATGAATGAGTAAATCAAGTGATTACGAAAAAAATTTAAAATTAGCAGAAACAGTGATATAAAGGGTTCTTTTTTCTTTCCCCTTCTATATAAATATTTGTATCTTACCATGTGTAATTGCATTATTACTTTTCAGTGTTTGGTATGTGACAGTGCTTGCCCACCTCCAACTTTTCTCAATTTCTGTTGATTTCTTAGGTTTTGTACTGCACCTGCCTCCTCTTCAGTGCACTGCCTTACCTGCTTTTCACCACTTATAGTTCTGTGCTCCCTCCTCACCCTTTAAAACAGTCTTGGTCTTTGATAACCATATTCTTCCAGTCCCCTGCTTGCCTAATTTCAACTTGCTGCTTTGTATTTCTGGTGCTATGTGCAGCCTACCTCTGACCTGTCCGCCTTGTTCCATATCACTGGCCCTGTATTGGCTTCTAATTTCCAGGTACATTTCTGGGGCTATGCCCTTGTTGGGAGCCCCAGGTACTGTCTTTCTTTGAAGACCTTAGGGAAGGGGATTGAGAGTTGAGCCAGGCAATGTCTGGTGATGGAATGATCTTTTGTGACTTGGCTGATATGACAGTGCTGTCCCATGGATAATTTACCCCTATTTTTCTTGGAGGCAGACTAGTTTGGCACAAACAGAAGGATTTGCCCTGGAACTTCTCCACTCTATGGATGTCTGCCTGAGGTTTTTCACTTTCGGGGGGCCTTCAGCTGTGATTTTTCCAATAAAATATTTTGTTTGGATTATGTCTCTGATTCTACTCACTGCAATCTTAGTTATCTAAAAAATCTTAAGAGAAACATTCTGCCTTTAGTTATGATTTTGTCCTGTTGGTTTTTATTTTTTGTTACAATGGCCTGATTAGATTTTTAAACTTTCTGCCGGTAGTAGACATTGTCAGATGTGCTGTGTTGCTCAGCACTTCCTATTCCTGTGTTTGGGATTTCCTTACATAGGTGTCAGTGTGAAATGAAACCCAAAATGCCACATAGTTGGTATCTTAGCCTTCCTTGCAGTTTGGGCCCAGGCATATGACCTAAGTTTGGTCAGTCAGCGACACCCACGTGGACTTTGAGTCTGGAGCTTGTGGAAGGAAGCAGGGGTAGTAGAGAATCTTAGCAACATCCTCTTTGCAGCAGTGGCACTCAGTGTTTGGTCAGTGGAGATCATGTGATCAGCTGCAGGTCTTCAGTGTTTTGGTTGCTGCAGCAAAATGTGCCCATGGATTGTTCTATGGTGTGATTTTTGTCTGTGATCTTGGCTCCTGTGAGCTTTTCTAGCAATTCTGTGGATCAATCAATAGCCTTTTAATTGACTCCTAATTCAAAATCAGTCATAGTTAGTTACATCCAAGAACACTATCTTTTTTCTTTCCATATTTCCCTTTATGTCATCATTTCTTCTTGTACTTTTGATTATCTTTCTGGGTGATTTTCTTTCTTGAAAATGAACTTACTTTAGAAGTTACCTTGGTGTGGAACTTTTGATAGTGAACACTCTGTTTTTATATGTAAATAACTTGATTTCACTCTCACTCTTAAAAGATAGTTTTGCTGGGTACACAATTATGGGTTGACAGTTATTTTTTCTCAACACTTTGAAGGTATTTTTCCATTGCTTCCTGGTCTTAGTTATCACTAAAGAAAAGTCAGTTGTCTTTCTAATTATTTCTTTGCAGGTGATCTAGCCTTTTTTTTTTTTTTTTTTTTTTTTTTTTTAACCCTGGCTACTTCCAGTTCTTCTTTTTAACAACTAAAGATCAAACTGAAGAGCTCTAGAAATTACGAGAAATATATTGCCCAGTAATTTTCCTAACAGCCAACTTGTTTTGGTCTGAATATCAACCCCAGGTTCCAGGGAATCTTGCTTCGTCTGTAACACTGGTACAATTTTTTTTTTTACTACAATTTTATCACTCCTTTAAGCTGAAACCTTCTTTGTTTTCCAGTTCTCAAAGTTTATAGTCATCTGCATGTGTGGCTACTCTCAGAAATCTTGTAACGCTGCTACCATCCCACATAGCTGCTAACTCTCCACCAAGCCCTTTCTCCCTATGACAGTCTAGATTCAAAATCAGTATGCTAGGGTATAATAAGCTGAGATGAAATGAGCCCATTCAAACGGAATGATCTTAACAGATTAGCAACTGTAGAATCAAACAACCATAAGCTGATGAAGACTAACAGATGCATCATGCTTAATGAAGAAGTACTATAAACACTCCCGTTAAAGTCAGAAATGAGGTGAGAGTGGAGTCATCGTAATTATCTTTGTTCTGAAGGTAGTGGCCATTGCAATTAGACTGAAGTGGAAATAAATAGTAAACAATGTACATTTAAAAAGGAACACTGACACAATCACTAGTAAAAAGTCAATATTTGTGGACCCCAGAAATCAACTGAAAGGCTAAGTGCTAGGATAATTCACTGAGGTCACCAAGATAAAAAGTACAGAAATAGAACTTCATATATTCAATTAACGACTAGTTAATAGAAACAATAATCCCATTGGGTAAGTTTGAAAAAGATAGAAAGGAATACACTTAGCAGAAACATACAACATTTGTATGAAGAAAACTGTAAAAACACCATGGAGAGGAAAAAGAAGACCTAAATAAATGTAAAAGTATTGCCACATTTAGATAGGAAAATTTAGCGTCATCATGACATTGATTTTCCTTTGGTTAGTCTGACTGACTCCAACAGGGTTATTTTTGTTTTTGTTTGGAACTGGACAAGCCTGTTCTAAAAATGGTGTGGGAAAATGAAAAAGTAAAAATTACCAAGAAAGTTCTGAAAAGAGAAGATTAGTGGAAAGGCACAAACTGTAGTAAATATAAGCACTTATTCTGCAGTAATGAGAACAATGAGGTACTGGCACACAAGTGAATCTACAATTCATAGGAACAGACTAGAAAACTCAGAAACAGACCCAAAATATACACAGCAATTAAATGAAGGTCTTATTTCAAAACAGCGGAGAAAAAAAGGACTATTCAGTAGCTGGTGTTGGGACAACGGAGTAGCCATCTGAAAAAAAGAATGGATCTCTGCTTCACAGATTATAATGAAGTGATTTCCAGATGAATCAGAGAAGTCACGTTAAAGAATGAAACCATAAATTACCAGAAGATAAAAGAGAAAATCCACTTATTTAACTACAAAAAAATCATGTTACCATAAAAAAGGTGAAAAGACAAAGGACAGATGGAGGCATTTTTTTGTAATTCACCTCACAAAGGACTAATTTCCTTAACATATGTGAATGCCTACAAATAATAAGAAAAAGGTCAACATCCTGGAAAAATGAACAAAACCTCAAGAACAAGGAAGTATATATACTATAAGAAATGCAAATACTGTAACAATACAGTATTTTCCACCACATAATAGCATGTGGTTGGTAAAGATGTGGAGACACTGGCACTAAGGTACTGGTGGTAAGAATATACATTAATTTCTACATCCGCAGTGATGGGTGATTTGATAATAGCAAAATTTTAAAGACACTTTAACTTTAAAACTTTAAAGACACAAGATAAATTTCTTGTAACTATATTTACACATGTGTGAAATGACATATAGATGAGAATATTGTTTGTAAGAGAAAAAGGTTGCAAATAACTGCAATGCCTGTCAGTGAGTGGCTGGTTATATAAATTACGGTACATCCACACGATGGAGCAAGAGGCGGCCTCTAAGAAGAAACAGAGCAGCTATAAGGAAAGAGCTCCAAGATGTAGTGTTAAGTTCAAAGTACAGAATATAACAGGGTGTATCGTAAGCTACTTTATAAGGAAAAGCAAAAGTGTATTTGAACACTCACACCCTCACATACTGTGTGAGATCAGTAGTATTATTATCCCCATTTTTCAGAGAAGGAAACAGGGTTAGAGAGGATAAATAACCTTTTCAAAGTAACACCATTAACAAAGACCACAGGAATAAGAGTGCAGGAAATCAAACTGCAGAGTCCCTGATCTTTACTAATTTATATTGTCTCCAGTGGGGAAGAGGATTGTATTTTTTTTTAAAGCTGTCCATGTGTTGCTTTCCTTTATTTGAAGATATACAAACATATGGTAACAAATAAAATAGCACCTAAGAAATCACAATGAAAAGTAATAGTTTCAGGCTCCAATCAGTTCTTGCCTTAGTCCCCCTCTCCAGAGATACCCTCTTCTGGGGATGTTTCTGTGTTCCTCCAGTGATTACCACTGGTAACTTTAGAAAATATGATGATTCTTCTATTTCTTGATTTACTTTTCAATAAGTTCAGTTTAAATATTGATAACTGGTCAGTAGTGTTTACATTATTATGATAGTATCAGAGTTCAACCAGAGAAGCAGAACCAGATAGAATCTATCTGTCTGTCTATCATCTATCTATCCTTCTATCAATCATCTGTGTATGTATATAGAGAGACATATATCTGAATGTTGCATACACACTTACTTTCTTTGTTTATTATGAAGTGGCTTATGCAAAGGTGGGGCTGGCCATGCAAGCTTGGCATCGGTTGGGCAGGCAATAAGAAACAGACGATCACAAACAGCCTGGAACCCATGAGCACAAGCTGAAGCATGAAGCCTCTGAACTGATAAGGTCATGTCAATCCAGGATAATCTCCCGTTTCATTAATTTTAACTCAACTGGTTAGGGTCTTTGATTGCACCTGCAAAATCCCTTCACAGCAGCACCTAGATTAGTGTCTGATTGAATAACTGGGAGACAGTACATGGATTCTACAAAATGGCTGCTGCCTTCCATTTGTTCTCCAACTGGTGAGAAAGTATCCCTCATATCCCAACCTAATTAGAAACATGCTAGCAAGAGAATTCTGGGGAAGGTAGCCAAGCTGACACATCACAAAGCCATCACGGTCTACCCTTTGTCAACTTGGCTCTCATACACATCTGCTTAAATCATACTTACTGTCCAAGTAGAGACAATAACAGTCATATTTCTGCCTCACGTGATACAATTCTGCCATGCACAACTCAGACAGGCTAGCCTTTCCCCCAGAAGAGGACACAAACTCCTTCAGGGATTGCACTCTTCTCCTTTGCTATCCTGTAGCTTAAATACTGGGATGTAAAATTAGCTATCGGGACATGTTAGATGAAAAGGGGAGAGGAATGAGAGAGGGAAAGCCACATAAATGTTTGTGTAGATACACACATGTATATATATACACACAAACTTCATATTAAAATAAGGAGGAAATATTCATGACTGCTATTACCTTTGTTTCTATAACTGATCATGTAGTTATTGCTGGTATTTGTAACATTTTGCTCATTCTGTATTTCCTTTGCCCTTAGCAAGCATCTCAGCTGACTAGTTTTTTGTCCAATGGGATGACACTATATTCATTCCTGCAGCGTCTGACCTATTAGGAGTCCTGCCTGAATCGGGTTGTTGTAGTTTTCTGTTGACTCTAATCACAGGACATGGGAGTGCTAAAAGGTGCCCAGGGGGGGTTCTTCCATAAGCCATCCATCCCCCTTGCTTACTTGTACCAATCCAGTTTCCCCTTGGTAGTCAAGATCACTTACTGCAGTTAGTAGAGTAATCCCCTTCTTCACCTGTTGATTCAGAGGCAGAAGAGGCTGGAGTGTCTTTGTAGCAGTCTCTAGTTGCAGGTCAGTGAAATCATTGTTGTGATCTGTACTAGTACTCCACTGCTGTGTAACAAAGCACCACAGACTTGGTGGCCTAAAACAACACACATTTATTATCCCATGCGTCAGGAGTCCAGACACAGGTTAGCCGGTTCTCTGTTTGGAATCTCACAGGGCTGCAGTTGAGCTGTCAGCTGGGCTAATTTTTCACCTGAAGTCTCCACTGGGGAAATTTTTGCTTCTTAGCTCAGATTGTTGGCAGAATATATTTCTTCATGGTTGTATAATTAAGGGCGCCTGCAGTGGCTAATGGCTGTCTGCAGTTCCCTGCTCATGGCCCTCTCCATACGCAGCTCTCAACATGGCTATTCGCATTTTTAAAGCCAGCAGGAGGGTCTCTTCAACTGCTCAGTCTCTTTATATGATGAACCACCATCACAGGGTGACATCCCATCACTTTGTCATATAATGTAACCTAATCAGAGGAGTGACATCTCATCTTTGCTGTATCCTGTGGGTTAGAAGCAAGTTGCAGGTCTCACCTACACTCAGGGAGAAAGGATTATACAAAAACATGGATCATTGTGGGTCAGCCACAATGATTGTGTAAATACCATGCATTTCCAGGCCAGGATTATGTTTCCTATTTTATGGGTCCAATGTCATGATTTCTAGACCATCAAAAAAAGAATGTTCCTAAATGGATATTAACTAGACTTATTGTGGTGATCATTTCATGATACAGTAAGTACAAATACCGAATTATCATCTTGTACGCCTGAAACTAATATAGCATTATATGTCAATTATATCTAAATTTTTAAAAAGAGTATTCATAGCAACAAAATCAAGTGGATTTCTTTTTTATTACCCTCCATCAATTGTTCAGGACATATTTAGGACTGCTGTTTGTTGGTTTTGAGCATGCATGTTTACTCTCACTCCTACCACGATAAACACTAAAAGGCTTTCTAAAGTGGCATAAACCCGTAGGGACAGAGAGAACTTGAGAAGTGACCATAGGAACAAAATTTAGAAAGCTGGAAAGCAGATGGATAAGTGGTAACTGAATTAGCTGACCTAGGAAAGCTTAATCCTAAATTGGCATGGGGGAAAGATTGGCAGCAGTGGGGTATTTGTACTGCAGAATGCCAAAAAGGGGTCAGGACTCGGTAGCACTGCATACCTCTTCAAGTGGAGATGAAAGTGGGGCTAACAGTAGGATCGTTTGAATATCTACGGAAGTTTTTAGGTCCTCTTCAATACTCTGCAGCCTAGTAGCTACCCTTCCCCGCCCAAAAGAGGCTGGAGTTTATTCTTGGGAGAGAGTAAAGCAGAAGGTTGCTGGACTAATAGAAATAAAGCATATTTGAGAAAGAGAGTACCATGCTGAATATAGGGGAGAGGATGAATGCTTAAATACTAGATACTGACACTCCAGAATGCTAGCCCCAGGCCTGTACTCTTTAGAAAGGATTTGGAGAGACCAGGGGAAATTTGAGAAGCCAAAGAGAAAAGACCTAAAAACACTGAGATTGTTCCCAAATGAAACAACCTCTCCAGAACATACTATGGTTTCTTATCCCTTTTCACAGTTGATAGACCATTCTCTTGGATCCAGAACTTCAAATAAACTTTAGCACCTGCTTTTAAGTCTGAGAAAACAACCAAGGAACATGAAGAATGCTGGGAACCTCTCAAAATTGGAAGACTGAGACCAGTAAAAAGGAAAAGGAAAAAATGACTTGGAGAACTCAAACTATGCAAGGAGTTTAAAAAAAAACAAAAAACCAAACACCCTATCGTTAATAGTCTCAGAAAAGAGAATGTTACATAAATAAGAACAAACTCTATGAAAAGGAGCATTCTGAGAATAAAACAGAATTATTGGAAAACAGTACTATAGAAATTGTAAAAAAATATATATATATATATCTTTGGAAGACAAAATTGAGAAAACTCTTGGAAAATTAAACAAAAAGACAAAGGGATGGGAAATAAGAGTAGGAGGAAAATTAGATGAACAGACCAAAAGGTCATTAGATGATGGGGTAATGGAAAGGGTGCAGACATGTTGGGAGAGTGGAGGAGAAGAGAGCCAAATCCTCTTCTTGCAGAGTGGAAAGTCAACAGATAATGCCTCAGACTAAAACAGAACAACAGAAGACTGAAAGTATTGTCTCTGGAAGGGGACAATGCTGTGGAAGATGCAAGGAACTGCTATTCTTTTGCCACAGTCTTATAGGACGATTTGGCTCTTTATGTGCATATATAACTTTGATTAAAAAATAAAATGGAAAAGCAAAGCACAGTAGCTTTAAGAAGTGACATCTTTTATTATGATTTGGAACATTACTGTCTTACAGAGCATTTTGTTTTTCCTAGAGTTTCTTATCCCCTTTCATTTTGTTGTTACCGTTGTTAACAAGAGAATAATGTGCCTTTAATACCTTCAGGTTTTTCAGAAACAAACTCACAGACATAGAGAACAAACTTATGGTTACCAGAGGGGAAAGAAGGTGGGAAGGGATAAATTGGGAACTCAAAATTTGCCCCTCTTGGGGAGTGATGGAAATGTTAGCTATCTTGATTGTGATGGTGGTTTCATTGGTGTATACATCTATCAAAATTCATCAAATTGTACATCTGAAATGTGTGTAGTACAGGAATGACATCACAACAAAGGTGTTTGGGATTAACAAAAACATTACTATATATAAAATAGATAAACAACAAGGACCTACTGTATAGCACAGGGAACTATATTCAATACCTTGTAGTAACCTATAATGAAAAGAATATGAAAAGTAATATATGTATGCATATGGATGACTGAAACATTATGCTGTACACCAGAAATTGATGCAACATAGCAAACTGGCTATACTTCAAAAAAAAAAAATAGAAATAGAGATACTAAAAGTATATATATATAACGGAAAAGAACCTGAAATATATATATGTGTGTATGTATAACTGAATTGCTTTGCTGTACATCTGAAACTAACATTATAACTCAACTATACTTCAATAAAAATTTTTTAAAAATATATTAAAAAACAAATTTTAAGAAAAGACTCAGGAGCCAACTTTAAGAATGCCATATCTGCCCACAATTGGACACTTTCAGCCTCAGTAGGGATAATAACCATAATGGATAGAAACACTCAAATATCTTTAAATAAGAACCTATGAGCTCATAACAATGCTTAAAAATGAAACTTACTGGTTACTTCTACGAGGATGCTAGGGAATCAATGCTAGGGAAACTGCTAAATGAGTGGAAAAGAATGAAGCATTTATTTTGCCTTTCCTTAGGAATTATATACCTCTTGGTAACCCAATAGTTTATCTTTGCAGAAGTATTCCAGCGAGTGAGTAAAGAATAAATGATAACATATCACCATCTTGCAACCTCTAATGAATTTAGCACATCTAGGCAATCAATGATGGATCATGGAAAGAGAAACATCCAGACATGTGCCTCCTGTTAGAATTACTCAACACCACCATTGACACGTTTCTGCCAAAAAAATTAACCTGAATCTGATCAAGCCTTTAAATCTACTTAAAGATTTACAGGACAAATGAAATAAACTCATGGTTTAAAAGATACCATGATGGTGCAATCAGCAAAACCCAGACTGTGAGAAAACATTAAAACTAACTACTTCTTTAACTAATAATTTGCAGGGAAAAAGAGAGACAGAAAATGACTAGGGGTAAGAAAGGTAGTTATCTATAGATTAAAAAACTTTAAAGATATATCAACCAGTTGCAAAGTCTGCACCTTATTGTATCTGTATTCTTACAAACTATAAAAAAATTTAAGAATGAGATACTGAGGAAATATAGTCACTGGATGGATATCCAGGAATTATTATAATTTCAAGGCATGAAATGGCTTTGTGGTTTTATTTTTTAAATGTAATTTTTTCCCTTAGAAATATGCACTGAAATACGTATAGATGACTAGGATATTTTTAAGGTGATCCTGCAGGAGAAAGATGGATGGGTGGGTGTATTGATGAATCAAGACTGAAGCTAAGCGGTGGATACAAAGATGCTGATTATACAATTCTCTCTACTTTTTTCTAATGTTTGAAATATCCCATAATAAAATTTTTTTGACTGGAGTAATCTGAGGTGATCAAAATGTCCTTGTTATTTTCTTCTTTAAACCTTTTGAGTCTTTAAATTTTTTAACTTTATAAAAAGGGTGAGAAAAGTAAATCTCTGGATAGGGGTGGACTTTGAAACCATAAGGTGACGGAAATAATCTGAAAGGAAAATATGGGTAAATTTGATTGCATCAGATTTGAATGATTGTACATCAAAGCCCATTATAAACAAAATTAAGTGACAAACTGGATTTATATTCACAGCAAATATGCAAAGGATTCTTCCACTATTTCACAAGCAAAATACTAAAATTCCAGTAGAAAATGGTCAAGAATATGTCCAGATAATTTATAGGAAAAAAATGACTGACAAGCACACTTTAAATATTCAATTTCACCAATATTTTAAAAAGTAAAACAATGAGTTTTTTTGCCTATCAAATTGTTATCAGTTATGTCTAATTCTCAATGCTATATTTTCTGGAACTTTTCCAACATATATCAATAATCTTAATTGTATCCTTGGGAAATATTTTTAAATGCAGGGAAAATTTTTATCAGTTTATTGATTACTGTACTAGTCATAACAGGAAAACACTTGAAGCAGCTGAATGACATGTTTAAATAAATTGCAGTTATTTTAGATACATAATTATGAAAAACTTTGAAAAACCACTTGAATTACATGAGAAAATGGTCTGAACCAATGACTGAAAGCTATATACAGAAGGATGCTACATGAAATACATAAATGTGTAGCGGACATACTGAGAAAGAGGTCAAACATTAACAGTGGTTATATATGATTGTTAGTTTATTGTAATTAATTTCTCTATACCTGTTTGCATTTTTCAAGTTTTGCATAGTGAGCACTTTTATAGCCAGAAAAAAATTACAAAAAAAGTCAGTCATTCTTCTTCCAATGAGCCCCTTCTCTTGTCCCCAAATCTCCTAACTAGATGCCTAGTGCCTGACTTGTTTTCCAGGAGAAAGAACATTTTCATTCCACTGTTACAGATAAATGCTCTGGAATGGGAGTTTTCATTCACATCACAGTGTAATTCAACAGTAACTGATCGAAAGCAGATCCTTATTCTGTTAGGGGAGGAACTGAATCTTTATTAGGTGAGAGATTTTGTTGAGTTCTGCACATTGTTTCAGGTTGAGGAGTAACTTTCTTCTTTCGGTTAAAGTCACCAGTAAAGGTGAGAGAAAGGTATTTCTTACACTGACTCTTCCAGGAACCCAGATACCAGCTATCTTTCTTGACAAGATCGTAAGCAGGTTCTGTGTGGCCATGTGAAGAGAGGTTGTAAAGAAACATGGATGTAAAGCAGGTTTTATTATCATCATTTAAAAAATTATGTTAGCCTCTGTGACCTTCATGACTAGTCAGAGTGCTAAGTCAGAAAGGTTCAGTCTCAGGTTACTAGTCAGAGGCAGCCTGAGCAGGTGACATCAACCCGTCCAAGGACATTCACACAGAGTGAATCTGCAGGAGAGGTTGGGAGTCATTTAGTCCTAACTGATTCCCATGCATAAGTAGCTCATTCCTATCTCTGGGCTTCGTGTATTATCTTGTTTACCCTGTCAATAAAGTCTTCTCCACTGTTTTAAGTCCCACTCTTCCTTCAGGGCACAGTTGTGACACTCTCTGACAGACTATCTTCTCTTAAACCTCATTATAGGTAGTTGGTGTGAACTTTTAGCATTTATGATTTTCCTCAGACATTCAATAACCCCATGATGACTGAAGTATTTTGCAGATGGTCACATGTAGGTTTCTGATCTGTATTAAACGGATGTTGTATAAAAGATGGTAGGTTTTAAATAGTTCCACGTCTTATAGATTTTAAAGATGACTTTTGGTGACCAGAAAAAGGCAGTTAATTGGAAATTCCAACTGCCTGTCCTTTAGATTTTCTAAGCATGCTTCTGTACTTGGTAGCAGCTGATTGGCTGTTGACAAAGTTAAGTGGACAGCTAAACCAGTAAACTGAAAAATCAGTTCCTAATTTGAGGTCTTCTTTCTCAACCTCTATGGAAGAAAGCTTGGGGAAATATAAAAAGGAGAAGCGCAACTGCTTGGGCATCCCATTAAAAGGGAATTACAGTAAGAAATAAGGGCTCAGTGTAATATGAATTTACAGTGTAATCACTATTCTATGGAGAGAGTAACTACAAATGAACCATATGGTGGGGGAGGTAGGTTCCTCCTTTGGGACAATTCACAATATTTATTTGGTGCCAGAGAATAGCATATGTCCAGATATGTGACCTATATCTGACCATTATATGAAACTCATAAGCATTAAATGGGAATCATAACTGGAGGTAATTTGACTGCTAAGAGTGAGTAAGAGAGTGTGATGAGTATGAAGACATGGTTAGTATATAAAGACATGGGTTCAGAGCTAGTATTTATCAAGTACTTATTCTGTGTAAAGTAGCTGTTAGATGTTTTAAGTGTACTATTCTTTTAATTCTCTCAACAACCCTATGAAGTGTTATCCCAGTTTTACTGAATAGAAAGTGAACTCCAAGAAGTTAAGTAACTTTCCAAAGACCGAACATCTCAATGGGCAGAGCTGGTCTTAGGCCAAAGTCTGTGCTTTTGCTCTAACCATGAGATAATCTCTAGGTCCATCTATGTTGCTGCAAATGACATTATTTCATTGTTTTTTATGGCTGAGTACTATCCCATTGTATACATATACACCAGAATTTCTTTATCCAATTATCTGTTGATGGACATTTAGTTTGCTTCCATGTCTTGGCTATTGTAAATAGTGCTGCTATGAACATTAAGATGCATGTATCTTTTTGAATTGGAGTTTTCTCTGGATATATGCCCAGGAGTGGGATTGCTGGATTATATGGTAACTATTTTTAGTTTTTTAAGGAATCATCATACTGTTTTCCATAGTGAGTGCACCAAAATACATTCCCACCAACAGTGTAGGAGCATTCCCTTTTCTCCACACCCTCTCTAGCATTTATCATTCATGGACTTTTTAATGATGGACATTCTGACCTGTATGAGGTGATACCTCATTGAAGTTTTAATGCCAATTAAGGAGTAAGTGTAGAGCTTAGTCGACTGTTACATTGTCTGCTTTTGCCTCATAATGAGAAATATTTTTAGTTTAAAGGAGGAAATGATTTATTTACTATGCAGTTGTTTATAGCAAAAGGTACTCAAAAGTATATTCAGAGTAATTGTATAGAAATAATTCTTATTTCCTCCAACAGATGGACTTGCCACTTTTATATGTTATAATTTTACTTTTGAACTTGTTTAATTTTTCATCAGGAATAACATATAATAAAGGTAAGTTTCAGACTGTCTTACTCTATAAAATAAAGAAAAGCTTCTCAGGATTTCCCCTTTATACCGCTTCCTCACTAAGTGTTAAAATATTTTTCTTTTAGTACTTCTTCTTTACCTTATCTTCTAATTTTTCCCAGGTATTATCTATTGTACTATAATCACAATAATATCATTGTGAAACTACTGTTATTAAGTTGTGTGCATTGGGAAAATGCTTTTGTTATAGAGTTTCATTTCTTATAAGTTATAGAATATTTAAATTTTAAGGAGCATTTTATATTTGTGAAACTTTAATTATTTGGATAGATCTTTTTGATTTTTCCTCTATGAATGGTTGCATGTAGTATGAACTATAAACTGAATTATGAGACTAGTAGATGAGAACTTTCTGAAATTAACACATGGATTAAATTAGTCAATAGGACTTTCACAATGGAAAACTTTGTAAAAGGAGCAAGACAAATCCACCTTCATTTGTGGAGATTGTATAGATTCTATGTATCCTGAACTGAATCTACTAGAACACAGTAGATGCTCAAAAAAATTGTTGGCTCAGTGGATGGAGAGAAAGACTCAGGCTCTCTCTACACATGAGTGTGTTGCAGAAATGGGTGAGTTCTGGGATGAGCCAGTTGAGTTCTTGTATTCTATTAGAGAACATATTACACAAGTATGAATATAATCTAAGATTGGAGAGTCACAGGCAAATTTATGAGATTTCAGGAAAGGGAGAGTTTACTTCCAACTGGAGCAGGGGTGTGTTGTATCAGAGAAGGCTTTGCACAAAAGGTAAGTCCCCCAAATGGTTAACATTTATCTATGCATGCATGGGGAAGAGTATCCTACAAAGACAGCACCTGGGTAAGTGATGAATAATGTTGTGGAGGTAGGAAACCACAGAACGTGGTGGGGGGCAGTAGTTCAGTTTGACTAGAATAAAGGGATAGAAGAAGTAAAATATTTTGGAAAGATAGCAAATTGTCTTATATTAGAGGTACTTGAATGCCAGGCTAAGGAATTTGGGCTTTAGTCTGTACTCATTGGGAAGTCATTTAAAATGACTGGGCAAGGAAGTGCTATATCATAGCTATAGTGTAGAAAGATTAACATGGCAGCATTAAGTAAAGTAAATAGATGGAGGGAGAGATGGGAAGCAGAGAGAACAGACAGAAGACCATCACAGTTTACATCAGATATTCAGTTATGAAATTAGTCTTTTGGTCATGTACTGCATCAGTAAAAATATATATATATATTAAGCTTAATTCCCCAATATTTGCATATTTATTTTTAAATTATATACTTGTACTACTGTACTAATATACTGTGTACCTTATAAACCTACATGAAAAAGAAATTAAAAGTGGATGAAAAAGATGGACTAATCTTTTAAAATTATTATAGTGTATTTATCAACATAAAATTCTTTGAAATTTTAAGAATTTTAGTGAGAACAATAATTTGAATCTATTTTTAAAAATCTTGGAATCAAACTTTATGGAGAGTTGAATATCTGGCTCTAATTTAATTTATTTTGGTATTTGACTTTAATTATCTATTAAAAAAAACTTCACAATTTTTCGTGTATCTAAATTGAATAAGTTTGCATTGGCTTAACCAACTAAATCATGGTACTCATTTTTTCAATCCCATTTAGCAATTTTGTAAAGGTTTTTATTGAAAAAATTTTAGTAAGCTTCCATCTTTCTGTATGTCAATCAATTTTTCCCCATTTTAAACAAATGGTTTTTCAAACTTCATTGAAATTCTTCATTTGAAAGGTTTAAATTGAGTAAAAAATTCTACCTTCAAGTTTTTAAAGTGTGCAGATATGATGATTTTTATAGATGATATATTTATGAGATTTCCAGCAACAAAAATCACAGAATGATATAAACATTTCCAGCTGCATTCAGAATGCTCTCTCAACAGCACACATTTCTTAAGATATTTAATTTCATATTCATTGTTCAAATGAACCTTTAATTTGAAAGGATAGATTGAGTCCTGATTTACTGTTTTGAAAATATCTGTCAGCATATTCCTGACAGCCATTTGTCAGAATGGCCAGAAAAATCAGAAACTTTAGAACATTTTTTAAAAGTAATGTAAAAAATCCTTAAATTATCTTTAAATTAGACAATTTTTTAAAAAGTACTTTGCTATTATAAACCATCAAAACCCATGTTTGCTATGAAAGCTGCCTCATCTATGATGTCCTTCAGTATTTTTGCTGCATCTGGTTTCAACTTCATTGTGCCAAAGAAAGCCAGAGCTGGACAGTATTTAAAGCTGTAAAACCACAATTTATTCAGGGACTCCTGCAACTGAGGAAGAAAGATCTCAGTATAGAACTGGGCTCATTTCCAAATACAGCATGGGCAAGTGAGGATTTATAGCCAAGGAATAGACTCAACGTCGGGGAGGGAATATTGGTGGATGGAAAGTTACTAAGAGGAGACATCAAGAGGAGGGGGGATTCTTGCTAAACTAATGAAACAGGATTTTTGCAGAGGACAGGCCTGCATGACCATTTGGGTAGATAGTGGGAGACGAGGAACATGAATAGGTATTGAGAGTGATCAGACATCAAGGACAGAGGGTTCTCTCTAGGTGGCTTAGCAAGATTCTTGTGAAAATAGCTAAGCAGGTCTAGCAAGGAAGGGGCCTAGTGGAGAAGAGGGCTTAGAGAGCCTGGCTAAACTGAGTCAAGGAGAGAGTCTTTGTCAATTGCTGCAACTGTGTAACTGTGGATAGAACAATGAATGAATCCATAGATGGTGTGTTTCTATAAATTTGTCCCAGGGCGGTTTTCTTACCCTAATCAAACCAGACAGTCCTCAGTGATTACACTTGTATAGTTTCCCTTTATGTTTTGAGTCATGTTAAAGTGACATACTGTTGGAAATGTAACTTCTCTGGCATATCTTTCCTTTAGATGCTCACAAAAAAAGTAATTCTTTTTGTCTTACATTTTAAAACACAATCTAGAAAACTCTATAATCTGAGAATTTCTAGGCAAGGGTATGAGGGTTTGGAATTGCTTCTCTGTCTCTGACCACAGTATCTCTTGTGTTTTTTTCTGCCTCCTCATTCACAACCCAAGCTCAAAAGAGCCTGTTGACTTGAGGACATAATTCACAAAATGCTACCAAAGTACAAAGGACAAATTGACTAGGTTTGCTGAGACAAATAATAGAAAAAGCTTCTACTTGAATGGCATCTTAAAATGTGTTAAAAGTTGAGGCAGAGAATAAAAGTAGGGAGAACCTCATGATTGCTCCAGGGGTGCTGGAGTGTAGGTTGTGTGCAGGGGTGTCAGGTAGAGGGGCTTGGCCTTTTAAAAACTAGCAGTGGGGGAGGGTGTAGCTCAGTGGTAGAGTCCCTGCTTAGCATGCACAAGGTCCTGGGTTCAATCCCCAGTACCTCCATTAAAATAGATAAATAAACCTAATTATCTAACCCCCTCCAAAAAAAACCCCACTTAAGTTAAAAAATAAAAATTTAAAGACTATCTAGCAGGATGAATAGAGGATGACTCTTAGAGATGGAAATAGTGAGGTTTGAACCTGACTTACTATTGAGTCGGTTGACCTTGAGCAAGAACTTAATCTTCCTGAGTCTTGGTTTAGTCTTCTCTAAAAATGGGAGAGCAATACATCTGGCACATGGTGACATGTAAACCCAGAGTCTGTCTCAGGATATGTTATTCAAAGCAGTTAGTTTCCTTCTGCTTAGCTTCTCTCCATTTAAGGTGTTTATTAATTGGGAAATGGTGTGTCAGTACTGATTTTTAAGCAGAGAAGTGATTTGGCCTTTAGAATCAAATTATAGCTTTAAAAAAATAGATCTGGTAGCATAGTCAGATATGGACAAAGTGAAGGTATATATTGAAAGTGATTTGAAAACTACTTATCATTATAACCTCAAAATGTATTTTAAGCCATGTTTGTGATACTTGCATAGATAAGTTTACTTATAGGACTTTTGGAACAGCATTCAAAAACTGTTATGCTGTGCAAACAAGATGAATAACATACAATCGTAAAGAAAACATTTTTATCTTGCACTCCTTGGGGTTAGTGCTTCCTCTGTCCCTGGATGAATATTTGGGCAGGCCCATGTCTTTTTTGGTTGTAGTTTGGTTATTCAAACAGTTCTCCAGTGATTTCAAATTATAAAATACAGTTTTGCATTGTAATTGTTGTAATTAAAATATCCAAGCTTGTGTAATAGTCAAAACTGAACTCATACTTTGTAATAGAAGCTTCTTCCCTTCTTCTTGATTGGGTCCACGGAGGTGGAAAGCCTGTATTTTGGGAAGAAGGGTTAAGGTCAGCTTTTCCTTTTCTCCAGCTGAAGTTTAGATTCCTTTTTATCACCTTGCTAACTTTGAGTTTTGACTCTTCCTGCCACAGGGCTGTAAGCAGGGAGAGAGAAGGCAAGGATATAGCAGTTCTTACCTAACTGATTCTAAGGTAACCATCTGACATCAGCCCTCTCTGGATCCAGCAGTTGTGTAAATTTGACCCTCAGTCTCTGGGCTCTTGCCTGGGTCCTTGAGAACCCCCTCCCTTCCATTACATTACAGTTCTAACAGGGCAAAAGCTTCTCTGTTCCAACTGATTATTTATTCCTTCATAAGCTCCTAAAAATCTGTCTGTACATTCAAATTCTTTCTGCTGAGATCCAGTTCCCACTCAGAGAGACCTTTGAGGACAGGACCCTGGATGACCTGATGACCTGATGCTAGTTATTTCTCACAACTGGCCCACAGGAAGCATTCTGCAGAAAATTTGGGTTGTGCAGGACTCCCAACAGAACCGCTTCCTTCCCATCAAACCATCTTGTATCCTCTCCATCAAATCATCTGCCTTTTTCCAAGAAGGAGTCTGAATTTATACCCTAAGTTAGAGGAATACATGCTACCTTGCTGAGGGTCCTGTCAAAGCCTCTTTCCTCAGACTCAAGATAAGGAGAAGAGATGGAGGATTCCTGGAAGATGGCAGAGTAGGAAGTGCCAGAAATCTGTTTCTCTACCTGGACAACAATTGCACTGGCAGAATCTGCCTAATGTACCTGTTTTGGAACTCTGGAGTCTATTAAAGGCTTGCAGCTTCCAAGGGAAGTCTTGGATAGTAAATTGCAATTAATTTCAGTTATTGTCAACTGTTACTACAATGGAAGCTACCCAACCCCCAGCCTCAGCTCCATGACAAGCAACTGTGCATATGTTCCTGGGGCAGTTGCACATAGCTTGAAGAAGCCAGGGTGAGGAAAAAAGGACCCTGTTTTCCAAATATGGAGGATCTGGGCTCTTGATTGCTGACTACTGCTTCTGATCACAGATGTGCAGACAAAGAGGCAGCAGCCATTGTTGTTGTACCTCCCCTCATTGTTGTAAGCCCCTCTCCCTCAGCGGAAGTAATTTTCAAGGGACTTAAAGGGCCAGTGCCCTTTACCCACTCTTTCATTTTTCATTTTGTCCCCTTTGGGAGCGAGCCTAAAGACTAAGACATTCAAAAACAACATATATGGGGATATATGGGGATAAATTAGAAAATGACTATGCAAGCCCAGGGAAAGAAAGGCTCAGTAAAGACCTAAGAAGACCATAATTTTATACCTGAGGTTGATCCTTGGTACAGAGACAGCCTGCAACAATTAAAAAAACAATAAACAAAAACAATAACAAAAAAGGCAAAGCCTGCGGAATTGGAAAACTCTGATTTTCAGAGTTACCACATTATTAGATTCAAATGTCCAGTTTTCAACAAAAAACTACAAAGCATACAAAGAAACAGGAAAGTATGGCCCATTCAAAGGAAAAAAATAAATCAACAGAAATTGTCCCCAAAAGAGGTCTGATTTCTCTATTAGGCAAAGATTTTAAATCAACCTGTTAAAGATAGACAAACAAACAAACAAATAAAGGAAGATGTGGAGAAGGTCAATAAAACAATGTATGAACAAAATGGAAATATCAATAGAGGGATAGAAAACTTAAAGAGAAACCAAGAAGAAATGCAGGAGCTGAAAAGTACAATAACCAAAATGAAAAACTCACTAGAGGGAGTCAAAAGCAGATCTGAGCAGGTACAAGAAAAAAATCTGAATTTGAAGATAAGACAATTCTAATTATCAAGTCTCAGGAACAGAAAGAAAAAATATTGGAGAAAAGTGTACAGAGTGTAAGGGACTTGTGGGACACCATCAAGTGGACCAACATACACATTGTGGGAGTAACAGAAGAGAGAGAGGGACAGATAATTTGAAGAAATAATGGCTAAAAACCTCCTAAATTTAATGAAAGACATGAATATATATATAATATATGAATATCCAGGAAGCTAAGTGAACTCCAAGTAAGATAAACTCACACAGACCCACACCAAGACACATTATTATCAAAATTTCAAAAGCCAAAGATAAAGAGACAATCTTTTTTTAAATAGTCTAATTACTTTATTATTTTTAATTTTATTTTTTAACATTTTTTATTAAGTTATAGTCATTTTACAATGTTGTGTCAAATTCCAATGTAGAGCACAATTTTTCAGTTATACATGAACATACATATATTCATTGTCATATTGTTTTCACTGTGAGCTACCACAAGATCTTGTATACATTTCCTTGTGCTATACCATATAATCTTGTTTATCTATTCTACATATGCCTGTCAATATCTACAAATTTTAAACTCCCAGTCTATCCCTTCCCACTTCCCACCCTTGGCAACCGCAAGTTTATATTCCATGTCTATGAGTCTATTTCTGTTTTGTATTTATGTTCTTCTTTTTTTGTTTGTTTGTTTTTAAGATTCTGCATATGAGCAATCTCATATGGTATTTTTCTTTCTCTTTCTGGCTTACTTCATTTAGAATGACATTCTCCAGGAACATCCATGTTGCTGCAAATGGTGTTATGTTGTCTTTTTTTATGGCTGAATACAATTCCATTGTATAAATATACTACATCTTCTTTATCCAGTCATCTGTTGATGGACATTTAGGCTGTTTCCATGTCTTGGCTATTGTAAATAGTGCTGCTATGAACATTGGGATGCAGGTGTCTTTTTGAAGTAGGGTTCCTTCTGGATATATGCCCAGGAGCAGGATTACTGGGTCATATGGTAAGTCCATTCCTAGTCTTTTGGGGAATCTCCATATTGTTTTCCACAGTGGTTGCACCAAACTGCATTCCCACCAGCAGTGTAGGAGGGTTCCCTTTTCTTCACAGCCTCGCCAGCATTTGTCATTGGTGTTTTGAATGATGGCCATTCTGACTGGTGTGAGGTGATACCTCATTGTAGTTTTGATTTGCATTTCTCTGATAATTAGTGTTATTGAGCATTTTTTCATGTGCCTATTGATCATTTGTATTTCTTCCTTGGAGAATTGCTTATGTAGGTCTTCTGCTCATTTTTGGATGGGGTTGTTTGTTTTTTTCTTATTAAAGCATATGAGCTGCTTATATATTCTGGAGATCAAGCTTTTGTCGGTTTCATCTGCAAAAATTTTGTCCCATTCCGTAGATTGTCGTTTTGTTTTACTATGGTTTCCTTTGCTGTGCAGAAGCTTGCAAGTTTAATTAGGTCCCATTTGTTTATTCTTGCTTTTATTTCTATTGCTTAGGTAGACTGCCCTAGGAGAACATTTTTGAGATGTATGTCAGATAATGTTATGCCTATATTTTCTTCTAGGAGGTTTATTGTATCTTGTCTTATGTTTAAGTCTTTGATCCATTTTGAGTTTATTTTTGTGTATGGTGTAAGGGAGTATTCTAGCTTCATTGATTTACATGCTGCTGTCCAGTTTTCCCAACACCATTTGCTAAAGAGACTGTCTTTATTCCATTGTATATTCTTGCCTCCTTTGTCGAAGATTAGTTGACCAAAAGTTTGTGGGTTCATTTCTGGGCTCTCTATTCTGTTCCATTGGTCTATATGTCTGTTTTTGTACCAATACCATGCTGTTTTGATTACTGTAGCTCTATAGTATTGTCTGAAGTCTGGGAGAGTTATTCCTCCAGCCTCTTTCTTTTTCTTCAGCAATGCTTTGGCAATTCTAGGTCTTTTGTGTTTCCATATAAATTTTATTATGATTTGTTCTAGTTCTGTGAAATATGTCCTAGGTAATTTGATAGGGATTGCATTAAATTTGTAGATTGCCTTGGGCAGTATGAACATTTTAACAATATTGAGTCTTCCAATCCAGGAGCATGGGATATCTTTCCATTTTTTTAAGTCTTCTTTAATTTCCTTAATCAGTGTTTTATAGTTTACCATGTAAAAGTCTTTCACCTCCTTGGTTAGATTTATTCCTAGGTATTTTATTACTTTGGGTGCTATTTTAAAGGGGATTATTTCTTTACTTTTTTTTTCTGTTGATTCATCATTAGTGAAAGAAATGCAACTGACTTTTGAACATTAATCTTGTAACCTGCTACCTTGCTAAATTCTTCAATTATTTCTAGTAGTTTTTGTGTGGACCTTTTAGGGTTTTCTACATATAGTACCATGTCATCTGCATATAGTGACACTTTTACCTCTTCTTTTCCAGTTTAGATCCTTTTTATTTCTCTCTCTTGCCTGATTGCTGTGGCTAGGACTTCCAAGACTATGTTGAATAGGAGTGGTGATAATGGGCAGCCTTGTCTTGTCCCAGGTTTTAGTGGGAAGCTTTTGAGATTTTCACCATTGAGTACTATGCTGGCTGTAGGTTTGTCATATATAGCTTTTATGATGTTGATACATATCCCCTCTATACCCACTTTTTACATTTGAGAGTTTTTATCATAAATGGGTGTTAAATTTTATCAAATGATTCTTCTGCATCTGTTGAGATGATCATGTGATTTTTGTCCTTTCTCTTGTTGATGTGATGTATTACATTAATTGATTTGTGTATGTTGAACCACCCTTGTGTCCCTGGGATGAACCCCACTTGATCATGATGTATAATATTTTTTATGTGCTGTTGGATTCTATTTGCTAATATTTTGGTAAGGATTTTTGCGTCTATATTCATCAGTGATATAAAGAGACAATCTTGAAAACAGCAAGAGGAAAGTGCATGACCACAAAGAAAAGATACTCAGTTAGATAATCACCAAAATTCTCATCAGAAACTTTGGAGGCCAGAAGGCAATGGACTGATATACTCAAATTGCTAAAACAAACAAACAAAAACAAACAAACAAAACACCTGCAACCAAGATTCCTATATCTGGGGAAATTGTCCTTTATGAGTGAGGAATAAATTAAAGCATTCCCAGATAAACAAAAGTTGAGGGAGTTTGTTACCCCTAGACTTGCCCTATAAAAAATGTTCAAGGGAGCCCTGCAAGGGAAAACGAAAGGATACTAGATAGTAACTTGAAGCTGTAGGGAGAAATAAAGATCTCAATAAATGTAAATATGTGGGCAATTATATTATTCTAACAATGAATTGTTACTCCACTTTTTATTTTCTGCATGATTTAAAAGACTAATACATTGAAAGAAAATAATTATTAGTGCAAAAATTAGTATCATTGTAACTTTGGTTTGTAACTCCAAATCTTGTTTTCTACATAATTTAAGAGACTAATGCACTTAAAAGAATTACTAGTTTATGTTTGGGGTACACAATGTGTAAATATATAATTTTGTGATATCAATAACTGAAAGAGGTGGAGATGGAGCTGTAAAGGAGCACAGTTTTTTGAGGGGGGCGCAGGGAGAGGTAATTCGGTTTGTTTATTTTATTTTGTTTTTTAATAGAGATACTCAGGATTGAACCCAGGACCTTGTGAATGCTAAGTATGCACTCTACCACTGAGTTATACCTTCCCCTCAAGGAACACAGTTTTTGTATGTTATTAAAGCTGGGCTACTATAAATTCAAGTTAAGGTGACTATACCTCTAGGATGTTAAATGTAATCCATATGGTAATCACAAAGAAAATTGCTATGAAATATATATGAAAGAAATTTACAAGTTTTATTACCCAAAAAAATCAACTAAATACAAAAGAAGAATGCAGGAAATGAAGGACAAAAGTTATAAGTTATAAAAAACTAACAGCAAAATGACAGAAATCTCTCCTTATGAGTAATTACTTTAAATGTAAATGAATTAAATTCCCCAATCAAAGGAGGGAGATTGGTAGTATGGATAAAAACATATGATCTAACTTTATGCTGTCTACAAGAGACTCACTTTAGATCAAGATAAGGAGGAGGGATCTTCCTCCCAGTGCCCACCCCCGACTTTGGGTAGAGGAGTCACGTTCATTTCAGTAGATCTTTATCAAAACATAAATGCAGTCTCCAATCTCCAATTTCTGTCCATTTTATATGTTCACCAAAGTTGAGGAGTTTAAAAGTCAAGAACTGGTTTTTGGCCACCTCTGAAAATTTGTATCATAGCCTAGCGTGTGTTATATTTTATTTTAGAGTTCAGTCAAATCTTCCTTTTTAGTGTCCTGATATTGCATCTTTAAAATGAAAAAAAAAAAAAGTGGAATATTTTAATTTTATCTAGAGTAATGTGAATTTAAAATACACAATTATAATTCTTATTCTTTTAAAAATATTTTCTCAGTTTAAAAAATACAGTTTTTTAGTGGAAATTCTTCATCGGTGACCTAAAATATATATATATATATTTTAATTTAGGTGATATGGAGAAACATTTTGCTTGTGCTAGCCAAGGATTCCCCAAAAAGAATGAAATAATCAAGTTGTATCTTTCTTCTGATGACTTGGTAAGGCCCACTAATAGCATGTGTTACAACCTCTCATATTCCTTTCAAGTCCATGTGTGAAACCAGTAGCACTGTTACACTTTTCAAATACCTCCTATTTTCAGACTTGGGGAGGTGAAATTCAATATAAATAATAATCCATTCTATCATTTCTATTTCATTCCTCTTGGATCAGGTAAAATATTTTATTTAGCTATTGAACACCCTGGATGGTTTGCATTTTTCTTAATGACTCCTTTCCTCTTTTTAAAGATTGGCTGTAATATCTTCATTTTTTATAGATCTCATTTGTCCATTTGGAGTTTGACAGATGTAGCCTGTTAGAGAAAGAACGTTACCTCACATGACCTTGAGAAAAAAACTTTCCCTTTTATAACAAGTACCACATTGCAGTGGTCATTTTGGGTAAGGGATGATTTGATTTCTTTGATTCAAAAAATGGCAGATTAAAAAAAAACACAGCAAAATAAAATGTGCTGTTAAAATAGTCATGCAACAAATGCTAACAAAAACATAAGTTAATAAAAATTGCACAGATTGTCTAAAAATCTATGATAAATATAACAAAAACAAAGAAAAACACCATGAGGACAAATAGACTTATCTTAAAGTCTGCTTTGACTTAGTTCCCAGTTCCTTCTTGATATGTCAAACATATATTTAGTTTTTTATTTACAGCTATTGTGAAGTGCATGCCCTTTGAGTCAAATGTGTCTTTCTTATTTGTGATTAAGTATTGTGGAAAAGAATGGGCTTTAGAGGAAGAAAGACCTACAGAGCTGGGGTCAAATTTTGGTTCTGCCATATATGGTAAATGCACCCTAGGGCAGGTTACCTAACTTCTCTGATCCTCAGTTTTGTCCTTTTCAAAGGGAATTATAACCTACTTTTTGGATAATTGTGATGTGGTAGTTCTAGAAGAGGTATTAGTGGAAATGATAGCTAACATTTATAAACTGTTTTTGTATGTCAGGCATCTTTCAAGGTGTTTTATGTTCATTATGACATTTAATCTTCTGTAAAATAAGGACTGCAAGGGAGTACTGAAACTACCCTCTTAGGTTCAGTGACTGGGGCCTGTAAAATAAACTAAGAAAAGACAGATTAAACAGGAGATAAAAACAGTTTATTTACACATGCGATGCGCATACCCATGGGAGAAATCAACGATGAGTAACTCAAAGGGGTGGTTAGAATTTGGAGCTTATATACCATCTTAACAAAGTGCAATAAATTGTGGAGAAGTGATAAGACAAAAGAAAAGGTTTGGGGCTTATCTCCCTGTGAATCCCCATTAGAATGTAAGTTCCAACAGGTCAGAGATTTTTGCCTGTTTTGTTTACTTGTGTTTCCTCTGCACCTACAAGACTGCCTGATTCATGGTAAGGGCTCAGTAAATATCTTTGAAAATGAATGTGTTTCCCCACTTTATAGATAGGAAAACTGAAATTCAGATAGGTAACCTGCATAAAGTGATCTTAACTACTAGGAAAACTAAATGAGATAAAGGTCTTATTTTCTGTATTGGTTTTCAGGAAAATCCACCATTTATGATTGCTGTATTTTTCATATGCCTTCTCAAAACTGGGAAATAGTCAATAAAATGCAGTAAATTGAGTTTTGCTTTATATATTTGCTACTTTTTTATTTAGACACAAAATAATAATTTTAATAAAATAGGAATCTCTACATATAATAACATGTGGCTTTGATTCTGTATTTATTAAGTGTAATAACTTTATGACCATTTCTATGACAGAAGAGATTATTATAGGATGAATTGAAACCTATGGTGACACTAGCATAATAGGCTATTGAGTTCTGAAAGTGTACTTCTCAAAATAGATTTTTTTTCAAGTTAAAGACTGAAATTACTAAAGACAGCAATCTTTGGCAGCATCTACTTTTCATAGATTTCACCTCACTTTTAAATTTATATAAAATATGCTTCTCCCTATCAAATTGTAACTACTTTTTTTTCTCTTTCCTAAAGAAAATCCAGTGTTTTTTCCAATCTGAAAGTGAGCTTACTTCAAAGGAATTTCTTAACTTGTTCACAGCAGAAGGACTTGCTCCCAGCTTGGGAATCACAAATAGTACATATATGGGCATCTTTCACTTCAATTTAACTTTGGTAATTACATTTTATATTATTCTGTGATATGTTACTAACAAGAATACTCTTCCTTTTAGTATGTGTTTTTAAAAATAGCTCACCCAGTAATATTACATCTGTATTTTGTTTAAATTCAATAATACATTGGTATACTTCTTACTTTAAGCTGTCATTTTTTTTAAAGAAATTAAGAGAAGAAAAATAATATGGATTTTTACTATTTATTCACATATTTACTATTTCCACTGCTCTTCATTCTTTTCTATAAATATAAGTTGCCATCTGGTGTCATATCCCTTCAGCATGAAGAACTTTTAGCATTTCTTACACTGCAGGTCTGCTGGAAATTAATTCTCTGGGAGTTTTTTCCCATTGAATATGTCTTCATTTCACCTTTATTCTTTTGGTGACAACTTTGTTAAGATATAATTTACATACCATACAATTTGCCCATTTAAAGTGTACAATTAAATGGTTTTTTAGTATATTCATACAGTGTGCCACCATCACTACTATCTAATATTAAAACACTTTCATCACCCCCCAAAAATAGCCCATACCCCCTGACAGTCACTCCCCATTCCATCCTCTACTCCTCAGTCCTGAGCAACCTCTAATCTACTTTCTGTCCCTGTAGATTTGCTTATTCTGAACATTTCACATAAATGAAATCATATAATTTGCAGTCTTTTGTAACTGGCTTCTTTCAGCTAGCATAATGTTTTCAGTGTTTCACAGTGTTCATCCATGTGAATAGCACGTATCAGTACTTCAATTCTTTTATTGCCAAATAACATTCCATTGTATTGATACCATATTTTGTTTATCAATTCATCAGTTGATGGACATTTGAGTTGTTTCCACTTTTTGGCTCTTGAATAATGCTACTATGAACTTTTGTGTACAACTTTTGTGTGGAAATACATTTTTAAATTTTTCTTGTGTATATACCTAGGAAGTGGAATTGCTAAGTCGTATGGTAACTCTGTATCTAACTTTTAGAGGAACTGCCAGACTGTTGTCCAAAGTTGTTGTACCCTTTCTCATTCCCAGTATCAGTGTGTTAGGGTTCAAATTTCCACATTCTCACCAACACTTGTTATTATCTGTTTTTTTTTTTAACTTTTTATTGTTATAGCCATCCCAGTAGGTATAAAATGCTATCTCATTATGTTTTGATTTGCATTTTCCTGATGATTAATAATGTTGAGCATCTTTTCATGTGTTTATTGGCCATTTGAATATCTTCTTTGTGGAGGTGTCTATATAGATTCTTCAACCATTTTTAATTGGGTTGTCTTTTTATTATTGATTGTAAAAGTTCTTTATATATTCTCAAGTCTCTTAACAGGCATATGATTTGCAAATATTTTCTTCCATTCTATGGGTTTATTTTTCACTTTCATGATAGTGTCTTTTGATGCCCCCAGTTTTTTTTAATGAAGTCTAATGTATCTTTTTTTTCTTCTGTTGCTATTCTTTTTGGTGCCATACATAGGAAACCATTGCCTAATCCAAGGTAATACAGATTTATCCCTATGTTTTCTTCTCAGAGGTTCATAGTTAAACCTTTTACATTTAGGTCTTTGATCCATTTTGAGTTCATTTTTGTGTGTGGTGTGGGGTGGCTGGGGTCCACATTCATTATTTTACACGTGGTTATCCAGCTACTCTAGCACCATTTGTTGAAAATACTACTACTCTTTCCTACTGAATTGTTTTGGTACTTTTGTTGAAAATCAATCAATTCTTAATGTGAGGATTATTTCTGGATTCTCAAATCTATTACATTGATTTGTACAACTACCCTGTGACATTGCCATCTTGTTTTGATACTGCTACTTTATAGTAAGTTTTGAAATTGAGAAGCATGAGTCCTCCAACTTTATTCTTATTTTTCAAGATTGTTTTTGCTAGTTTCCATATTAATTTCACTAGTATCCATAAAAATTTTAGGATAACCTTGTCATTTTTTTTTTTTTCACAAAGAAACTAGCTGCATTCTGGTAGGGATTGTGTTAAATCTGTAGATCAGTTTGGAGAGTTTGCCATTTTAATAATCTTTCAATCCATGAATAATCATTTCGATATTCTTTAATTTCTTTCAATACTATTTTATAGTTTTCAGAGTATATGTTTTATACTTTCATTAAATTTATCTCTAACATTTTATTCTGTTTTGATGCCTTTGTAAAGAGAATTGCTTTCTTAATCTTATTTCCAGATTGTTCTTTGCAAGTGTATAAAAAACACAGTTTTCTATAGTAAGCTTGTATCCTGAAACCTTGCTGAACTCATTTATAAATTTTAGTAGTTTTTTAGTGGTCACCTTAATTTTGAATAATTGTTTTGGCAGATATAGAATTTCTTGGTGATTTAATTTCCTTTCAGCAGTTTAAATATGTCATTCTGCATTTTGAATATGTCACCTAACATCGTTTCTGAATAAGAAGTCAGCTGTTAACTTTATTATTGGCCCCTGCATGTAATGTGTCCTTTGTCTCTGGGTGCTTTTAAGATGTTCTCTTTGTATTTACCCTGATTGGGATTCTCTGAGCTACTTGGATTGTAGCAAAACCAAATTTGGAAAGTCTTCAGCCACTATTTATCAAAAAAATATATATTCTGCCTCTTTCTCTGTCTATTTTCCTGCCTAGGACTCCAATTATGCACATTTTGGAATATATGATATTGACCCACAGATCTCTACAGCTTTTATTTTTTCTTTAATCATTTTTCTCCTTTTTCAGATTGAATAATTTCTATTGTTATATGTCTAAGTTCACTTATTCTTTCTCTTGCCATCTCCAATCTATTGAACTCATTTGTAAGTATTTTATTTCAGTTATACTTTTCAGCCTTATTATTTACATTTGGTTTTATTGTTATACTTTTTATTTCGGTACTGGATTTTCTACCCATTCCCTCATTAACACGTTTTTCCTTAAATCTATCTACATATTTCTAATAGCTGCTTTGAAGTCTTCATCTGTATCTGAACTCATTCTGAGTCAGTTTATGGTCTGTCTTTTCTCTCCTGAATATCAGTTACATGTTCCTGTTTCTTTTTATGTCTTGTCATTTTTGGTTAAAAACTGAACATTGAAAATAGTAAGCTGTAACAACCCTGGATTCTGCTATGTTCTTACAAGAATTTGCTGCTGTTTTTGTTGGTGGTGGTCTAAAAGGCTATTAGTTGCCTTGACACAAATTGCACATGATCTTACGTATGGTTTCAGCAGCTGTTAGTTCTGCTTAGTTCTTTTAGCTTCTACTGCTTATCCTTTTTAACATGGCCTTCTAGAGGTCTCCCCTGCACTTGTGTTGCCCAAGGATTTGAGAAGAGCTTATATTTAACTCTTAGATCATCATTTTTGCAGTTCCCTTGCTCCTGGAGTTTTCCTCCTAAATTCCTAAATTGTCTGTCAACACCAAGCTCTGTCTTCTGACACATCAAGCTAGTAATGCCAGTAATGCTTTAGCTTTGTGCCACCTGAGAACAGCTGATATTCCATTTTGTGACTATATTCTTCCACATAAATCATGAATACTTTAGTTATTTCCAATCTTTTGCTATCACAAATAATGATAAAAATATTCTTGAACACATTTCATTTCACACATATGTGAGTAAAATGTAGTTTAATAAATTCCCAAGAGTGAAATTACTAGGTGAAAGATATATGCATTGGATGTTTTTGTTTAATTTTAGTTTTTAAGATACAGGATAGAGTATGCTGAAATAAATGTTGCTATTAACATGGTAAAATACTGTTTTCTGATGTCTTCTTTATTCAAGTTCAGTGACCAGGTTTATTGGTCGATTAATATTCCCAGAGAAAACATCACAAAAAATACAGGTAAGAGAGATCTGAATTAATTCTTTTACTCATGCATCTGGATTGCCAAATTTACCAAATTGAAACAACATTTATTATGTTAAAAATCAACTGTCATCCCATGTAAGTGTCTCCTATGGTATTTGGGACATACTAAAAATTATTTGTGATTCATCTGAAATTCAAATTTAACTAGGCTTCCTGTATTTTATCTGGCAATTATATTATAGATAGTTCTGACATATATAGCATTTATAGTATTTTTATTTAAAGTAAACTCATTTTCTAGAACTTGAAAATTATAGTATTGAGAAATTCAGTTACCAATTAATTTTAATGAAATTGAATCATTAATTTTAAAATGTTATAGGCTATAATATGTAATGTATTGTTTTACCATGGAATCTACTATTAAGTGCTATGTGGCAGCCCAGTTTATACGCTACTTGAATATTCAGAAGGAAAGAGGAAGAAAATCGAATTCCAGAAGTTGTGAGTATTGAGCTAGTGAACTGAGCTAGTAGATATTCAGGCACAAGACACATTCCCATAGTTTAAATATGAGAAAGGGTACATTATTTCAATATGGTAGGTGCAAGAAACAGAAACCATCCTGACTTCACTTAAGGAAAAAGGCTAAATTTGTTTTTGTCATGGAACTCAAACACAAAAACGCAACCAGATTATAGGAAGGAATTAGAAGGAAGAAATGGAGAACCATCAAGAACCCAGGGAATATTTTCACCGTTTCTCTTATATATATTTTCTGTAAATCTATATTTTTCTTTTCTTTTCTTGCAGACTAGTTTCCTAAAGCTGCCTCACTGCTGTCAAATTTATATATATATATATATATATATATACCAACCCAATGCCAAATTCCCAGGAGAGTATCTTCAATTGGCCTGGAGTTGATCCAGCATCCACTTGTGTGCCAATAAAATATGGCAGGGAATGAGGAATTGGGACAGTGGGAGGGGAGAGCCATACAGGCCGAGCCATACAGGCCTACCCCTCTAGGTATGGGAGTAGTTAAAGGACATATCAAATTGTGTGTCCTACAGAGTAAAGGTTGGGGGAAAGTGAGAGTGAGGCAGAAAATATAGAAAAGACTGCAAAAGAAGCCCCAGTGTTACAACAGCTGACACGGATTATATCACTATTTTTATCCATTATTCATCTCAATTTTTTCAAATTAATCTATCAGAACTTTTTATGATTCTTTTTTCAAGGAATTCATCCTGAAAATTTTACTTCTTTTTAAAAAAAACTAACCTAACTGTCATCAGTCTAATGATGGATTGTTCTAGCTGCTTGGCCTAATACTGACATTAGTTTGACAACTGAAGAAGTGAAGATCACTTGTTATTTTTCACTTCTTCTATTTACAAACTTTAATTTCAGAAAAACATTGATTCTCAAGTCACCTAGACAGGAACAAAGCTGGTCTGAGAGCTTAAGCATTTTATGAAAAGAGATCAAATGATCTGTGCTTGTCTTTATACATTTCCTTGGATTGAGTAAAAAGAAATATATTTTAACTTGTAATATTAAAAAAAGAGGGTGGTCTAATATTAGTAATATGCTAGAAATCAGGAAAGAAAATGTTCAAGGGAAAGGCAATCAGATTTGCTCACTCACTTTTTCCTCCTTAATTGTATCTTATTTGCCTCCTTGCCGTGAATTTGAGTATCATGTATCTGTAAAATTCTTGGGAAGGATATTTTAGGTAACATAACAACAAAGGTAGCAATATAATCACCAGTAGTAGTAGAACTTGCAGGTAGCATTTATTGAATTCTTATTGTATTTCTAGCATAACTCTAAACACTTTACCTATCTTAATTCATTTATTACTCACTATGTGTTAGGTACCGTTATTATCTCCATCTTTAAATGATTTAACTGAGGCCTATGGAGCCATATGGAGATTTGGAGATAGCTAGAAAGTAGTGAAGGCAGTCTGAAGTTTGAACTACTTAAAACTGTTGAAAAAAGAGTCCCTCCTTGATTTATATGTCACAATTTGTTCTTTTTTTTTCACTTTAAAATAAAATATAATTTACATTCAGTAAAATATACCCTTTTTAGTGCCTATCTCCATACGTTTTCACAGATGTATACAATTGTGTAATCACCAATCAAGATTTAGCCCAGTTCCATTATCCAATAAAATTAACCCACCTGTAGTCAACTCTCTGTCTCCCAGGCTCCAGCAACCACAGATTTTTCTGTTTCTATTATTTTGTCTATTCCAGAGTCATATAAATAGAATCAATGAATATGTATGTAGTCTTTTGAGTCTGGCTACTTTCACTTACCATAATTCATTTGAGATTCATCTGTGTTGTAGTTTCTTCCATTTTCTTATTGGGTAGTATTCCACTGTATGGATGTACCATAGTTAATTTTGTTGCAGGGCATTTGGATTTTTTCAGTTTTTGACAATTATGAAAAAAGCTGCTATAAGCATTCTGATAAAGATTCTTGTGTGAACATAAATTTTCATTGCACTTGGCTAATACCGGGTGGTAGGATTACTGTGTTACATGGTAAATGTAAATTTAACTTTATAAGAAGTTGTCAAACTGTTTTCTAAAGTAGCTGTATCATTTTGCATTCTCACCACCAGGTTATCTGGATCCATACCAGCACTTGGTATAAGTGTGTGTATATGTTTGTATATATGTATATATATATACACACACACATATATATATTTATACATATATATTTTTTATAGTATGTATATGTATACATATAAATATTTCTTGATATGTATAAATATATGTACTTAATTTAGTCATTCTAATAGGTGCATAATGGCATTTAATTATGGTTTTAATTCACATTTCCCTAATAACTAATGACAATGAGCATCTTTTTTGGTGCTTATTTGCCATTTGGTGAATTTTCAAATATTTTGCAAGTTTGTTATATTTTCTGGATACAACTCCTTCATCAGGTATGTGATTTACAGAAATTTTCTCCCAGTCTATGGCTTGTATTTTTCATCTCTTAAGAATATCCCTTGCAAATCAGAATTTTCAATTCTGATGAAGTCTTATTTATCAGTTTTTAATTTTATGGATTGTACATTTGGCATTATACCTAAGAAATCTTTGCTTAACCCAAGCTTACAAAAAAATTCTCCTCTCTTTACTTCTAGAAGTTTATTGTTCTAGGTTTTATATTTATGTCTATTACTGAATTTGAGTTCATTTTTGTGCATATATGGACTGAGGTTAATTTGGGAGGAATATGGATATCCAGTTATTCCAGCACCATTGTTGTAAAAGCTATTTTGTCCTCCACTGAGTTGCTATTTCTGGGCTCTCTGTCCTTCCCAATACTGCACTGTCTTGATTACTTTAGCTTTATAAATAATAAGCTTATAACAAGTAATATTAATCCTTCAACTTTGATCTTCTTTTTTTATGGTTCTTTTAGTTCTTTTGCTTTCCCATGAAAATTTTACAATCAATTTGTTTAATTCTGCAAAATATTCTGCTGTAATTTTTTTAAAATTAGGATTGCACTGAATCTATAGTTTTGGGAGAATTGATATCTTAACAATATTGAGTCTTCCAATCCACAGACACAGTATCTCTCTCTCTACATCTCCTTTGATCTATTTCATCAGGGTTTTGTGGTTTTCAGCATAGAGATATTGCATATACTTTTAAAAAATTTATATTTAAGTATTTCATGGGTTTGGTGTTATTTTAAATGGTTATTTTTAATATTTTAATTTCCAATTGTTCATTGATTATATGTAAATATACAATTGATTTTTGTAGATTGACCTTAAATTTTGCAACTTTGTTAAATTCACTTTTTGATTCTGGTAGTCTTTTGTATATTCTTTGGAATTTTCTATGTGAGTAATCATCCATGTAGAAATAGAGATAATTTCATTTCTTCCATTCCAATATGTACTCTATTTATTTATTTATTTACTTACTTATGCCTCATTGTACTGGTAGGACCTCCAGTACAATGTTGAATAGGAATGGGCCCTTTGTCAGGTTAAGGAAGTTCCCTTCTATTCCCCTAGTTTGCTGAGTTCGTGAATTGGTGTTGAATTTTGTTAAATGCTCTTTCTGCATCTATTGAGATGATTATCAGGATTTTCTTTTCATCCTCTGATAGAGAATTTCATTGATTCATTTTTGAATTCTGAACCAGCCTTTCAATCCTACGATAAACAACTCTTCCTCATGATGTGTTAGCCTTTTTATGTATGGCTGGACTCGTTTGGCTACTAGGTTCTTGGGATTATCAGCGTGGAGTTTTACTTTTTTGTAAAGTCTTTACCTCCTTTTGTTGTCTGGTAGTGCTGGCATTATAAAAGGAGTTGCTCAGCTGTTCCTGATGCTACTAATGAACACTGGGGGCGGTGCTCAACTTCACACTTTCAGGAAGGGTGCTCAGGCCTTTGGGGAGGAGTCCAGGCAACCCAGTACAGGTGATAAGAGCCTTGAGTTCTTACTGAGCTTTAGAATCTTCATCATCCTGGGGAACGTTTCATGAGTCCTGCAGGATCCTACTGTTAGCTCTTGAGCCCCAGATATGAAACGAGGAACACAACTGCCCAGACGCCACGTCTCCGTTCCTCTGTTCCCGAAGACTTCAAGAATGTGTTTGACTGGAAAGCAGATGACCTTACCAGAAAACCCAAGCTCGTAGTGGGTGGGAAAATGATCGCCAAGAAGCACATGGTTTCCGAGCTGCATCACTGTTTTCCTTTCAAAGGTATTTTCACTTTGGTCTCTGAATTGAAATGCTGTCTACTAATGAGTTCAGGAGGGCTTATGTAAGGGGCTGATAGCATTGCATTCCCCATAATCAAAAGAACATATCTAGATCGTTTATAATCATACTGGAATCCATTTTTTACCAAGCTTTCACCAGAAACGTCTATTTCTTGATTTTATTTATTTAAAATAATTTTGGGGGGAGTAATTAGGTTTATCTATTCATTTATTACTTTTGGTGGAGGTACCAGGGATTGAACACAGGACCTGATGCCTACCACTGAGCTGTACCCTCCCCTCTTGATTTTATTTTTAATAAACATCATTTTGTTTGAATTATGCAGATTCTAAAAAATCGTTTTTATCCAGGAATCTGAGCAGAAAGGTTGGCTTCTAAGTTTTACGGTAGCCTCATTGTTTATGTTTATGTTATGACAATGTTTATGAGTAAAGAGTAAATTCATTGTTTCTGGGTTTGACATCAGTGCTGGGACCAGTAAGGAATCTGTCCAAATTCCTCCCGGGTGGAATCTGGCTCTTCTTGGCAGCTGAGGTCATCCCCAGGACTCTGAGGGTGAAGTATTACTGATTCCTGTGGAAGACAGTTGGCAGGAGCCCATGGCCGTGTTAAGAGAAACTTTGCCTTGCCTTGAAGCCCTCTGTTAATGAAAGGAAATTTGGGGGCCATTAACTGAACAGTCGCTAGAGTGAGAGTGATTTATGTGGTGATATTGGGAAGGAGTTCTGAAAGCTTAGGTTGCTGGGTCTACTTTTCAAGTGGGTGATTTCAAGGTGGAAAAACAAGGAGTCTCATTCTAGGAAATACAGAGTTTTACTCAGAAACTTCTTTGAAAGGGAGTCCTGATTTAATTGCCAAAATGAAACTCAGGTGGGCGCTGCTCAGAATCTCACAGGTGTTTGATTTGTTTGTTGTGGATTTTGAAATCCTGACTGGCAGGTAAACCTGGATGGAGGACAAAGTCAGTACAAAATCTCTAAACTGCAATGAAAATAAACCTCATTTCTAAAAAGGGAAATAAATAAGAGTTGGGCACAGTTCCCTCCTATATCCTGGGAAGAATTTTTGTAGATTTCATAGATCTTTTTTTTTTTCAAATGTTTGGCAGGATTCACCATTGAAGATTTCTGGGTGTGGAGTTTTCTTTGTGGGAAGAATTTTAAGTTCAAATTCAATTTCCTTAATAGATATGGGAATATTCAAGTTTTCTGTTTTTTCTTAAGTGAGTTTTAACAGTTTGTATCTTTCAAGGAACTTGTCCATTTCATCTAAATTGTTGAATTTATGGCATAAGGGTTTTTGTGATACTCTTTTATTAACCTTAAAGGGTCTGTGGTGATGTGCCCTATTTCATCTCTAATATGAGTTATTTGTATCTTTATTTCCTTCTTGATCAATCTGGCAGAAATCCATCAATTTTTCTGATCCTTTCCAAGAAGCATCTTCTGATTTCATTGATTGTGATACTGTTTTTCTGTTCTTCATTTTATTGATTCCATTCTTTATCTCATCCTTCTACTTGCTTTGGGTTTCATTTGATCCTTTTTTTCTAGTTTCTTAAGATGGAACCTTTAAATCAGGGGTTGGCAAGCTAGTTTGCAGGACAAATCTGGCCTGCTGCCTGTTTTTGTAAATAAGTTTTATTGGAAAACAACCATAACCATTTGTTTGCTATAGCTGCCTTTGTGCTAGCAGAGTTAAAGTGTTGTGACAGAGACCATATGTCCCACAAAGCCCCAAATATTTACTGTTTGGCATTTTATAAGGCTGTTAATATTGCTCAGTCTCTGCTTCAGATAATTGATTTGAGAGCTTTCCATTTTTAATATAAATATTTTACTGCTATGTATTTCTCTTCAGGACTGCTTTATCTGTACTTCATAAATTATGGTATGTTGTGTTTTTATTCTCTTCCAATTCAAAATATTTTCTATTTTGTAGTTATTTAGACATGGGTTGTAAAATGTCCATATATTGGGGGATTTCCCAGATATTTTATCTTTCTGTCATTGATTTTTATAGATTACTTCTATTATCTTGTGAGAACATATTTTGTGTGAAAATTTGTTAAGATTTTTTTATGGCCTATTTGGTGCATCTTCCACGTGCACTTGAAAAGACTATTTACTGTTCTTAGTTGGAGTGCTCTGTAAATGTTGACTAGGTCATTGGTTGGTGGTGGTGTTCAACTTATCTCTCTATCCTCACTGATTTTTGTCAGTTACTTAGGAGTGTTGAAATATCCAACTATAATTGTGGATTTATTTATTTCTCTTTTCAGTTTTATTAGCTTTTGATTCATGTATTTTGAAGCTCTGTTAGGCATGTACACATTTAGGGCTGTCATATCTTTTTAGTGAGTTGATTTCCCCCTTATCGTATGTATTGCCCCCCTTTATTCATTATATAACCTTAATCTGAAATATCCTTTGTCAGAAACTGATACAGCCACTACAGCTTTCTTTTGATTAGTGTTTGTATAACATGTGTTTTTTCATCCTTCCACCTTCCCCTGCCCGCAAGGTAACTTTTAGAACACATTAATCAACAGAATATAAGTACACAAACTAATTTTAAAATAAAATCAATGCACCAGCAAGTAAGATAGAACACAAAAGTACCCATGCCTCACAATGAGGTTATAATCAGATGGAGGAAGGCAGAAGTCTAAGTCAGAGCATGGAGGAGAGATGCACACAAGGGAGTAAGGACCCTGACAGGCTGAATTATCAAGACAGACTCAACTGATACCTTTAACTTCCAGATACCTTGGGCACTAATTGGTGGTCTGGGACAGACATGATACTTGGTCACAAAGAACAACAGTAGATATCTGCTGTATCTGAAAAGGGGAAGAAGTTCAGAATCCTGTAGAGATTGTGGACACTCAACTCTCAAATGATGAAGTGGAGGATATGAGGCTACTAGAACTTTAGGGAGGCTCTGCTCTTGTATGTCAGGCATTAACCACATTGCAGCAAGATATGAAAATTACTCAAGTTACTAGTTTCAGTGAAGAACTGGAGTATAGGAAGGGCCCCACGGAAAATGTCCAGCTGGTATAGAGAAAATAAACATTCAGGCATTGGAATAACTATGGCGCTATTTTTCAGAATGGGTACAATCACCTTGGTCATATAGCTACATCTTCTTTACCCAAAGTACAAAGGTTTTAACAGCCAGGTAACCTTCTTTTCTGTAACTCTTCACACAGTTGTGTTGTTCTCACTGAGTTCCTCAATAGCATGTGAAATAGATGGGAGGGCACATAAACTACCTGAATAGATTTGTCTAGAGTTTTGGCCTTGAACTCTTCAACTTCCAGGTCTGGATCTACCAGCTAACACTGTTCACACAGTCTCTTGGCTGTTCCATGTACATCTTTCACTATATAAGCCACATTACAGGTGGGATTAATATTTCCTGTATGTTTAGGATGAGCAGAATTAGTTTCACCACCAAACAGAAGTGCAGTTGGTATAAAACCAATCCAGAAAATATTGGATATCACTGCTAATGAAACTCATACTTTGCCTTCTATTCAGTCAATCCATGTACCATAGGAACCACATTGTTGTTTCTATTTTTATCAAGGCTTACAGAAAGTTATTCAAGACCTATCGATTCTCAGGGCTCTTATTTTCATATCTTGTTCAGGAAAGCTATTTATATACCAACTTTGACCAGCCACGCTGAAGGCCAGTTAACAATCAGAAGATTGACTTCTCTCATTGTGTTGGCCAGTTGTTCAGGAAGCTCCCTTTGCAGAAACATATATGATGTTTTCTCACACCATTATCTTTCCCAAAGTGCAGGAACTGCTAATAGAGAGCAGTGACAGCAAGAAGCATGAATGGCCCTTGACCTACATGGTTACCAGCTGCTTCAGCTGCTACCAGAAGAGCCATGTCCTCCCAGGGGTGGTACACAGATCCACCTAGAGGCCTGGGTGACCATGAGGGCTTATGCAGCTGAGATGTTTGGGTCAGGCATGTTGTTCACAAGTGTACCCTGGTTTCAGCCTTAACTCATGGGTGGAAATGCTGCAGCAGCTCCCAGGCTAAGTTCATCACCCATGGCTTCCCCCGGCCCACCCATTCTTTAACTTTTAACTCATTTATGCTTTTATATTTAAGTGGATTTCTTAGAGTTAGCATATAGTTCAGTCTTGATTTTTACATCTAATCTGGAAATCTGTCTTTTTATTAGTATTTTTAGGCCATTTACATTTAATGTAATTGTTAGTATGGTTGTATTGAAATATACTATTCCATCTTCTGTTTTACTTTTCTTTTTCTGTCTTCATTCATATTAATCATTTTTATTATTCCATTTTGTCTCAAATATTGTCTTATTTAAATTTTTTAGTGTTGTCCCTAGGATTTATTCTATATATTTTAATTAATCATGGTCTACTTTCAAATAACATTATACCACTTCACCTGAAGTGTCACAATTTGCTTCTTTCTAAGCTACAATAGCTCTCAGAAAAATTATAATCTAAAATATTAGATTATAGAATATATACATTATTGGCTTCATTGCTGTGGGGGTTAGATCACTTCATAATTCTTTTTTCCTTATTTTATCATCAAAATATTTTTTGGGAAGACATATAATTACAATCAAAATAATTGGGAAATGAAAGTTAATTGCTGTCGATAATGTTCACATAGCCTAAAATTTCACCACCATGACATACAAAGAAATAGCTAATTGCTTGCCTTTTGTTTTCAAACAGATATTACAGCTGTAGAAGAATGGTTTGTGAGGATCAGTTTACAACATGGATTAAATACTTATGCTACTGAAGGAACACTGTTGGATTGTGTTCGAGGTAAATGCCAGTAGATAAAAGTAAAGTAGAATTTGTAGTAGTCTTTCAACAGGCTTCTAACCTACTATATGCCAGACTCTGTGCTAAGTACTAGAGATAAATAAGAAATGATCATGACCTTTGAAGGGCTCACATTCTGATGAGGCAGACAAAGAATTAAATACACACAGGTAATTATTAATAGAAGTCTGTAAATAGTGCTGTAGAAATATGAAATACATTTTAATAGCCATATTGAGGGGTCATCATAAACAATGGCTCTATAAAGTTAGCTTTTGTATTTCTATAAAGACGTTACAGAAGATATTGTTTATTGCATCACAGTCTATTTTATGAGGCCCATCAAGCAAAAATTCTTGCTGAGTCCTAGTAAGAACATTTGTATTTTTTCATAAAAAAATTGGTTGTTTTAAGGTTATAAGCACTGAAGAGTATAATCGACTAGGCTTTTCTTTTTCAATTGTCTGATCTATAGTCCAGTTTTTGGATCACCTATAGCATTACAGTATGTAAAAAGCTCAGTCCCAGATTTTGTATTTATCCTTACTTTCCTCACCTTCCCTTTTTACTTTTCTTCTTTTGCTCCCACTTTGATGTGGTGCTATGTGGGAGCAAAGTAAATATATATAAATACATATTTCATCTTATAGAATCATCTGGGTAGCTATAAGAAAAGTAATGATGACACAACATTGTAAAATGATTATAAATCAATAAAAAATGTTAAAAAAAAAAAAAAGAAAAAGAAAAGTAATGATGATTCAAGGCCAAGATGGAGGAAGACCCTGAGCTCACCTCACCATGAAGTTCATGTATAACAACCTATTTTATCTTGTAAATAATTATGTACATAGGTTGTTATAGTGAACCTCACGGTAACACAAACCAAAACCTGTATTAGATAAACAAAAAGGGAAATGAATCCAAACATAATTCTAAGGTAGTCATCAATCACAAGGGAAGAGAGAAATAGAAGCGAGGAACAGGAGAAAAAACACACAAACCCAACCAGAAAACAATGAACAAAATGTCAATAAGTAGCTACCTATCAATAATTTTACCTTAAATGCAAATGGACTAAATTCTCCAATTAGAAGACATAGTGGCTGAGTGGATTAAAAAAAGAAAAAACAACAATTAACATTGTTAAAATGGCCATACTACCCAAGGCAATATACAGATTCAGTGCAGTCACGATCAAAATATCAATGGCATTTTTTCATAGAACTAGACCAAATAATTTAAAAATTTGTATGGAAACAGAAAAGACCCTGAATAGCCAAAACAATCTTGAGAAAGAACAAAGCTAGAAGTCTCATGCTCGTTGATTTCAAATTGTACCACAAAGCTACAGTAATCAGAATTGTGTGGGACTGGCATAAAAGCAGACACATAGATCAATGGAACAGAATAGAGAACCCAGAAATGAACCTGCACTTTTTTGGTCAATTAATCTACAACAAAGGATATACAAGAATATGCAGTTGGGGGGAAAATAGCTTCTTCAATAATTGGTGTTGGGAAAACTGGACAGCTACAGGCAACAGAATCAAACTGGACTACTTTCTCACACTATATAGGAAAATAAACTCAAAATGGATTAAAGACTTGAATGTAAGACCTGAATTCATTAAACTCCTAGAGGAAAATGTAGGCAGCACGCTCTTTGACATCAGTCTTAACAATTTTTTTTGGATCTATCTCCTTACACAAAGGAAATAAAAGCAAAAAACCAATTGGGCTACATAAAACTAAAAGGCTTTTGCACAGCGAAGGAAACTATCAACAAATTGAAAAGACAGTCTACTGAATGGGAGAAGATATTTGCAAATGATATATCTGGTAAGGGATTAATACCCAAAATATACAAAGAACTCACACAACTCAACATTAAAAAAAAGACCTGATTTTAAAAATGGGCAGAGACATTTTTCTAAAGAAGGCATACTGATGCCAACAGGCACATGAAAAGATACTCAACATCACTAATCATCAGGGAAATGCAAATCAAAACCACAATGAGATAGCACCTCACACCTGTCAGAATGACTATTATCAAAAAGACAACAACCAACAAGTGTTGGAGAGGATGTGGAGAAAAGAGAACCCTTGTGCACTGTTGGTGGTGATGTAAATTGGTGCAGCCACTGTGGAGAAAAGAATGGACATTTCTAAAAAAATTTTAAATGGAAGTACCATATGAGCAATTCCACTCCTGGGTGTTTTTCCAAAGAAAATAAAAATGCTAATTTTAAAAGATATATGCACCCTTATGTTCATTCACAGCATTATTTACAATTGCCAAGATATGGAAACAACCTAAGTGTCTATTTACAGATGAATAGATAAAGAAGATGCGGTGTGTGTACACACACACACACACACACACACACACACACACACACACACACAAAAACAGACAATGAAATATTACTCAGCCATATAAAAGAAAGAAACCTTGCCATTTGCAACAACACAGATGGTTGTAGGGGATTGTGCTAAGCAATATGAGTCAGAGAAAGAGAAATACCATATGATTTAATTTACATGTGGACTCTAAAAAACAGGACAAATGAACAGATATGTGATATATAGAAATATCAAATCACTGTGTTGCACATATGAAACTGACATAGTGTTATAGGTTGATTATACTTCAAAAAACAAACTCATAGCAAAAGAGATCAGATTTGTAGTTACCAGAGGTAGGGGGGATGGGGAGGGGGACTTGGATGAAGGCAGTCAAAACGTACAAACTTTCAGGTATAAGATAAGTAAGTACTAGGAATGTAATGTACAACGTGATAAATATAACTAGCACTGCTGTATCTTACATATGAAACTTGTTAAGAAAGTAGATCCTAAGAGCTCACATCACAAAGAAAAATATTTTTTTCTTTTATTTTGTATCTATATGAGATGATGGATGTTCACTAAACTTATTGTGATAATTATCTCATGATGCATGTAAGTCAAATCATTATGCGATATAGACAATTATATCTCAAAATTGGGAGAAAGAAAAACTTTTTAAAAAGTAATGATGTCTTGACCCCACCATACACCAGTTAAAATCTGATCATCTATAGGTGGAGCCAACCATCGGCAGTTTAAAAAAAACAAACAAAAACTTCCAGGGTGATTCTGATGTTTAAAGATTGAACACTGCTCTAGAGAAAACATTGCATATATGCCAAGAGACACATACAGGTCTATTTAATGCAACATTATTTGTAATAAGAAAAAAAAACTGAAAACAACGTAAATGTTCATCAATAGGGGTAAAGACAAATATTCTATTAAAATGAAGGAAATAAACATATATATATCAAGAACAGTACTCACCAACATTGAGTGAAAGGTTGTCTCAGAATAGAGCAGGAGAGCATTTCTCTAAAATTCAGAAAACCCATAAAGCAATGCTATACCCTGTTCATGGATACATATGTATTATAGTGAAAATATAAAAACATAGACTAGAAACATACACAGCAATTTCATAATAGTGGTTACATTTTCGAAGAATTTGGGAATGGAACTCTGGAGGGGAGCAGAGGTGTCTTCGATCAGTTTGTATTGATTTGCTTATCAAAAATTAAAATATCTGAAGCAGGAAAATGATACAATGTGCTTTCTTATTTTTTTCATAGTGTCCAAAATTTTTAACAATAGTGATTCAGTTGTTCAAATAATTGTAGTACTGGCTTTTGAGACTGATATTTTGATGTCCTGTGCTACTTTTAAAGATAAAAATACCAATATAAAATTATTTCAATTTTTTAAAAAAAATCTGAAGCCTGAATTATTGACATACTGAGATGTACCCAGAATATTCCATACTGCATTAAAATTTTAACGTACACTTATTGAGAATATATGGAGGTACTGTGGCCGCATAGAGGTTCACAAATTAGTAGTTCTTAAAGGTTCCAGCTGCACAGGTGAGATTCATCGGTTTAAGGAACTGAGAGGAGGCCAGTGGGGGGAAGTATGGTGAATGACAGAGTGGTATATGATGAGTTTAGAGAGGCTGGCAGGGATCACGGTAAAAAGTGTGAATTTTATTCTAATTGTAATGAGAAGCCACTGGAGTGTTTTAAGCAGGAGAGTGATAAATTCGAACTGATGTTTCATAAAAAGATGGCTTTGACTCCTCTGTAGAGAACTGATTCTTGGGGAAGGTGGGCAAGGATGGAATAAGGGACATTGTTTGGTACAAATAGCCAATAGGCACAAGAAAATATAGTCAATAATGCTAATTATCAGAGAATTGCAAATAAAATTACAGTGAGGTATCACCTCACACCAGTCATAATGGCCATCAGTTAAAAAGACCACAAACAATAAATGCTGGAGAGGGTGTGGAGAAAGGGAACCCTCCTACACTGTTGATGGGAATGTAGTTTGATGCATCCATTATGGAAATTCCTCAAAACACTAAAAATAGACTTACCACGTGATCTAGCAATCTCACTCCTGGGCATATATCCAGGGGAACCTTAACTCAAAAAAGATATATGCACCCCAATGTTCATAGCAGCACTATTTACAATAGCCAAGACATGGAAATGACCTAAATATCCATCGACAGATGAATGGATAAAGAAGATGTGGTATGTTTATATGATGGAATACTACTCAGCCATACAAAAGAATAAAATAATGCCATTTGCAGCAACATAAATGGACCTGGAGATTGTCATTCTAAGTGAAGTAAGCCTGAAAGAGAAAGAAAAAATACCATATGATATCACTTATATGTGGAATCTAAAAAAAAAGGATGAACTTATTTACAAAACAGAAACAGACTCACAGACATAGAAAACAAAACTTATGGTTAACAGGTGATGAAGGAGGTGGGAAGAGATAAATTGGGAGTTTGAGATTTGCAGATACTAACTAATATATATCAAAGAAACAACAAGTTTCTTCTGTGTAGCACAGGGAACTGTATTCAATATCTTGTTGTAATTTATGGTGAAAAAATATGAAAACGAATATATGTATGTTCATATATGACTGAAGCATTATGCTGTACACCAGAAATTGACACAACATTGTAAACTGACTACACTTCAATAAAAAATATATATACAAGAGGGAAAAAAGGACATTGGTTGGCAGCTGCTGCCACATCCACACAGGAGATGGTCCAGAGTCCTTGGGCTGTGGGATGAGGAGATGGTGAGAAGTAACAGTCTTCAGTATGCAGTTTGAAAGTAGAGCTGATATGACTTCCTGATGGACTGGAGATAAAGGAAACTCAGGTATTAAGGATGAATCCTAGATTTTCTTACTTAAGCAATTAAGTGGATGATGGTATTGTATCACTTACTGAAATGCTGAAGACATGGGGAGAAACATCGCGAAGTGGCACTCAAGGGTTAAGGTCAGAGTTACAGTTGGAAATCTTTACTTACTACTAAAAGCAAAAGAGATGCTGTAAAATATTGTCCCTGCTTCCTAATCTCTGACCTGCACCCCAGACCACTCCACTAAAACTGCTCTTAATTACAGTCACCAGTTATATTCACACTGGTCACTTTCCTGTCTCCTTTTTAGCTTCAGCTGTCAAGACTTTTACTCACTCCTTATTCTTAAACCATTCAAAATATAGTACGTAAGTAAAGAGGTATTTTCAATTCAGTGCAATCATGTCCCAGATGCAAGCTCATATCTCCCTGTCCTCTAAGATCTGGTCATTAGTTGTCTGTATAAGCATGCTACACCCTGGAAAGTCAGCTGCCTTGCCCCAGATTTCTTTGAATTTCAGAGTGGATTAGTTTGGTGATAAATTGTGTCTCTTTCCCTTCTTGGCCATCCCTGTGCTGTACTATGTCAAGCCAGATGGAAACTTAGCTTCTTTTCTTGTTTGCACTAAGTGAAGTATATATCACATAAAGTCTTTGATTTTGTAGCAGATTTTATTGAAAGTCCGATGAAGAGATGGAAGAGAGTCACAGAGCAGAAATGTAAACAGCTACAGAGTGGATGTATCTCTATTCTTAAAAGTCCTTTGATTATTTTTGAAATTGAGACAGCAGTAGTCTGTCAAACTGTTTTGGCTTACTTTTTGTATTCTCTTTTCTCATTTTTTCAGAAGAAAAAAAAGTCCTCCTGTGTCTCATGCATTCAAATTTGACTTTATCCAGCTCCAGTCCTTTGTATATCTAAGAATAGATTTCTGGATGGAAGGGTGGGAGATGTAATACCTCTGATTGGCTTTTCCTATTAGTACCACCCCAGCTCCTTTATATCTTCCAGAAATCCCTCTCAGTGTCTTGGCCATTGATTACAACTTTCCTTGTTCTCTACTGCTGTTCCAGATATATTCTCATTTATACATAACTTCTACAGTTTCTATAGGGTTGAGAAAGAGAACAAAAAGGAAATGTGTGGCCTCTTGAAGTAGAAGTTATTCTCTAAGTTATGAATGTGCAAACCCTGCAATCCAGCAGTTCCATTTCTAGAGATAGATCTTGTGGCCAATTGTATTTTCCAAAGATGTTCAAAGTGGTATCTCCCATCCCATGTGCTCTTCTGCAGTATGACATTGCCAGACCTCCTTCAAGGAAATTAGACTTCATTTCTCCTACTTTGGGGAAAAAAAATATTTGATCTATGTTTAACTGATGAAGAGTGAGGTAATACACCCTTAAAAAAAAAAAAGGAATAGTTCCTTTTAAACCCTTAAAGGAAGGCAGTAATGTTCCGTTTTCAAGAATGCCGCCACAACTTAAACACCAAAACTTGATTTCCACAGAACCTATTCTTCAGTGGAAACTTGGGACTAGTATGACAAAAAATGACATCAGTAAATTATATCCACATGTGGTAGATCTCAAAGCGACAAAATGCCCCTGTGCCAACGATGTGGCATTGCTTGGCTTCATTGTGAATACAACGCTTGCCGGTAAGTTTGCAGCTTTATCCAAAGTTGGAGGTGGTGTTTTGTATTTTATAACAGTGATGTTTAACTGGCAGTATGGGTTTAAACATATAGACTTGGAGTGAACATGTTTCCTAAAAACACCTAAGAATTTATTCTTCATCGCTTACCCTTGTCTGCTTGCTAGTGTGGTAAACTTCTCTGTGACACTTTGCCATGTTGATAGTGACTTTAGTGGCTCTCCAGATTTTATTGATACTCTGTCCACCATTAATGTGTTAATTCCTTCCAGAGATTATTCATTGCATTTCTAATCCATCTACTATTCCTGCCACGTGTAAATAGGTAATGTTGTTCTAAGGTATCACAGCATTATTTTATTCACTAGGTATGTGTTTTTCCATAATGTTTAGTAGCATCCTTACACATTCCAATTACTAATCATTCTAAATTATAATTGTTTTTCTTAGGTCATTGATGACCTCCTAGTCCCCAAATCCAATGAATATTTTAAAAAAGAAATAAAATTAAAAGATAAGAAACAAAATTTTGTTATTCATAGATTATATGTGTATCTATATAAAAACCCAAAAGAATCAACAAATTATCAGAACAAATATGGGAGTGGCTACAGAACTGAAAGACAAAATAATATATAAAAATCACTCTACCAAAGGCTAATTGAAGATTATAATTTTAAAAATCCTATTGAGAAAGTAATAAACCCCATTAGTGACCTAGAGATAAAGAAACAAACTAAAAAAAATTTACAAGGCTTGTTGTGTAGAAATTATATTCAACTTTAATGAAGACTGTATAAAAAAGACCAAAAAAGCTGTTTTACGTTCATCAACAGAAAATTCCAGTGTTATAAAGATGTTGACTCTCTCCAGATTTATCAGTCAGTCTGATACAATTCCAAGAAAAATTATAGCATTATTTTTTTGTGTGTGGAAATTGACAAGTCTATCCCAAAATTCATGTGGGAGACTGAAGCAACGTAAATAACAAACATAATTTTAAAGAATAATAAAAAAAAAAAGGATTGCTTTACCATGGCTTCTTATAAAGTAATAGATTCAAACAGTATACACTGAATCAAAAAATAAGATTTCAAACAGTATACATTGGCATAGGGATAGACAAAGAGCCTTGCCCCAAATTTCTTTGAGTTCCTAGTGGCCTGCAGTCTTTTACTTATCTCTAGCTTTGAGTGCCTGCTTTGCTGAATTAGTTTAGTTAGAAGTCGTGTCTCTTTTTTCTCTCTGTCAACCATGTGGAAACTCAACTCCTTTTCTAGTTTTGTTCCATGGAAGCCAGGCTAGGTCCCCCTCCTCCTCTCTATCCAAACCTGCCTTACTTTTGTGAGTCACAGAAAGGAGCCAGTCTCTGGATCCTGCCACAGACTTGAGAGTCACAGGAGAGAAGGGGCAGTCTCAACTCCTTGGGGTCTCCGTCACCTGACCACCTAAACATCTCAAGAAAAGAAAACAGTTTGAAAACCTGCTTTTAGATAAAACCAGCTTTTCCCCCAGCTGGCCACTGATGTTCTGAAGCAGAAAAGAAGTTCCCACCGTATCAAGCTTCCACTGCCTAAACTAGCAGTTTCTTTGCGAAGCCCTAGTTCATCCACCCGCCCCCTGGGCTTCATACCACATGGAATTAATGGTGGGAACAGGTATCCAGGAGCCCCATGTGTTCCAGTTTGGACTTATTACCCACCTTCCGCCTCTGTGACACTCCTGACATCCATCATGCCTCTCATCCCAGTTTTACCAGTCACCACCAGAAACCTGTGGTCACCCTATCCCACATACTGTTCTGGACTTCCTTTAATTTCACCCAGATCTCTGTCCCTCTCCATCCACCCAAATCCATTCATCAGGATTTGTGGTCTGTAGTCGGCAAACTCCTCCATACTATGAGTCTTTTCTCTGAATTGTCCCTTAATTTTCTTACTCTAAAGAGTAATCGGGCCATTCCCAGTTAATATTCTTTCCCCAGCAGCCCTCTTGCACGTCACGTGTCTGAGTCTCAAGGAGTCATCCTATTCCTTAGGGCTACTTCTTAAAGGTTACTCCTGTCTTCTTCAAGATGCCCAATTCCTTTGAACTCATACTTTACCTCCGTCTAAATCTTCTTGGTCACCAGCTTGTGATGATCTTCCCATCACTCACTCTCATTGACGAATTTAGCCTCTGGACCCCCACCTTCCTCTCCACCTTATTTTTGTCACTATTGTTGGTGATTTCACCATCCGTTTGAATGGCTCATGCTTTTAAGACCTCCTCTCCTCCAATGGTCCTTCCCTCATCTTCTGTGGTCATTTTCTTGACATTGTTGTCTCCAAAATCTCCACTACAGACATCTCACACTCTTCCCACCACCTATTCTTTCAGCCTACCCTAGTGCTCACACTCTGACATTTCTCAGATTTCAGGGACACTTCAATATGTTGTCACTATCACTTTTTTCACTATTCAACATCCTTACTTTTCTCTCTTTTCACCATAATTTTCATAGTCCCTCTTTATAAATACTCCTGTAACTTCCTTGCGCTTCTCTTTCCTCCCTGCCTACACAATCCCAACTCTAGTTCTGCTGGAATAGCAGAATATTACTAGAAAAAAACTGCACACCAGTCTTAAACATTTCACCAAGTGGTCGCACTATAAAATTCATGATCACAAATCTCCAAAGGGCACTCAGCACCACCCAGAAATCATCTCTTCCCTGGGACGCTTACTTTCCCACTCAGCAGGATGACCTTGTCATACCTCTTTCTGCTCCTCAGATGATCTGCATCACCTCCTTGCCCTTTCCTCTCTCACTGTGCCCTTTAGTACTTGGTGTAGAAGATCAAGACTAATCACAAAGCACTTCATATTTTGGGGGTGGCATATTTTGATCCCCTTTAATACAAAACAAAATCCTTAATAATTAGCTGGTTGGCTAAACTCTGGTGGTGTAATCCAAAGTTACATTGTCTTTCCAATGCTTGGGGAAGTGAGATTTGAACTGGGGGAAGAGGGGCTGAGGCAGGGGCGGAGAGTGGGCTGGAAGGAGGAGCAGGTGCAGGCTCTGCCCCTAGAAGACTTAGCACCACAGGAGTGAGTTACTCACTTTGCAGAGTTGTCTTACCTTAATTTCCCTCTTCTCTCATAGTTGGTGTTTACGTAGGCCTCAGCTTTTCTGGATTTTGGAATTATGACAGTATCATGTGGTATAACCTGACTGATATGATCTATTCCCAAGTTGCAGAAGGTAATTCCCCTCCCAGTGCCTTCATCTTCAGCATTTCCTTTCCAACAACACATGATGAATATTCATAGAATGTCTTTGCTTTGCTGAGCACACCCCTTCTTTATTTTTAACCCACAGTATGATTTCTTCCTTTAGAACACACAGAGATTTCACTGGTGGATATGGTTTTAACAAATCATTTTTTAGTTATCCTCACCTCTCTGGGTCTTTTTATAAGTGAAGATCTTCGTTATCCATCATCTTCTGTCTTAACGGTAGGTGAATTGCTCTGTAACTAATAGTGAACCTTTATACCTGCTGTAACATAAAATAGAAATTTTAGATACTTGAGTTATGTGTGGTATATCTTAGAATGGGAATGCTTCTTGCTTTTAAAAAATGTAAAAGCATAATATAGTAACTTTGTCCTTTGCCTTACGGTGTTGAGTATATCATTTGGAAATGGTGCTAGTTTTATTGCCATATGAATTTATGGGAAGTTTCAAATACCTACATGTGGAAAATATGCTATCTTTATATTATAATTATATATGTTCCCAAAACGTTTTAAGGTAATTTATAAAGCTAAATATGATATTACAGAGTAACAAATTAAAAGTAAGTTTTGGGATTGAGAAAAAGGGAATGAAATTCTTAAACATGTGAATAAATACCTCTCAAAATTACCTCCACAGAAATAAGAGCAGTAATAAAGGCAGGAAGAGTGGGAGGGAGGATTAGGGAACTGCAGAAGGGACAGTTGTTCTGGCTAAGAAGCAGGTATTTCCTCAGGTATATGAATATTCATAGCCTTCCTTCTTCCTCATCATCTCTTAAGTACCACGTGTTGCTCAGACGGCTAACAGATCTGGCCTTTTATGTCCTTATCATGTGATTGCTAAAGTGGAGAACTGAGACAGTAGAAACAGTGACATAAGGTCAAAGCACAGAGAATTTGTGGTGTACATCCCGAGGGCCTGGCTGAGGGGCTGCACTGGGCTGGACAGAAGACCAAGTGGCCATGGAGAAAACACTGGGATGGGGGTCTGTCTCCCTAAACCCTGGTTGATGGCAGACTTAGTATCTTCCTACATACTTCTCAGTGCCTCTACTTAAATCATTAAAAAGTGAGGTTTTTTAAAATCTCAAATCCTATCTGGAATTAAGTTAAAATATAAATACTTTAATTAAATGGTGAAACAAGGCAAAGACTGAAGGGGAAATCTCCAAGATATTGTATAAACTACTTAAGAGGCTGATTTTAGTGTTTTGTACTCCTAACTGCTGGGATATTAAAAAAAAAAATCATTTCCTTTAGTCTAAATTGCTATGTTTTATTAGGCTTTCTGATTTGCAAACAAAAATTAAAATTCCTTTTTTTTTTCTTTCTTTTAGTTTTCAAGGAAAGGCTTTTGTGGTTTTGAAAGGGTAAGACACTTTCAACTTGCAAGGATTGGTTAGAAGACATGTGTTTCCTTGATGACATAAGAGATGAGGCACAAGACAAGAATTCATAATATAGATTATTCCTGATACTATAGTATTATTTACAGTTTGAACTGAAAAATGTGCTTCCATTAACCACTAAGCAATGATCTCCCCTTCTGTTTCAAAGGAGGAAATGCCCCTCTTTTTTTCAGAGGCAGTCCCTCCCCGTCTTTATATGTCCACAGGACTGCTGTGGTTGTTCAGTGTATTCTGCACAAAGGCATTCCATTGAAAAGACAGTGGGAGGTCTGTGCCTACCTGGTCTACGTAGATCACTGCTTATCTCCCCTCTCTGTTACAAGGTCAAGTTGTATGATTCAATTAAGTCATTCCCATCAACAGATAAACATGCTTTTGTTTGGAAAGCACAATAAAATTATGAGTATTTTTAGCCTTTTGCCACGTCCTCTTCCCTCTCTGTGCTCATACAGGCCCGGGGGCACACACACCCAGGTGCACGCACATGCTCGCTCACTCACACTGAAAGGGGCACTTGTTTCTCAGGAAGCAAAAGGAACTGACTTCCCGCTGTATTGTTTGGAAGAAACATAAAGCAGAGAACTGAGAGGACTGAGAAGGTGGGGTAGCCAAAACTGATTTACATTAGAAAGAACAAGGGGAAAAACTGTCAAGATGGAATTTCAAACCGAGCTAAACCATATCACTCAAGAATGAGGAAGTTTCACAGGTAAGACATCAGGAGAGCTTACCACCCAGAGACTCCCGCGAAGGAGGGGGATGCCAGTAGCGGTGAAAGAACTAGAAATGTAAGCTCTGAGCTCTAAGCGAGGCGGGAACCTTGCCTGTGCCTTTCACCAGACCTGAGCCCACCTGCCCTTTTTTTTATAGCTGCAAGTTCTCCATTGTGTGGACTTACCAGAGTTTACCTAACCTGTCTCCTATTGATGGGTACTTGGGTACTTTTCTGATCTTTTGCTTTTGTATTACAAACAATGCTGCCATTAATAATTTGTACCTAGCCAGTTTGTATGTGTCCAGGTATAGCAGTACAACACATTCCTAGAACTTGGATTAGCACATCAAGGAGTAAATGCTTATTTAAAATTAGAAGACAATCACAAATGCCTTTCATAGAGATTTTTAAGCAGTTACAAGGATATTGTAATACATCCTCTTGAGCTAAAATATCTCAGCAAAACTCAGAGGTTTTTGGTAGTGAGGAGGGACAAGGGAAATACAAGTGTTGCAAAAATAGTGAGGTCGTGTGGCAGGGGAGGAAAGGGCAAAAGTGAACTTATTCTTAAAAGTATGGGGATTAACCTTTAGAAAAGACCTCTTTTGTAATGACTGAAGGAACAACAGTAAGAATGGGATGTGTGTGGCTGTCCAGCCAGGAACTTGAAGGAGTTAATACTTGATGATTTTTTCATTCACTTATTCACCCATTCAACAGATGTCTGTTGAGCCAGGCTTGTTTAGACAGAGGATTGCATAGTGAACAAGACAGATGAAGTCTCGACTCTCATGTAGCTTCCCTCCCGTCCTACTGAGGGAGACAGACCCTCAACAAGTACACAAACTTGCAGAATATGATTGGAGACAGTAATGGGGCTTATTGAAATTAAAGCAGGAAAGAGAAATAGAGACTGAATGGAAGATAATATTGTATTTTAAACAGGGTGATTATAGCAGGCCTCTCCAAGGAGGTCAAATTTAAGCATTTAACTCAAATGACTTAAAGAAATGATAGCAACAAAATATATCCAGACAGAGGTACAAAGGCTGTAAATTGAGACACAGAATCCTGTGTGGTCGAAGCCTCCCTCACCTGCTCCAGCTTCATCGTGCCTGCCCTCACCCCAGGCCATCCTCTCCTGCCACGGAAAACACTTGCCCCCCACCGCCCCCCCTCAGATGGGCCATGGCTTCTCACACCTCAAATCCTGTGCACGAGATGCTTCATCTTCTCAGGGTGCACTCCCTCCTCCTCCCTTTCATTTCACTTAGAGAATTCCTACTTCTCCTTCAGGAAGCCCTCTGAGACTGCCAAGGTGCCTTTTCCTGTGCAACCTCAGAGCTCTCCACATGAATTCCTGTCACTTGTTACCCTATTTTGTCTGCTGAGTTCTCTCACTAGCCTCACCAGGCTTCAGGTTTCATATCAAGGACTACCTTATTTACTATTGGATGCTAATAAGTTAGCACACTGCCTTGCAGATAGGCTGTCTCAATATAGTATTTGCTGACTCCATGAGTGAATAAATGAAAGTCAAGAGTCTAATCTTTCATGAGTTTAGTAGCCATGTAGCATGGAAGTTAGAACAGTGATAGACCTCTCTGGACCGCAATTTCTTCATTTTAAAATGGGCCTAACAATATCTACCTCTCAGAGGTGAAGTCATTAAATAACGCGATGTAAGAAAAACCTCAGCCTGGTTCATGAATCAAAGTAGAAACTTAAAAAAAAAAAAAAATCTGGATTCTCTTCCCAAACAGATAGTTAGAACCTTTTGAAGGTAGATGACAGAAACTAAACTAAACCTGATTTTAGCAAAGGAGGAGAAGTTGTTGGCTCATGTGAACAGGGAATTCAAGGAGTAAATGAATCCTGTTTCCAGACATGACTGGATTTAGTGCCTGACAGATGTCCGTCGGACTCTGTCTTCTCAAGGATCGGGTCTGCTTGCCTCTCCCTGAGCTTCATTCTCAGTGGGTTTCCTTCAGTTGTCAGTGAGAACAGCCGCAGGTTTGTGTGCAGTCCGTTTAGCAATCCCCGCGGGAATAACGTATTGCTTTCCCAGTGGTTCCAGCATGTCTCAGGGCTGACTCATTAGGCTGACTTGGATCACGTGTTCATTCCTGACCCATCTTCGTGACTCTGAGTCAGGCCTGGGGCATGAGCTCATCCTTGGAATGAAGTCAGCCTGATGAGGTTAAATTATCCCCAAGGATATTCACTGGACTATTACCAGTTTTCTTTCCAGGTAGGGAAAAAGAGCAAGAAGGAATCTAAAGGGGGGGGGGGAGGAATAAGTCAGGGCCCAATAAAGATTCTATATTAATTGCCCAGATATTATGATAATTATGGTGTCCTGAAAACTGGCAGATTTATATAAAAACTCAGAAGGCTTATTTGATATAATACCTTAGGCTGAAATTCAAGTACATTATTGTCCATCCCATTTTAAAAGTCTTTTTTGTTTATCTAGCAGTTTTACTGAGATATAATTCAGATAGCATAAAATTCACCCACTTAAAGTGTACAATTCAAGGGCCTTTAGTATATTCACAGAGTTCTGCAACCATCACCACAGTCTATTCTAGAACATTTAAAAGGTTTTTAAATGCACAGATTATGCATATTTTATCACTGCTTTTAAAAAATGTAAGAAGGTCTGTCTTTGGTCTCAATAATAATTTGAGAGTCAGAATCATCCTATAACAAAACCATTTCAAACTCTCGCATATAATTCTTATCCAATATGTATAGTCTAACTTTTTTGGAAGCTTCTCTCTTATGACCAACTTTTGAAAACCTGTATTTTTGTGGCTTTCTCTTACTGCTTCCTGCTGCTGTCAGGCTTCTGGGAAGACACCATAAATCCAGCTGCAGCTGAAGAAGAATAAAAGATTATTATGTGGCTCATATTAACTGTCATGAAAGACCAACAGCTCCTGGTGGCCTTGGAAAAACAGTTCAGAGATAGCAGCATCTTCCATTAACATCATCTGCACTTCCATTCTCTTTTTATTCCTTATTTGTGTGTTGTTCAAAAAGCATATTCTTGTTTCTTGTCCTCATTCTATGATCTTTTATTTTGTTGGCATGGAGTTTTTCTCTCTTTATTTGCCTCAGATTTCTGAACTGTGGAACTTCTAGAAGTTAAGTCTACTTACTGCCTAAATGATATTTTTGTTTATTTATGTAGGTTGACTACATTAAAGGAAAACTGTGGTATAATGAAAGGTGTTTTGCTAATAGAGAACACTTTGAAGGTAAATTTTAGTTACAAAACTATTAATAAGCTTTTTTCAATATAGGTAGCATATATAGATTTGATTAAATGAAATAAAAGAAAAATAGAATAAACAGTAAAGATAGATTTGTATAAGTTAATGGCCTAAAACTGAGAGAACAGTCAATTTAATCTGAGACAATACACATGCCCTGTTATAAGCACAAGAAAATTGTAGTTGAATATACTTAACTAATGGTACATTTCAAAATATAGATGTTGCTTATAATCTCTGCACCTTTATATTTTATAGTTGATTATGTTACTATCACCTTTGAGAGAAACAGGACCCTAAGTGAGGTATGCTGTTAAATGTTTTAATAGATAAAAAATTTTATTATACATGATTTACATCATTTTTAGATTGTTATTAATCTAAAAAATGGCACTTCTGCAGACTGAAAAGCTTAGCAATCACTCTCTGCTGCCAGTGGTACCTCTATTTGGATTTAATGGTAATTACCAAATTATGTTAAATCTAGACCCACTACAGTGGTTCTAGAAAAACAATTCATGTGAAAAAGGGATGCTTTGCAGTGTTTTCTCAAGTCACATCCCCCAGAAGAGAAGCACAGACATTAAAGATATATCACAATTATTTGTGGTCACGACAACACAGTGGTTCATTAGTTTATTTGAACCTACGAGAACTAATTAGGACTCTGACAGTTCAGGAATGGCATTTACTTTTCCTTTCTCTTTTTGTAGGCAAGCTCTTGTTTTTATAGTAAAGAACCATTTCTTGAATGGTTGTCTTGCTTACCTCCCGTTTCCAAAGGAACGAAAACTATTCCTTCAACGTTGGTAACATTTCTTGTTGACCAAGAGCAAAGTTCTGGAGTCTTCCTCTGCCATAACCAGGTAAGCCTCACAGCCTAGAGATGATTGCTCTTGACGCCACAATCATGAGAATTTACCTTAGCAAAACTTATTTCCAAATTCTTGTCATCTTTGGTGGTAGAAGTTGATAAAATTGATTACAGCAAAATTATTTACAGTTAATAATATAGTTTGACACTTTAGAGATTTCTTGCCTCTGATTGTCATTCAATTTGATGAAAATGGAAAATATGCTGTTTGCATAGTGATTCTTTTTTGCTTATTCTCCAGGATATAAATTTAAGTCTCCATAAAATGGTTAGTTTAAATGAACAAAAAGTAGAACTAGCCCTATTCTCGTGATTTGGGGGGAGAAAAAAATAATTTTCCTCTACCCTCTTATGTTCAGTTATTAGGGCCCTGCAAATTAAACTGACAAAAGACAGATTAACAGAAGAAAAGAAAACAATTTATTTCTGCATGCAGTACACGTACATGCGGGGTGAAAGTCAGTAATGAGTAATTGAAAAAGGTGGTTAAAATTTGGGGGTTATATACTATCTTAATAGCTGAATAGGCACTTAAGGGAAAACAAATGAAAAGATAGTGGGTTTACAGGAGAACAAACGGGAGATAAGAGAGTTTGTGATTATGTTTGTTTATACAGGTATAAGTGGTCTTTCCATCTCCTTCAGGGGCATGAAACTCTCTTGGAGGAGGGATTTGGGGTAGGTTATGTTCATATTCTTCCTTCTAGGAGTAGTTCTGATCTGAAGAGGAATTAATGGCAGCCTTATATTTGAGAAATTGGTGCTTTTAGTCAGATAAGGGAAGGATTTTTTTCTGCATTTGTTGAATCTCAGATACCTTCAGCTTAACATAATCTTTATACCAAAGCAGCATATCTTGGGGTGCATATATTCTGATCCCCTTCAAAATCATGATCCAACATAACTGGAGTGTGACCCAAACATCCACACTTCTTAAAAAGTAGTTTGACAGGATAGTTATGAGCATGGGCATTAGTCTGTCTGTTCAGTAATGATTCTATGATCAGTCTCCTTGTGACATTTATTATGGACAAATGACTTAATCTCCTCAACGTCACATTCAACATCTATAAAATGGACCTCTATTGTTGGAGGAAGCAGAGTAAAGAGATACAAATTGTTGCTAATCCTTCCAATTCTATATTTGTTAATGGTTGTGTCCCTATCTTAATCAAAATCCAAGTAACAAGAAACTCTAAAAATTGTAACATAGACTAGTAATATTAATGGGAGTGTGAAGGAAAAGCCAGGCTGGGCCTACTGGTAAATCTAAGCTTAACAAGTGTCGGATTACTGATCTGAGTTCTGCTGGGCCTAACTCATAAATCTAAATTAATAAATGTCGGTTTGCTGATTCCCTGCCTCTGCTTTTGTGATAATGATGCTGCTAAAGCTGTTCCATGCCTATTGGCCGAATACCCCGAGCTTGTAATTAACCCTATAAAACCTCATGCACACGTCTTGGAGGTGCTCAGAGCTTCAGAGCAGAAGCCCGTCTGAGCCCGCCGGCGTAATAAATCTGAGTACTCCAACCCTCCGAGTGGTGCTTGTCTCTTGGCTGGCCTGTCGTTTCTATAACAGGAGAACTCTTACGATTTGCTCATGCTTTGTTTATCTGTTTCTAGAAAGATACCACTGCCACAGTGAGGATCCTAAAAAACAACAAACCAAGATTAGTACCAAAATTTCCAGTTTTCTTGTTTCCTTCATCATTTTCTCCTGTTGGGATGGTATTCCACCCGCGAAGTCATTTTCTGTACGCTTATGGTAATCAGGTATGTACAAATGAAACCTTGCAGTGCAGTATAGGTATAAATCATTCACTTCCTCTATGCTGAGTGATTATACATCAAATAAAGAACAGAGTCATTCAGCTGGTCTGGGAGGTGGAAAACCTGATGAGGAGAGAATGAGGGAAAAGGACAGTGACAGTGAATACAAACAAATCTTTTGCTGAGGTTTGCAGAAAAGGGGAGCAGGTAAATGCTGTGGTGTTTGAAAGGGAAAAGGAAGTCAAAAGAAGAAAAATTTTTAAGATAGGAGGAATTATGTGTAATTATGGGAATTATTCAGTAGAGAGGGGAAAATTGGGGATGCAGGGAAAAGAGAGAAGAAATTGCTAGAGTGACATTTCTAAAGAGATGAGGGAGATGAGATCTATGAAGCACTGAAGAGGTTGGCCTTAGGAGCACAGACAGTTGTTCTGTAGTAACAAGAGGAAGGAAGGGTTTTCAAGTTCAAAAGCTGGTACGTGGGTAGATATGGTGATGGAAGATGTGGGAATTTATTTTCTATTTTATCAACAAAAACCAAAGTTATTATTTAAGAGTGAGGATGAAGGAGGAATGTTGGGGTGTTGAAGAAAGAGAGAAGAGTAAAATAGTTACCTAGGAGGACGGGAGAATGAATTGATTAAAAGAATGCAGTATGATTGCTTGAGCTCTGTGCTCATGAATTCAACATGTGACTAGTGCAACTTTATTAAATGTTCTTCATGTTCAGTTGTAGGTGTATAGATGTAGTGGAGAAGGAGGGGGGTTGTATTAACCACAATTGGAGTTCTATCAAGAAACTATTAAGAAGTGAAAAATGTACATTGAGGAATGCAATAAGACAAAGAAAAAAAGAAATCAAGGCATGAATATTAAATAGTAATAAACTGGGTACTTGCAGAAGATATGATTGTCTATATTGAAAATCTAAAAATTACATACAAATTGCTAAAACAAATGAAATGCTAAACATGGTAGGAAGAAAAGTAAATTTCATTTCTGCACATGATCAACAGTAAATTTGAAAGCATAACTTTTAAGGCATTATTTTTACAGTAGCCAAAACAAAACAAAAACACACAAATAAAAACTATAAAGTACTTAAAAGTAAATCTAAGAAAAGATTTCCAAGACCTATATGTAGAAAATTATAAACCCTACTGAAGGACATTTAAAACTTTATAAAGAAATGGACATAAACATTCTTATGGATATGAAAACTTGACTTATCAGTTCTTCCTTAAATTAATCTGTAGACCTAATACAACTCTAATCAAAATACCAAGATTTATGTGGTGTTTAGTTGACTCTTAAGTCTATATGGTATATGTCAATTATACCTCAATAATTTTTTTAAGAAAAGAAAATATACATGGGAAAACAAAAGACGAAGAGTAATCAAGATAGTTCTTAAGAAGAATAAGGAAGAAGGAATCGCATTACCAGACATTAACCCTTTTAAAAAATCTGTAGTAATTATGATAATACAGTTTGGGCTCAGGAACAGACAAATTGACCAATGGAATAAAATAGCCTACAAATAGACCCATGCATATCTAGAACGTTAACAGAGGCCAAAGTAACATCACAGGGGGAAATAAGAGACTGCTCAAAATGGGATCGGAAGTTTGGCTATACATATGGAAAATGTTGAATTACATCCCCATGGTGCAAGTTCAACTCCTGGTGGATTAATAATTTAAATATCAAAACTTTTAGAGGAACAAATAGTGAGTATTATTTGGAAGTCAGGGTAAGGAAAGCATTTTAAAACCAGACTGAAAAAGCAGGAACGATGACAAAAAAGAGAACTTCACCTCCATTAAAAAGAAGAATCCTGGGTCAGCAAGATGGCAGTCGAAGAAGCTTCAGTCCCTTGCTCTCCCACAGAGACACTGAGTTAGCAACAATATACAGATCAGAGTACTTTTGCAAGAACTTTAGAGACCAATTGAGGAGCTATGGCACACAGCCCAACATAAAACCAAAAAGGGATTCTAAAAAAAGGTAGGAAAATGTGCAGCATTTGCCCATCTGTCCCGCTGCATCCAACCCAGCATCCCTCCAACAGCAGGGATCCTCCCTTGGAATGGGAACAGAAGAATAGACCTTGCGTCCAATGTTCTGGCTTGTCTGGGGGCTGTTCAAGGGAATTTGCCTAACTCAGAACACTGACACAACAGACAGCAGTGTTTGGAAACTGCTGAAAGAGGGGAACAATATTGACAAGATGGCAGACTAGGATGCTTCAGACCCTCACTTTCTCCCAAAGCCACCAAGATAACAATATATGGACCGAATACCTTTGCAAGAACTTTAGAGACAAGTTGAGAAGCTACAGCACCCAGACCAATCTGAAGTCAAAAGGGATTCCAGCAAAAGAGATAGAAAAGCCTACAACATTTTGCACATCCATCCATCCCTCCCCTCCTATTTGATTTAGTGCAGCACAATTGAAGGAAACTTCCCACACCAGGGATCCTCTCTCAGAACAGAAACAAAAGAGGTAACAGTGCACCCCACATTCTGCCCAGACCAGGGGCTACCTGACAGAACAGAATCTGTCTTGCCTGACTCAGAACATTGATGGAACTGGTAGACTTGTTTGGAAACTACTGAAAACAGATATTGCTGCAGCACATTAGAACTGTGGTTTTGCAGGCAGATGCTAGGGGCGACAAGAGCTGATGGGCTTCTGAGAAGAGTCAGAGATAAGCTGTTCAGGGAATTTGAGACAACTGAAAGCACAGCACAAGCCAGAGAAGATGTATTCTCAGAAAAGATTTCAGAGGTCCTAGAACCTTTAACTGGGCAGATTGGTAAAGGTCTGTGTGAAACCAGGCCATAAAAACTGGGAGGTGTGGTTGCTTTAGCAAATGCCCAAGTCTCAAAACAACAGTCACAAGGAAAACAAAGAAGTGGGGAAGCATGGTCCAATCAAAGGAACAAAATAAAACTCCAGAAAAATGACCCTAAGGAAATGCAGATCTATGAGATGCCTGACAAAGAATTTAAAACAACTTCCTAAAGATGCTCAATGAGCTTTACAAGAACACAGATAGACAACTAAAAGAAATTAGGAAACTAATGCATGGACAAAATGAGAATATCAGAGAAACTAATTTAAAAGCTCAAAGAGAAATTCTGGAACTGAAAATGGAAAACTCACTGGAAGAGTTTAACAACAGACTTGATCAAGCAGAAGAAAGAATCAGCAAATTGAAGTCATCAAGTCAGAGGAGAAAAAAGAAAAACAAATGAAAAAAAGTGAAGAGAGCCTCAGGAACTTATGGGATGCTATCAGACTTACATATGCATTATGGGAGTCTCAGAAGGTGAAGAGAGAGAGAAGTAGGCACAGAGCTCATATAAAGAAATAATGGTCAAATACTTCTCAAATCTGAAGGGAAAACATGGACATACACATTAAAGAAGCTCAAGGAATTCCAATCAGAGTAAGTCCAAAGAGACCAACACCAAGACACAGAAAATCAAAAGGTCAAAAGTCAAAGGCAGAAAGAGATCTTGTAAACAGCAAAAGAAAAGTGACTTTGTCACATAGAAGGGAACTTTCATAAGATTATCAGTGAATTTCTCAGCAGAAGCCTTGCAAGTCAGAAGGGGATAGGATAATATATTCAAAGTGCTGAAAGGGAAGAAAACCTGTCAGTTAAGAATATTGTAACTGGAAAATGTCATTCTAAGTTAATTAAGCCAGAAGGAGCAAGAAAAATACCACATGATATCACTTTTATGTGGAAACTTAAAAAAAAAAAAAAAAGACGAACTTATTTACAAAACAGAAACAGACTCACAGACATAAAAAACAAACTTATGGTTACCAGGGGGTTAAGGGGGCAGGAAGGGATAAATTTGGAGTTTGAGATTTGCAGATACTAACTAATATATATAAAACAGATAAACAACAAGTTTATACTGTATAGCACAGGGAACCATATTCAATATTTTGTAGTAACCTATGGTGAAGAATAATGAGAATGAACATATGTATGTTCCTATGTGACTGAAGTATTGTGCTGTGCACCAGAAATTGATATAACATTGTAAACTGACGGTACTTCAACAAAAATATATTTAAAAAAATAGAAATCCATAAAAAATACTGTATCTGGTAAACTGTCTTTCAAAAATGATGGGGAAATTGACTTTTCCCAGATAAACTAAAGCTGAAAGAGTTCATTACAACTATGACTGTTCTGCTAAAAAAAAAAAAGAAAAAATGCTGAAATGAATCCTGCAAGATGAAAGTAAAGGGTGCTAGACATCAACATGAAATCACACGAAAGTATAGTTTTCCAATAATGTAAATACATGTGCAAACATAATCACTTGTATTAATGTGATTTTGGTGCATAAATTCACATTTAATTCTTGTATAGAATTTATAAAAGAAAACATTTTTGAACAATAAATGTTAATGAGTATATAATATTAAAATATGTAATATATGACATTAATAGCATAAAGGGGGATGGGGAAGTATAGAAGATTCTGTATGCAATTAAAGTTAAATTGTTATCAGATTAAAAATAGAATAAGATTTTTTAATGTAATTGTGATGGTAACCACACAGAAAAAAAAAAGTATAGAATATATGCACAAAAAAATTAGAAGGAAATCAAAGCATGCCACTACAAAAAATTTAACAAAGCAGAAAGCAAGACAATAAGAAAGGAAAGGAAAGACAAAAAGATACAAGACATACAAAACAATAAACAAAATGGCAATAGTAAGTCCTTCCATACAGTAGTTACTTTACATGTAAATGGACTAAATTTCCCAATCAAAAGACATAAATTAGCTGAATGAGTTTACAAAAAAACAAGATGCAACAATATGCTGTCTACAAAAAACTCTCTTTAGATCTGAGGATGCACATAGCTGAAAGTGAAAAGATTTTAAAAATATTTCATGCAAATGGTATCTGAAAGAGAGCAAGGATGGCTATATAATACCATACAAAATTGACTTTAAGTCAAAAATTGACAAAGATATTATATAAGAATAAAAAATCAATTCACCAAGAAGACATAACTATTATAACTATTTATGCATCAAATATCCGGGCTCCTAAATATATGATGCAGAATTAGAAAGAATTGAAGGGAGAAATAGCAACATAATAGTAGGAGACCTCAATACTCCACTTTCAATGAATAGAACAAATGGACAGAAGAAGAGTAAGGAAATAGAGGACTTACACAACACTGCAGACCAATTGGACCTAACAGATGTAATCAGAATACTGTACCCAGCAACTGCAGTATAAATTCTTCTCAAATACAACCAGAATAGACCATATGTAAGGCCACAAAACATGTCTCAACACATTTAGAAAGACTGAAATTATACAAAGTATATTTTCCAACCAAATGGAATGAAACTAGAAATCAATAGAAGGAAAGATGGAAAATCCACATGTAAGTGGAATTAATCAACACATTTTTAAAACAACCAGTGAGTCAAAGAAGTAGTCATAAGGGAAATTAGAAAATACCTTGAGAAAATTAAATGAAAACAAAATATACCGTAACTTATGGGATGTAGCAATAGTAGTACTATCAGGGAAGTTTATAGCCATAAACACATATGAAAAAGAAAAAACCTCAAATTAACAACCTAATTTTATAACTTAAGGAGCTAGACAAAGAAGAGCTACCAAACCAAAAGCTAGCAGATGGAAGGAAATAATAAAGACTAGAGAAGATATAAATGCAACAGAGAATAGAAAAACAAGAGGGAAAAAAAGCAATGAAATTAAGAGCTTGTTTATTAACAACCATTAGCTAGATTAACAAAGAAAAGAAAAAGAAGACTCAACTAAAATAAAAAATGAAAAGAGTGGACTTTACCATTGATGTCACAGAAATGAGGAGGAATTGAGAATATTATGAACAGTTGTATGCTAACAAACTGGATAACCTAGAGAAAATGAGTAAATTCCTAGAAACACACAACCTACCAATACTAAATCATAAAGAAATAGGACATTTGAACAGACCGATAACTAGTTAGGAGATTAAATCAGTAATCAAACCTCCCAACAAAGAAAAGCCCAGACCAGATGCCTTCATTGGTGAATTGTTCCAAATATCTAAAGAAGAATTAACACCAATCCTCCTCAAACTCTTATCAAAACAATTGAAGAGGAAAGAATACTTCCAAAGTCATTCTATGAAGCCACCATTACCCTGATACCAAAGCTAGACAAGGATAATATGGGAAACAAAAACTAGAGACCAATCCCTGAAGAACACTGATGCAGAAATTCTCAAGAAAATACTAGCAAACTGAACTCAACAGCACATTAAAAGGATTAGCCGTATGTGTAGATGGCTGAATCACTATGCTATATACCAGAAACTAACACAACATTGTAAATCAGCTATACTTCAATTTAAAAAAAAAAAAGATTATCCATACCATGACCAAGTGGGATTTGTTCCTAGAACATAGGAATGTTCAACATATGAAAGTCGATCAATATAATACACCACATTAAAGGAATGAAGGAGAAAAAAATCCACAACATCATCTCAATTGATATAAAATTGCATTTCACAAAATTCAACATACTTTCATGATAAAAACACTTAACATAATTTAAATAGATGAAAACTACCTCAAAATAAAGAAAGCCACATAGGAGCAACCCACAGTGAACAACATATTCGATGGTGAAAGAAAGCTTTTCCTCTAAAATCAGGAACAAGGAAGGAAACCCAGAAGTGGTGAGAGCTATTAGACAAGAAAAATAAATGTAAAGTATCTGTATTGAAAAGGAAGAAGTAGAACGTAAAATGATCTCTGTCCACAAACTCTAAAGATTCTCCAAAAACAAAAACAAAAAAAACTTTTAGAACTAATAAAGGAATTTAGCACAGAAGTCTCATTTCAGTATGGGTAAGTGCTCTCCTTCCGTATCCAAATGCACCCAACACTTCATCCTTTTATGAACAAGGAGGACTCAGTTGGGAGATAGCAGTATAACTTTGTTCTTTTATACATTCATGATGCATACTATATAGAACTGAAAACTGCCACATATACTGTTGCACAAAATCTAGGAAGGAAATGGAAGGTTTACCAAGTAGGTAAACAGTCTGTACACTTGTGTGTATGTGTGTGTGTATGTGTAATGGATGTAGGAGTATGGGAAAGACTGTGCTGCATGATTTTTCTTATTTAGGAAGATTAGGCTGATAGGTAATTGTTGACGGTTACATGGTAGCTCTTTAGTGAAGTATTATCTTTTTACTCCCTTAGGTATGGCTTTCAATTGATGGCGGCAACACCTTTGAGCTAATAGCCGACTTTCATGGTGATATCATAAAGAATACTTATCATAGTTTTTATACTTCAGATATTACTTTCATTTCCCAAAGTGGAAAGGTTTACTTGACAAAGGCAGGTGAGGAATTCACTTTTATTGGTATAAGCACTACATGTGAGCCAGGGATTAGAAGATAGATTTTTAAATCTACCATATTAATCAACTAATCCTAGGGTCTCAGACCTATTAGGAGTGAATGATTTTTAAAAAATGTTATTGGGATAAAACAAACACAATATTTACCATCTTAAAGTGTAAGTGTACAAGTTCAGTGTTATTAAATACATGCAGATATTCTACAACCATCACCATCATCCACCTCCATAACTCTTTTCATCTTGAAATTCTATACCTTTTAAACAATAAACCCCCATTTCCCTCCTCCCCGCACCTCCTCACAACTCACCATTCTACTTTCTGTTTCTATGTTTTTGACTACTCTGGTACCTCATATAAGTGGAATCATATAGCATTTGTCCTTTTGTGACTAGATTAGTTCACTTAGCATAATGTTCTCAAGGTTCATCCTGTGGTAACATATGTCAGAGTTTTCTTCATCTTTAAGGCTGAATAATATTTAACTGGTATATACAACAGCTTATCCATTCATCCATCAGTGGACACTTGGGTTGCTTCCATGTTTTAGCTATTGTGAATATGAATGTGGGTGTACAAATATATCTTTGAGACTTTGCTTTTAATTCTTTTGGGTTTATACCCAGAGGTGAGATTGCTGGGTCATATGATAATTCTATTTTTAATTTTTTGTCAGGCCGCAATATTGTTTTCCACAGCACTGTACCATCGTACATTCTGACCACCAGTGTAAAAGGGTTCCAATTTCTCCACATCCTTGTTGACACTTGTTATTTTCTGGGTTTTTTTTAAAATAGTATTCATCCTAATGGGTATGAAGTGGTATTTCATTATGGTTTTTATTGCATTTTCCTAGTTGTTAGTGATGTTGAGCATCTTTTCATGTGTTTATTGGCCATTTTTATATCTTCTTTGGAGAAGTGTCTTTTCAAGTCCTTTGCCCATTAATCAGATTGCTTATTTCTATCACTGAGTTTTAGGAGTGGTGTATTTATTCTCGATATTAATCCCTTACCAGATATATGATTTGCAAACATTTTCTCCCATTCTGTGGGTTACCCTTAACCTCTTTGGTTAAGTTATATCTTAAGTATTTTATTCTTTTTGATGCTATTGTAAATGGAATTGTTTTCCTAATTTCCTTTTTTTATTATTTGTGTTAGTCTATAGGAACGCAACTGATTTTTGAGTATTGATTTTATATCCTACTACATTGCCAAATTCTAACAGTTTTTTTGGAGAAACTTTAGGGTTTTCTACATTTAAGATTATATCCTCTGTGAACTGAGATTATTTTACTAATTCCTTTTCAATATATGTGGTTTTTAATTGCTTTTTTTTGTCTAACAGCTCTGGTTAGAACTTCCACTACTATATTGAATAGAAATGGTGACAGTGGGCTTCCTTGTCTTATTCCTGATCTTAGAGGAAAAGCTTTAAGTCTTTTACCATTAAGTATGATGCTCACTGTGGATTTCTCCTATATGGCTTTCATTGTGTTGAGGTAGTTCCCCCCGCCCCATATTCTAGTCCATAAAGTGTTTTTATCATGAGAGTATGCTGAATTTTGTCAAATGCCTTTTTGTATCAATTGAGATGATGTTGTGGGTTTTTTCCTATCATTCTGTTAATGTGGGGTATTACATTGATCAATTTTCCTATGTTAAACCACCCTTGCATTTCAGGAATAAATCCCACTTAGTCATGGCATATAATCCTTTTAATGTGCTGCTAAATTCTGTTTGTAGTATTTTGAGGATTTATGCTTCAGTATTAATCAAGGATATTGGTCTATTGTTTTCTTTTTTGTAGTGTCTTTGTCTGACTTTGGTATCAAGATAACACTGACCTCATGGAATAAGTTGGGAAATATTCCTTCCTTTTCAATTTTTTGGAAAAGTTTGAGAAGGACCGGTATTAGTTCTTTAAGTGTTTTGTAAAATTCATTGGTGAAGCCATCAGTCCAGGGCTTTTCTTTGTTGAGAGATTTTTTTGTTATTAGTTCATTCTCCTTACTAGTTTTAGAACTGTTCAGATTTTATATTTATTTATGATTTCATCTTACAGCTTTTATTTTTCCAGGAATTTTTTCATGTCATCTAGCTTATCCAATTTGTGGGTTTCCACTACTCTCTCATAATCCCCTCTACTTCTGTAGAAGCAGTAGTAATATCCCCACTTTCATTTCTGATTTTAATAATTTGAGTCTCCTCTTTTCTCTCAGTTCAACTGAGTAAAGTTTTATTGATCTTTTCAAAGAACCAACTTTTGGTTTTATTGATCTTCTGTCTTGTTTTTCTACTCTCTATTTCATTTATCTCCCTCATCTTTATTTCCTTCCTTCTGCTAGCTTTTGGTTTACTTTGTTCTTCTTTCTCTAGGTCCTTAAGTTTTAAAGTTAAATTGTTGATTTGAGAAATTTCTTGTTTTTTTGTTTTAATTTAACAATTTTAATTAATTTTAAATTGAGGTATAATCGACATATAGCATTATATGAATTTCAGGTGTACAGCAATTTGATATTTGTATATATTGTGAAATGTCCACGCCAGTAAGTCTAGTTAACATTGCCAACATACACAGTTAAAAATCTTTTTTTTCTTATGATGAGAACTTTTAAAGTCTACTCTCTCAGCAACTTTCATATATGTAATATGATATTATTAACTATAGTCACCATAATGTACATTATAAGCATACACCAATACATCCTTTTATTGTACTTTGCTTTATTGCACTTTGCAGATACTGCTTTTTTTTTTTAACAAATTGAATTGTTGACAATTATTGACAATAACAAATATATTGTCAGATGATGGTTAGCACTCTTTTTTAGTGATAAGGTATTTTAAAATTAAGGTATGTATATTTTTGTTAAGACATAATACTGTTGCACCCTTAATAGACTACAGCCTAGTGTAAACATAACTTTCATATATACTGGGAAACAAAAAAGTTCATGTGATTGTCTATTTTGCAGTATTCGCTTTATTGTGGTAGCCTGGAAACAAATGTGCAGTATCTCCAATGTATGCCTGTACATCTCCGTGGCTTATTTATTTTATAATTAGAGGTTTGTGCCTTTTGGCTCCTTTCAGTCATCTCTTATTTATTTTTAAAGTAAATGTTTATAACAATATATTTCCCCCTTAGCACCAGTTTTGCTTCATTCCGTAACTTTTGGTATGTTGTGTTTTCATTTTCATTTGTGTCTAAGTTATTTTCCAATTTCCCTTGTGAATTCTTCTTTAATAGATTAGTGGTTTAAATGTGCATTGTTTAGTTTCCACAGTTCTGTGACTTTTCCAGTTTTCTTTGTTACTGATTTTTAACTTCATTTCCTTGTGATCAGAGAAGATACATTGTGTGATATTTATATTTTTTAATCTACTGAAACTTAATTTGTGGCATAACTTATAGTCTGTCCTGGAAAAATGTTTCATATGCCCTTGAGAAGAAGTGTATGTATTGTTTTTGGGTGGAGTATTCTGTATATGTCTATTAGATCTAGTTGGCTTACTGTGCTGTTTAAGTCCTTGATGTCTTTAAGTATCTTCTGTCTGGTGTTCTATCCATAATTGTGAGTGGGGTATTGAAGTCTCCAACTATTATTGTTTTAGCTGTTGATGTCACAAAATTACATCATTGTACTTTTTGTCCCCAAACATAAACTAATAATTCTTTTAAATTCATTAATCTCCAAAATTATGTAGAAAAAGAGATTTAGAGTTCAAACCTAAGTTAACAGTAAGTAGTACTAGCTTTTAAATTACTAATTGGTTTTTCTTTAAATATGTCAATCTCTTAAATCATGTAGAAAACAAAAGTACAGTTACAAACCATTGTTCACTTTTCTTCAATCACTTTTCTTTCTGTTCCTCAGACTTGATAATTTTCATTATCCTATCTTCACGTTAACTAATTCCTTCTTCTACCTTTGAGTCCCTCTAGCAGGTTTTTTTCATTTTGGTTTTTGTACTTTTCAGCTGCAGAATTTCTTTTTGGTTCTTTTAGGTTTTCTGTCTCTTTAATGATATTTCCATTTTGTTCATACATTATTTTGACTTTCACCATATAATCCTTTCGTTCTTTGAACATATTTAAGATAGAACATTTCTGTTGATTTATTTTTATTCCTTTGAATGGGCTATACTTTTCTGTTTCTTTGTATTCCTTGTGATCTTTTTGGATATTTGAATATAATCATATAGTAGATCTGGAAATCAGATTCTCCCCCTTCCCCAGGGTTTGCTTTTTTGTTATGTTTTTGTTTTTATCATTATGGGTTGTATCTATGCCAAGAATCAGCCTGAAGTGAAAACTTAAGGTCATCTTAGGTCTTTCCTGAGTCAATGCCTTTTCCCAAGTGTGTGTAATCAGTTTCTAATTTTCCTCATATATGCAGTTGCTTTTGAATGTCCTGGCTTTTCTCCCCAGCTTTATTGGGATGTAATTGATATAATATTGTATACGTTTATGATGTAGAATGTAATTATTTGATATATATACATATTGCAAAATGATTATCAAAATAAGGTTAGTTAACACATTTACCATCTCACATAGTTATAATTTTTTGTATGATGAGAACTTTTAAGGTAAGGTTTACTCTTATAGCAACCTTCAAATATACGTATAGTATTATTAACTATGTCACTGTGCTATACATTTCATCCCCAGAACTTATTCATCTTATAATTGGAAATTTGTACACTTTGACCATCTTTACCAATTAGTCCTTCCCACTGCTTGCCACCACACCCCAGCAACCACCGTTCTGCTCTCAATTTCTATAAAAGTTTGATTCTTTTTTAGTAGATTCCATATATAAGTGAGGTCATACAGTATTTGTCTTTCTCTGACTTACCTTCACTTAGAATAATGCCCTAAGTTTTATCTATTGTTGTGAATGTCAGGATTTTCTTCTTTTTTATGGCCAAATAATATTCTGTTGTGTGTATATCACATTTTCTTTATTCATTCATCTGTCAGTGAACACTTAGGTTGTTTCTGTGTCTTATTTATTCTGAATAATGCTGCAGTGAAATGCTGCATCCATGTCCCTCCAGAATATTTCCATCTTCCCAGACTTAGACTCCATTGCCATTAAATAATTTCCCATTCTCCCTTCCCCCATCCTCTGGCAACTACTTTCTTTTTTTTTTTTTTTTTTTTACATTTTCTTATTGAGTTATAGTCATTTTACAATGTTGTGCCAAATTCCAGTGTAGAGCACAATTTTTCAGTTATATATGAACATACATCTTTTCATTGTCACATTTTTTTCACTGTGAGCTACCGCAAGATCTTGTATATATTTCCCTGTGCTATACAATATAATCTTGTTTATCTATTCTAACTACTTTCTGAATATATGAATTTGACCACTCTAGACACCCCACCTAAGTGGAATCATACAGTATTTGTCCTTTTGTGACTGGCTTATTTACTTAATATAATGTCTTCAAGTTTCATCCATGTCATAGCATTACTTCATTCCTTTTAGTGGCTGAATAATATTTTAGTGTACTGATTTGGCACATTTTCTTTATCCATTTATCAGGATATTTGGATTCATGAGCATTTGATTTTTTTATACTTTTTGGCTATTATGATTAATATTATTATGATCATTTGTGTAGAAGTTTTGTGTAGAAATAATGCTTTCGGTTCTCTTGGATGCATACTTAGGATTCTCATTGCTGGGTCATATGGTAACTCTGTGTTTAACATTTTGAAGAAATGTGACTGTACTATTTTACATTCCTGCTAGCAATATATGGAGATTATTGCCCTCCATCCTCACCAGCACTTATTATTGTCTGTCTTTGAAAAACTTTAGTTACCCTAGTGGATGAAAAGTCGTATCTCAGTGTGGTTTTGGTTTGCATTTCCCTAATAACTAATGATGTTAAGAATCTTTCCATGTGTTCATTGGCCATTAGTTTTTTTTTTGTTTGTTTGTTTGTTTTTTTGAAGAAATAGCTCATCAAATCCTTTGCCCATTTAACATTGGGTTAATTGTCTTTTTATTGTTGTGTTGTAAAAGTACTTTATATATTCTTTATATATTCTGGAGGTAAGTCTCTTATCAGATATATGATTTGCATGTATCTTCTCTCATTCTCTGAGTTATCTTTTACTTTCTTGGTGGTGCTCTTTTTGAGGCACAAGCATTTTAAATTTTGATCAAATCCAATTTATCTGTTTTTCCTTTTGTTGTTTGTGATTTTGGTGTCTTATCTAATGAAACCATTGCCTAATTCATGGACATGAAGATTTAATCCTATGTTTTCTTCAGGGAAGCTTATAGTTTTCATACATTTTTTGGTTCACTTTTTCAGGCATTCATAAGTTGATAAAACTACCAATTGTAAAAAAAAATGCTGAAATTCAGTAACTTAATAGACAAATGAGATCTACCTTCAGAAATACAGTCTCCCTGAAGGAACATCTCCCAGTGTTCAAGGAAACTTTCATAGATCATTGAGTAAGTTTAGAGATTGGGGTAGGCTTGGAGATAACTGATTAGACCAGATTACAAAAAAAAAAATACAAAACACTGATTGTCTCCAAGACAAGAGCAAGGCTGGGGTTTTTGTCTGTTTCTTTGTTTTTAACATTGTCAGCATTCTTGACTGTCTAAACTTAAAACCAGGTTCTTCTGCCCTTGTAAGTCTATGATAATAATAAGCTTTCTAAAGATTTCTGATATGACTCTATAAAGCATGGTTTCTAAGGCCTTGATTTTGTGTCCTTGATGCTCACCAACAGAAGCAGCTTTACCATCATAAAATCCTCTCAACAGTCCTTCCTTATTCAGGATAAAGAGAGACCGCAGAATTCTGATTCTTGTCTCAGATCTTCACCACTGTGTTTGTTTATTCTCTCTTCTGCCACAAAACTTCTGTTCAGTTTATGTTGGTATCAAGGTTAATCTTTGTGGTTAATTTGTCTGAATCATTTGTTGAGACAGCAGTCATGCAGTAGTAGCATTTGGAAATCTGACACTAGGCATTGTGTGATTGTGAAATAAACAAAAACTATCCATCTTATTGGGAAGGGTTGGAAAGTAGAGCAAACTATAGAGCATTCTCAGTGCTCTAGAGAGCTCCCTCATGCCTCTTTCCTGTCAGTATACCTTGAAGGGTAGCCATTACTCTGACTTCTAATACCACAGATTAGTTATGCTTGGTTTTGAACTTCCTATGAACAGAATTATGCAGTATATGTTCTTGTATGTCTGACTTTTTCCAGTCAACATTATGACTGTGAGAGTCTTTCATATTAGTAATTTGTTCTTTTTCACGGCTGCATAGTCCTCCACTGTATGAATGTATGGCAATTTATTTTTCCATACCACTACTGATAGGTATTTGAATTGCTTCCATTAGGGGCCTATTATAAATAAAGTAGTTATGAACATTCTTGTGTGTTTTTGCTAAGCAGAGCTTTTATTTCTGTTGGGTATATACCTCAGAATGGAATTGCTACATCATAAAGTATATGTTTGTTTAGGTTTTTGTGAGAAAAAATATTGACTGCTGCCAACATTTTCCCAAGGTGATTGTATCAATGTACTGTCCTACCAGCAATCTAAAGGAATTCCAGTTGCTCCCTCTTCTGACCAACTCTTAGTATTGTTAGTTGTTTAAATAGTAAGCCATTATGCTGAGTATGTAATGGTATCTCATTGAAGATTTCGTTTGCATGGGTAATAGTGTTGAGCACATTTTCATGTGTTCACTGGCCAATTTTTATATCTTTTTCTGTAAATTATCTCTTTGAGTCTTTTTTTTTAATCCATTTTTTATTGTATTGACTTTTTCTTATTGACTTCTATGAGTTTTTAATGCATTATGGGTAGGAGTCTTTTTTTAGAAATATGACTTGCTATCATCTTTTCCCAACTAGTGGCTTGTTATTTTTATTCACTTCATGGTATCTTTTGATGAACAAAGTTATTAATTTTTAAAAGTTCAAATTCCTCAGTCTTTTCTTTTATGGCTAGTGCTTCTTGCTTCTTATATCCTGTTTAAGAAATCTTTGCCTGTCCCAAATTGATGAAGATATTCTCCTGTTTTCTTCTAGCTGATTTCTTATATAGATCTGTGTAAAATTTCTAAATTTGTGTGTGGTGTGAGATAAGTTTCCTTTTTCTTACAGCTGTCAGGTTCTCTACTCTGGCCTTGAGTTGGATATTCAAGGTCATAGGTTTTTGTTTGTTTATTTGTTTGTTTTTGGTAAGCTCTCCAATACATCCATAAATCATACTACCCCACAATCTTTACAAAAACCATGTTCATTTTTAACAATTTTTTTTGTTTAGTTGTTTTTTTGGAGGGCGGTGGTACTTAGCTTTATTTATTTATTATTATTATTTTAAATGGAGGTACTGGGGATTGAACCTAGGACCTTGTGCATGGTAAACATGCAGTCTACCACTAAGCCATACTGTCTCCCTCAAAACCATGTTTGCTGTTGTAATCCAGCACTCCACAGACTACTCCATCCTATGCTACTGCCAGTAATAATTTTAGTAATTGTGTTGCTCTTGCTTGGTATGAATTACTAGTGTCACAGTATTTAGCAAGCATAAGAAGTCATCTTTGCATTCCTTAAATATGTGAGCAACTCAGTCTCAATCTTGCCTTGATATTCTGTTTTGCAGGGATATTTTTGATAAAAATATTGTATCAGTTATGGTCCTGGCAGGAAACATAATTCCACTCAAGTGTTTCACCTGTAGAACCTTTATCAAAATAATGGTGGACAAGTTAGAGGAACCAACAACAACATTAAAATATCCAGAGATTAGCAATGGAAGAAAGCCATACAGTCCCTTTGATTAAAGGAGTAATGCAGATAAATAGATGCTAGCTAGCTAGCTAGATTTCTCTCTGCTTCCCTTGTTCTTACCTGTTGCTAATGCCTTTCACTAGCCAAACCCAATCAGAGGCCACCTGGAAGCAGAGCTCACATATTCATAGGGGTCGACCTTCCAGTGCCCTGAACAGGAAAGAGAACGTCTGAGAATGGATCTGGGGGTAAATAGGCAAATAGAGAATAAACAAATCTCACATATTATGAACCAAAAATCAAAATAGACTAAGCAAGATTGCTTTGGAAATGATAATTATAAGACTTAAGAAAACCAAACTAAATTGACAATATAAATTATAAGCTATTACAAATTGTAGATATAAACTGTAGAAACCTGTCTACATGTAGAATGAATAAATAAGTGGAAGGAATCTAAAATGAGAAATATAAATGTTAAAGGTTGAGAAACTGCAAATTGTAGGAATTTCCAGTGATGAACAGAAGTGAGGCTCTCTGTTTCTCTATTTTATCTACACTTCCTGGCCCATTGTAGCCCTGATAAAATGAATGGATGGATGAATGAATAAACACTGAAAGTAGGAAGAATAAAGTAAACCAAACTGATATTAAGATGTTAATTTAAAAAAATTTTTATTGACATATAGATGATTTATATTATATTAGTTTCAGATGTATAACATAGTGATTCAGTATTTTTACAGCCCATATTGCATTAAAAGTTATTACAAGATAATGGCTGTAATTCATTGTACTGTACAATACATCCTTGTTGCTTATCTATTTTATACAGAATAGTTTGTATCTCTTAATCTCATACCTCTAATTTGCCTCTACCCCATTCCCCTTCCCCTTTGGTAACCATGAGTTTGTTTTCTGTGTCTGTGAATCTGCTTCTGTTTTGCATATACATTCACTTGTATTATTTTTTAGATTCCACATATGAGTGATATCATACAGTATTTGTCTTCCCCTGTCTGACTTATTTTACTAAACATAATATTCTCTAGGTCTATTCACATGGCTGTTAACGGCAGAATTTCCTTCTTTTTATGGCTGAGTAATATTCCATTGTATGTATATATACATCTTCTTTATCCATTTGTCTGTTGATGGGCAATTGGATTGCTTCCAAATCTTGGCTATTGTAAATACTGTTGCTATGAACATAGGGGTGCATGTATCTTTTTGAATTAGTGTTTTTTTTTTCCTGGATATATACCCAGGAGTAAATCTGCTGAATCATATGGTAGTTCTATTTGTAGTTTTTTTGAGGGACCTCCATCCTGTTTACCATAGTGGCTGCAAGGACATTTTTAAAAACTAAAAGCAAAACAAATAATAAAAGCAAAACCACTTCTGAATTATTTGAAACAGAAAGTAAAAATCAATTTTAAAGGCATAAATAAAAATCAAGCCAGCCTTGGATTTTTCCACTGCAACAATGAATATCACATATTCTTCTAAAGAACTTTCAGAGAAAAATAATATTACCTAAGAATTTGGAGCCAACTCAACTAGTTGTTCATATGCAAAACCAACAGAAGAATGTTGTAAACACTATATTTCATCAAGTCTGAGATTCACTGATTGTAAGATACACTTTGTTCTATTAACACAAAGAAAGGAAAACTCTTCCAATTAAACTTTAACACAGTGTTTTAACAGAGGTCATAGTGACACACGGATTACACTGACATTACTTTCCCAGCTTGTTGTGTGATAAGGCAGTCATCTCGCATGTATCCCGGTAGTAAAACATAATTCAGTTACATCTGCTTATGGTTTTCTTCCTTCCTTAGGTCCTATAAAAAACTTGGTGTTGTTCTACCATAAAATGTGGTGTTGTGGTAATTCTTCCAGTAATGTTTGCTTTATAGATAAATATATGCCCTGCTTGTTTCCCTCTTTGCTGCACCCACAATTTTGTTGCAATACCAAATTATAATGTAATATTTTCACACTTTAAGTAGCATTAGAACTCAACATGTATTATACTAGTGATTCAGGAAACTCAACATGATGATGGTTTAAAGAGTAGAGACAAAAGTACATGCGTGTGTAGCCAGTTGACTGCTGTAGCATAAGTGCCCTCTAGTGGACAATGATTGTAAGACACATCAATTGTAAAACACCTCAATTTCCAAGGTGCTAGAAGTTGGGGGGGGGGTGTCTTATGTTTATAGATGAAATATAGCAAATTGAACCCTAACAATTGTAACAGTTAATTTTACGTGTCAGCCTAACTAGGCCAAGGGGTGCCCAAATTAAACATCATTTCTGAGTATGTCTGTGAGTGTGATTCTGGATGAGATTAGCATTTGAATCCATGGACTCAGGAAAGTAGACTGGCCTCCCCAGTGTGGGTGGGCATCCTCCAGTCCATCGAGGGCCTGAGTAGAACAAAAAGGTGGAGGAGAGAGGAATTCATCCCTTTTGCTTCCTGCCTGCCCGCTTGAGCTGAGACGTTGGTCTTCTCCTGCCCATGGACTGAGACTTACATCATCCCTTCCCCTCCCCCACCTCCGTTCTCAGGCCTTTGGGCTCCAACTGGGAGTTCCACCTTCAGCTCCCCTGGTGCTTCGGCCTTTGGTTCTCTGCCTTACAGACAGAAGATCGTAGGACTTCTCAGCCTCTATAATTGCATGAGCCCATTCCTCATAGTAAATCTCATAATAAATAAGCACATCTCTATTGGCTTGTCCAGGGTGATTGTAGTAGAGTGACGAGAAGGGGCTGGGTTCTATATGTATTTTGGGGCTAAAGTCAATGGGATTTGCTGATGGATTAGATGCAGGGTATGAAAGGAAGAAAGGAATTAAGAACGACAGCACAGGTTTTGGACTGAGCAACAGGAATAATGCAATTGCCCTTATTGGAGATGAGAAAGGCTGAGTATGGAGGTTTGTGTGAGTGCTAGGAGTTCAGTTTGGGATGAGTTCCATTTGAGATGCTTGGCTGACATGCACCTGGCGATGTCATGAGGCAGTTAGATAAGTCTGGAGTTCAGGGACGAGAATGAGATGGGAGGTTTAAACCTGGGAATCAACCACATAAAATTTAAAATCCTGAAACTGGACGAGCTCTCCAGAGACAGCGAGAGAAGAGATCTCAGAGCTGAGCCCTGGGGCACTCTGATGTTAGAGGTCAGGGCAGGAGAATGGACCAGGAGACCCTGGCCTAACTAAGGAGGGTGGAAATGAGCCTTTCTCACCCTGAGACCTCAGCGTGCAGTCTGGCTTCATCCTCCATCCGGGGGAGGGGCGCTCTCTTTCTCTGCATCAGTGTCTGGTTAAGTGAAAGTTGCTGCACTGCCAGTTCCTCTCAATATGTTGCCCTAAGACATGAGAGAGAGGACACCAAGTTGGATTCAACATATTAATCCTAATAGAGCTAATGACCTGGTGGTCTCTACCGATAATTCCTCTTGACCTCCTGGGGTTTATTTTCTCACTGCCGTCAAGAACCTGACTTTAGTGTTAGAAAGAGAACCCGCTGCCAGGAGATGCTAAGCTCTTTTCCTCAAGATCTCTTAACATTCCCTCACTCTGTCTGTCCTGCACCTGCTTCAGCAAACAGGTCCTGTAATCAAAGGAAGCTTGAGAGCGATTTTCCAGGGATTTAACAAAGACTAACATGTATTTTGCTAATCCCACAGTCTCAGAGCCCTTCTCCCACCTCTTAGTTTAAATAGAATTTTCATAAAGTATAATTTGAAAAGTTCTCTATATAATATCATATCAATATCAAGAGACTTCTGTTTCTTTCCTAACAGGATTAGGAAGATATAGTGAAATTGGATCTATTTCTGATAAAATTTTCACATTATACTATGACCACATGGGATTCATACATAAACTGACTCCAGATCATTTTGAAGCTGGCGGGTCGCTTGCTGGCTCTGGAAATTCTAAAGGTATTTTTGGACAGGTCAGTGATACAATGCATTGAAGCAGTTCGCCTTGTTTTAAAAATAGATGCCACATTCTATATACAGAGCAATGGGGAAATGGGAAAGTGTTTTCCTTGGGACAAACCCTTATTAATGCTCTTTGCTCTATGTAACTAAGGGAAAAACCTCCATGTGTCAAGGAACATCTCCAAAATCTTTCAAGCCCTATCCAGGGTTATAGAGATTTAACTCCATCCACAATATTTTCATATAAATGTCTTCACAGCAAACCACCAGATGTTCTAAGCTAGATTCAACCCAGGTTCATGGTGAGTTTGATGCTCTACCTCTCAAGGTTGACCTTGAAGAAATGTGAGTTCTGTTTTTCCCACTTGTTTACCTTTTCTCTTTCATATTAACCCTGCCCCCTCATTTCTTCCTTTTCTAATGCTGACATAGAGGACTTACCATCTACTTCATGCAGATTTTCCTGATAGTTTTGATGTTATCATGTGCCCACCTGGGAAGTTACAAATGCCTAAGAACTCCTCATGGCACACGATCATGATAAAGAGTTCTCATTAGTATGTCAGCGAAGAATCAAACAGATGTTTTGACTGAGGTTTAGTAAAACCTGCCCTTTGGCCTAAAGGAAACAGAATAAAAGATGACTCTAGTTTTACTAGATCTTTCCGAATTACCAGGCCAAGACTGTGGTTCAGAGGATGGTGTTTTAACTTCTCCTGTCTATCTGTAGAGAGTAACAGGGAACTTTGTAGTGACAGTAAGATGCCATCCTGTGACTCCCTGTGTCCTTATTTGCCGATCTGTTGTGTGAATCTGCAAAGAAATATATCAAACCACATGAACAGAAGGGTCGCACTCACCAAAAAAGCAGTTACCTCAATTTTTCAGTAACTTCACAATATGTAGAAAATGTCTTAGCTCTCTTATGTCAACGTTTAAATTATTAAAATCAAAAGCTGGGGGGAGGGTATAGCTCAGTGGTAGGGCACATGCTTAGCATGTACAAGGTCATGGGTTCAATCCTCAGTACCTCCATCAAATAAAAAATAATAATAATAATAACAAATAAATAAACCTAATTATCTGCCCCCCCAAAAAAAGACAAAAAAAATTTTTTAAGCCAATGGGGGTTTTTATACTCAAGATGAGTTCCAGGAACTCACACTCAGCATTATCACCTCCCTCCCCCAAATCAAACTATACAAGCATCCCCTCTGGATACAGAAAGTTCCTGGATCTTATTTGGCTCTGACTGTGTGCCACGCACTAGCAAAGCACTTCGTCTTCCTAACAGCTGTTTCTCCTCATTTTACCCATGGCTAAAGAATTTACCCAGAATTACACCCACCACTGGTTAGTTGCTGGAATAAGGCATCTAAGCAGACAGCAGATTCCAGGGCCTGTCCTGTTAGTCACTGCGCCGCCTTTCCTGGGACTTGCACGTTCTTTTCATGGGACATACTTGCCACTCCCAGGCTAGGATGTCCTACAGAAATCTTAAAGCTTTGCCAGTAATTTTCAAGAGTCCTTAAGCCATCTGTTCAGTCCCAATACATTCTCACAGTGTCTGTTTCCCACTCTCTCCCCTACTTGGTGGGCTCCCAGATTTAAGAGACCAAGGGAAAAGGCATGAGAGAAATGGGTCTTGAAGGCACAACCTGATGGTGGTGCCCTAACGAGTCTGCACTGTCTACCACCCTCCTTGTGTCGTAGCAACAAGGTCAACTCCAGCATCCCCTTTGGGGATGGTCCTCACCTGTCTTCTCACCCCTCAAACTGCCCAGACCTGGACAGGATCAGGATCAGAGAAGGGTTGTTGAAAAGAAGACCCCTGGGTCAGAAAAGTGGGCCAAAGGTGTCCACGTCAACAGCCAGGAAAAGCCTTGTGAGCCAGAGGGAGCGAGAAGGGCACGTGCCACCAGTGCTGGGGAGCCCTCAGCGCTGGGCAGGGTCACCGCAGGAGATTGGACGTGTCAGCGCTCAGATGGAGAGGTGCTTCTCAGCCCCCCACTTACATACGACTCCAAATAAGAACTGAGTTCTGGAGTCACCGCCTCCAAACTCCACACACACGACATGACACTCAAGTCTTCCACGCCACCTTCTACGCAGGAATCTTAAACTGAATTTTACTCCTCAGAATTGATTTTCCTCCTCGGTAGAAAAAAATGCGTTTTTCCCTTGCACACACGTGGATGAAACAGAATCCATTGGAATATTCCTCCTATTGATAAGCAAAACAGCATTGTTTTGATGTGAAGTGGAAGCAAATCTGTTACTTGCATTTTGTCATAATTGACAAAGCTGTTCGAAATACAGTATTTTCTCTTTTCATATCCCAGGCTCCTGATATGGGCTTTGAGACTGCCCTTGCTCCACAGTATATCACCGTAAATGAGATGATCTTTTTTGCGTATGTACCCAAGAATGAACCTAAGGAAAATATACACAACAAGAAGTTCAACGGCATTCACGCTGGAAAAGTGATCCACTCCAGGTAGTGACTGACTAGCTTCACATTTCACTTTGATGGCACACTGGTTTCTAAATTCTTAATTTTGAGCCTACTTTTTTGAGTAATTTTCTTGATCACATAGGATAAGTTTGTCCTTTAACACCTCACAAGGCCAAATACATTTATGGACTCCAAGGTGCCTTGTGCAATGCGCCAGTTTTAGAAATGTGGGGCCGGGTCTGTCAGCACTGTCAGGCCAAGCTGCAGGCTTGCGTGTTTGTCATCTTGAGCATCAAAGACGTGTGGGCTGCACTGGATACTGCTGATCTTCAGGGCTCGGTCTCAGGACAGCTGTGTATGTCCTGAAGGCAAGCACATCTAGCATAGAGGAGGCCATCCTGCCTGAAATACTGCATGGAGGGTGTGCCGAGTTCTCAGGAACACTTGCTTTGAAAATACCAGCTAGAGCCAGTGACCCTTCAAGCTACACTTAAGGCTTAAAGACTTTCTTTGAAAAACAATGCGAATTCTGTAACTCCCCCCTCAGATCTAACAACCTGGAAAGGAATGGTTTCAGATTACCAGAGACTCCCCCATCCCAAATGTGATGGGCCCTATTCCAGGAGGCTGAGGTCTGTTTATTACGCGTGCATTGGGCTGTCAGTGCATATCCTGTCCCACAGCCGCAACTCCACGCACCCCGCGGCACAGCTCACTCAGAGGTGGGATTGGAGGATGGGGGTTAGACACAATATAACAAACGTTGGCATTAGATTTTTCCCACAAAGATTGTAGAACATTCTGTCTCTAAGAAAAGTATCTTGATCTCTTGTTTTGATGACTGACTAACTGACCGGGAAGGTCAAGCATTTGGGAACCGGAAGTTATGAGGTCAGCAATAGGCCAAAGGCAGGTATCTAGGTAGTCAGGGGGCAAAGCAGGGTAAGCCCTTCATTCTTCTGTTGACAAATAGTTATTTAACACTCACTGCAAGCAAGACAGTCTGGGAGATGGGGTGATAAGAGGACGAGAAGGACGTTCGAGCCTGTGTACTCCTTGAACTTGGATTCCAGCACAGGACATCGACCATTATGTAATAATAGTTGATGTAAGTCTGCAATGGAGGAGCGTAGAGCATTGAGAGAGTGGTTTCCTGGGGATTGAGCCCTTGTTTGGAGGATCTTGGAGGGTTTCCCAGAGGCAGTGATGTTTATGATGAAATGAGGAGGAGGAAAGTGGGAGGGGAGTGGGGTGAAAGGTTCCAGCCTGAGAACAGCGTGGAAAAGGGCCCCAGGCCAGCGGGAGCCTGATGTGTGCTTGAGAAACCCAAGGAAATCAGAGTGACTTCAGTGCCATAAACCAAGGAGAAAAATCATTCAAGACCAGATCGGGGGGGCTTTTGTGCCCCAGTAAGGAATGTGGATGTTATTCCAAGAGGGGGAGGCATTGAAGGCTTTGAATTAGGTGACTAACCGGATGGACTGTGTGTAATTTGTTTACCGAACCAGCTGGATATCAACTTTATTTTTCCCCTTCCGGTCTCTTCAGATCCCTCTGTGGACCTATTTCCTTTGTGGCTCTAGATGACATATCAGGCAGATCCCATAGCTTTTCTCTGAGACAATAAGTAAATATTTCCTTGGCTTTTTAAAAAGTCTGAATCAGTCTAATAACTACATGACTCCATTCATGTCCAGTGTTTTAAGAAACTTCAAACTCTTATCCAATTTAAGTTTGTTTTCCAACCCCTGTTTGGGCCTGACCCAGCCTGGGGAGCCTAGAGTGTGGGGAGGTGGAGAATTTCTCATTCTCAGTATTTTCACATTTACATTCTCCCTCCCTAAAAGTTGAGGCTTTCCAGCCCCTTCCGGAGTTGGGTGAGAGAGGGAGGTAAGATAAAGGGGTCTGCTGAGGGAGATCTGACTCCTTTGAAGAGGTGACACGTCTACTGGCGGACAGCTGTCCCCATCACCCCCAGGCCTCTGCAAGTCTTCCACTCTGCGGGCCCGTACCCTTGCAGCAGTGCCTCTGGGCAGCATTCTTTTCTTTCCTGCCTCTTTTCTGGCCCCCAGCACTATGCCTCTGGACTTGTTTCTGGAAGTGCTGCTAGGAGCCCCAGGAGTGCTCTCAGAAGGCACCCTTCAACTGTCACAGCCTTCCCAGGGCTGGCCACATCCAATGACAGATCAAGGTGGAAACAGAAAGACCTAGCATTTTCACCCTAACACAGTTCAGCTCTAAAGGGCCATTTTAGCTTCAGAGTTCCCCACTTCTCTCTCTGCTGAGTCCTGCCTCCATCACCTCCCCGCTATGGGTGTTAATCTCAAAGAACTCACAGTCAAACACCCTACCCTCTAACTCTGTCCCTGAGTCTGCTTCCTAGAGATCTCAACTCAGTAACACAGCTCCTGGCTTGCTGTTGGACCACGGTAGAGGCTGAAATCCTGTCTGTGGGGCACAAAGTGAACATGTGATCTGAGATGCCTATAATTGACCAGATGTCCCCTGACTCATCAACCCATAAAATGGTAGCGTGTGTAGCAGCACTCTGTCCTCAAGTGGAAACAGTAATCAAAAAAGATGACACATGAGCAGGTCTGGAGAGCACCGGTATGTTTCATGAGTGGGAGGTTCGTAACTGACAGATAGACGTCCTGCTCCTGCTTTACCGCCTCTCCTGTAATCCACATCTGTGACCTCATACAGAGTTCCCTGTGATCAGATCACCAAAGAGGGAAAACTTGAGCCTAATTTTAAAACATTTCCACATAGAAATCTGGCACTTCCACAAGGAGGTGACTAGAGTATTATATCCTGCAGGACTAGCTCAGGGGGACGGAAGGAAAGGACTTTGTGGGGTTTTTTGTTTTTTAGTTGAAGTATAGTTGACTAACAATTTTATTTTACTTTCAGATGTACAACATAGTGAGTCAATATTTTATAGATTGTACTCCATATAAAATTATTATAAAATATCGGCTAAAAATTTTTTATAGCTTTAACGCATATATATGTATCAAGATGTATTGTTTAGTTTTGTGAAATGTATTTCTTAGCCATGTCTGCCTTTTCCTGTGACTTGCCTCTTTCATTCAACCTCTGCTTTTTAAATTATCCTATATGCTTTTTAAATTACTCCATACTGATGTATGCATCTGTAATTCACTCACATGAATATACCACAATCTCTTTAGCTAGTCTCCTATGTTGTAGTTTTAAACTTTTGCTTTGTATTTTTAAGTTTTCAGTCTAGCTAGGATTGATGTTGCATGTAATTTGATGTGGAAATCCGATTTCTTTCTTTCTTTAAATATAGATAGCCAGTTGTCCAAACAAGCCTCTTCTTTCCCCCTGGTCTGCAGCATCACCCCATGATGTATCATAGTTCAATACGTGCATCCATCTCTTTCTGTTTCTCTTCTATTTCATTGCTGTATTTGTCTTCCCAAAGTCACACTAAATTTCTCTAACCAGGTAACCCATGTGGATAGCACCCCTTCCTGGTTTTTCTTGGCCTTTGGTCTTGCATTTCAACGTCAGGTTCAGCTTGTGATGCTCCATTAAGATTTTTTTAAAAAGCACCTAATAATAGAAATTACCTCTCATGATAGCCAGGTTCTGCCTTCTGTCTGCAGTTAGATCTTGGGTGGAGATTCCTGGCTCTTCTTACAATAAGATAACTCTATTTTGTTCTCTTGGAATCTTAGGCCTGAGACAGCTTCCCAACCCTCCATAAGGATAGAGAGTTGTTATTTCATCCTTTCCTCATCCGTAGTGTGTCTTTGACTGTGCGCTGGTGATGCATGGCTTTGCTGCCTCTCTCCCAGTAACTTAAAGCTTCTGCTACCAGGGGGAGGGAGGGAGCCAAGGCTTCAGTGACAGCACCCCCCAGGGCCCCCTCCCCAGCCTCCAATCACCTCTTTTGAGACCTGTGTGCAAGAGTGTTTAATGCCCAACCTCCTGTGGCTGAAGGCTTCTGCTTCTTAGGAAAGAAGATGCAGGGAAGTGGGTTATCCTTCAGACCTATTTCCTCTCATCCTCTGTTCCTCCCACCATCACCCCATCTCCCACACCCTTGCTCCCTGCACCACCATCTGGGACTCTCTCTGGTCTATTCCCTGCCCCAGTCTCTCTCTTGAGCCTTCAGAGAAACCCATGGGAAGGAACTTGCAAGGGAATACAGATTCCCTCTTGAAAACTGCCCCAGCATTTCCAAACCCACATGCCAGCACATACTTGGTTTTTGGCAGTTATTATTTTTTTTCTTTACAATTTTAGCTAATTCTTACTCACTTCTTTTGTAGCCAGCACTGTGTTTCTCCATTCCACGCTCTTCCATAAGTGAGACTATTCCAGTGTTCATACTCTCCTGGAAATGATTTATTCCCCTGGGTTTCAGGCTGGTTGGTTATCTTGTGACCTTAGTTCTCTGATGGCTTAAGGGAAGTGATGACTTTGTAATTTATCTGCTTTGTTTGGTTTTTTCTTGTTGGGTTGCTTCTTTCTACATCTAAAGCAAAAGTAGATGTCTTATAATTGACTTCTGTGTAGTAACCTTAAATTTTTCACATTTGCTAAATTCTTTTGATCATTTTAATACTTTTAATATATTTGGGGGGGTCTGAGTAGAAGTAAATATTTTTTCTAAGTAGATAATCACACTACCTGCAAATAATTTGTTTTGTTTCTTGTTTAACATTTCTTAGCATATTATACCCTTTTTCTGTTACAGTATGTAGAAAATCATTAACAGGGATGAAGATAGTGGGTGTCTTAGTTCATTCGTACTGGTGTAATCAAACCCCATCAACTGGCTGGCTTATAAACAACAGAAATGTATTTTTCACAGTTCTGAAGGCTGGAAGTCCGAGATTAGGTGCCAGAACTGTCAAGTTCCAGTGCGGACCTGCTTGTGCATTGCAGACCGCCAACTTGTCTCTGTGTCTCCACACGGTTGAAGGAGGCGGGGGATCTGTTTGGAGCCCCTTTGGTAAGGGTACTAATCTCATTCACAAATCCACCCTCATGACCTAAATCAGTTCCCTAAAGCTTCACCTCCCAATACCATCACCTTGGGCATTCAGTTTTCAACATAAGAATTTTGGAGAGATACAAACATTCAGACTATAGCAAGATTTTTTAAACCTTTCGCCATCACATATTATCCTTTCCATAGTTTTTTTTAACTCTTTTTTACTTATAGACAATTTTTTGCAATTTAAGAGGTATTTTATTTTTGTTTTTAACTTAAATGTTCCTTCTGTATCTATTGAGCTAATCTATAGAATTTTTTTCCTTTAACTTTCTACTTAATATTATGAATTATATTATGGATTTAATGTTGAACCATACTTGAAGTCATACAATAAACCTATCTTGGTCACTGTGTATTATATATGTTCATACATTTCATAAATTGTTGAGTGCAGTGTTAGTATTTATTTGTTAGATTAATCTTGTTAATTGTGATGTTCCAATTTTCTGTATCCTTACTGATTTTTTTCCTACGTGATCTATCAATAATATTGAGAGAGTTATGTTAAAATTTTCTAATATGATATTGGACTTGTCAATTTCTTATTGCAGTTCTATCAGTTTTGCCTTATATATTTTGAGGCTATTATTAGATACATATAAGTTTAGAACTGTGTTACACCTTCTTAGTGAGTAGTCTTGGCAAAAATTGTTGGTTTTAGTCTAAGATATTGATAGTAGAAATAGAGAGGAATGGATGGGTTTGGGAGATAGACCCAAAAGGACAATGGAGCCAGAGCAATGTCCACTACCTTACTCATTGCCTTGTAGAGCACATCTACATTTGTCTCCCATGTGCCACATCCAGCTACATCTTGTCTTATTACTGTCATGGAATCTGAGGTTCTCATATTGTGCTTAAGAAGACAGGTACTTGAGGTAGACAGACAATTGGGTGAGGAATCAGGCAATGTGGAAATGGCAAACAGTAGGCCTGGAATTCAAAAGAGAATTTGAGGAATAATAGTCAAGAACTAAGGTTAAATGATAAAACAGAAGGGATTCAGAACACTAGCAAGGATTTTGGATTTGGGGGACACTACCTATGAGATGTCGGATACTGAGTCAAAATCCTTTCCATGTGGGAACTGATTATATATTCCTAGGTAAAAAACTGCATCTGCTCGGCAACAGGGGAAGTGTAGTCCTTCCACAAATGGTGACGTACTGAGACAGAGCTGCTCTCATTTCATAACAAGTTCAGTTGTTCTTAAGAATCTTCGCAAAATCCTAAAAATGATGACTTAATGTCAGCATTGCTACTAAATTGCTCAGAAAGAAAGCATTATCAACATTTACACAAAATTTTTAGTAAAGCTATTCATTCATTCAACAAATATTTATTGAGTATTATGTGTCAAACCTTATGCTAAGACTGGGAATATAGTGGTGAGTAAGATAGACAAGGTCCTTTCCCACATGGAAGTGATGTTCTGATGAAGAGAGACAGGTGATAAACAGGTAAGCAAAAATGAAAATAATTTTAGGTCTTAGGAATGCTATGAAGAAAGTAAATACGGTGATAGAGTGAGAAAGATAAGCACACAGCTGAGAACAAAGAGCAAAGAACCAAGGGAAGAGCTTTCCTGGCAAAAGACAAGTGCAAATGCAGTGAGGCAAGAAAAAATGTGGGTTCATTTAATAAACAGGAAGGAGGCTGGTGTGGATGGTGCAGAGTGAGATGAAGTGGTGGAAAGGTCAGCGATGAGGTAGGCAGTGCCAGATCGTATAAGGCATTGTGGGCTGCGTGAGGAGTTTACATCTTATTCTTGGTGCTGGGGGAAGCCACTGGAGAGTTTTATATAGGAGAGTAAAATAATTTATATTTTCAAAAAGATCACTTCTGACTGCTGGGTGAGAGTCACACTTTCCAGGCTTGAAGAGCTGTTGAAGTAATACTGGTGGGAGATGAAGGTGCCTGAAGCAGGTGCACTTGAGAAATGACAGGATTTGATGACGGATTGCCTGTTGTGGGTCTGAACAAGAGAGCAATCAAGAATTATCTAGGGTTTTGATTCACAGCTGAGTGGATAATGCTGTTATTTTCTGAGATGAAGGGTGCAGGGTTAAGCAGGGAAACTGGGAGTTCCAGGTTAGAAATATTAAGCTTGATGTGCCTGTTAGGTACCCATGTGAGGTTGGCAGTTGCATGGATGTGTGAATTCACAGCCCAAAAAGTCAGAGCAGGAGCTCTGCATTTGACAGTTGTTCTGGATGCAGGTAGAGAAGAAAAGATCTTGGACACTCGAGGAAGAGAGATTGGACAGAAAATGAGACCCCAGCCAGGAGGGAGCAGCCACTGAGATAGAAGAAAACCCAGTAAAGTGTGGGGCCATATATGCCAGGGAGGTGGGTGTTTTAGAAAGTATGGAGTACATAGCTGACAGATTGAATAAAATAAGTAGAAAGAAGCAAAGTGGCCTTTGGATGTGGAACCATTCCAGGCTGTAATAACGCTTATTAAAGCAGGTTCATTGGCAAAGGGTGAGGGCAGTGGAGTGGGGAGGCAGCAAAGGTGCTAGGATGGGAGCTTAGCACAGGTAGGTAGTTAAGTTTGATAATGACTGTCTTTTGCAGTGTTTTCCCCACTCAGCAAATATTCCGCTTCACCTCAGGAACTCACTGACTCCTAATTTTAAGCCCATCCTTCATTGCCCAAATCCCCTTCCCTCCTTTATAAGCTGCTTTCTCACCTCTTGAGCCTGATTATCCCCAAGAGCAATCCTAGACACTTGAATACAAGGGACTCATTTACTTCTCTGATGGTGGGAGGGGTGGGGAGACAGCTTCGGTAATTAAGGTGTCTGCCTGGCTGTTGGTAATTAACTTCATATGCAAAGAGGTTAATTTTTAAAATTACAATAATAAACTTAATTTTTAGAGCAGTTTTAGGTTCACAGCAAATTTAAGCAGGAAGTGCAGAGAGTTCCCACATACCCCCTCTCCACACATATCTCCCTCACTGTTGACCTCCTACTCGCCAGTGGTACATTTGTTACAATCGATGAACATATATTGACACTTCATCAGTCACCCAAAGTCCATGGTTTACATTAGGGTTCACCCTTGGTGTTGTACATTCTGTGGATTTTGACAAGTGCGTAATGACACTTACCTACCTTACAGTATCACACAGAATAGTTTCACTGCCCTAAAAGTCCTCTGTGCTCCACCAATTCTTCCCTTCCTCCTAGCCCCTGACGTCTATACTCTCTCATTATTTTGCCTTTTTCCCAGTGTCGTACAGTTGGAATCACACAGTGTGTAGGCTTTTCAAATTGGTTTCTTTCACTTAGTAATAGGCGTTTAAGCTTCCTCCATGTCTTTTCATGACTTGATAACTCATTTCTGTTTACCACTGAATAATATTCCCTTGTATGGATGCACCACAGTTAATTTATCCATTCTCCTACTGAAGGACATCTTGGTTGCTTCCAAGTTTTGGCAGTTTTGAATAATTGTGCTGTTGTAAACATCCTTATTCAGGTTTTCGTGTAGAGGTATGTTTTTAACTCATTTGGATAAATACCAAGGACTTTGCTGGATCATGTGGTAAGAGCATGTTTAGTTTTGTAAGAAACTACCAAACTGCCTTCCAAACTGGCTGTACCATTTTGCATTCCTACCAGCAATGAATGAAAGTTCCTGTTGCTCCACATCCTCACCAGGATTTGGTGTTGTCAGTATTTTGGACTTTTACCATCCTAATAAGTGTGTATTGGTATCTCATGGTTGTATTAATTTGTGTGTCCTGATGCTACATGATGATTATGGACACCTTTTCATATCCTTATTTGCCATCTGCATGTCTTCTTCAATGAGATGTCTATTTAGCTCTTTTGCCCATTTTTTAACTGAGTTGTTTGTTTTCTTACTGTTTGAGTTTTGAGAGTTCTTTGTATCGTAGGGGATTAGCATATGCCAATCCAAAATAAACCACCTTGGCATAAAGATTCTTTTTAGCTGAAGGTAATTGAAAAAGAAGCAGACATATGAAAAAATTCTTTGCCCTCCCCCTCTCTACCAAGAAGGGCAGGGTGATTCTTAATCACTAGAGACAGCTGGAGACTTACCAGTCCAGAGACACCAAGAGGAATCTACACAACAGGCATGACTGAAAACAACCCTTATCTTCCAGTAGTTTCCCCCATGTATTTACTTTTCCACAGTTTGCCACCCCTAAAAGCCTTAGCCCTTTTTCCTTTATGTTTTCACTTCTCTATAGACTTATTGTTCTTTATTAACCCAATGTTCATAGCAGCACTATTTACAATAGCCAAAACATGGAAACAGCCTAAATGTCTATTAACAGATGACTGGATAAAGAAGATGTGGTATATTTATACAATGGAATACTATTCAGCCCCAAAAAATGACAACATAATGCCATTTGCAGCAACATGGATGCTCCTGGAGAATGTCATTCTAAGTGAAGTAAGCCAGAAAGAGAAAGAAAAATACCATATGAGATCACACATATGTGGAACCTAAAAAACAAAAACAACAACAACAAAAACAAAGCGTAAATACAAAACAGAAACAGACTCATAGACATAGAATACAAAATTGTGGTTGCCAAGGGAGCGGAGGGTGGGAAGGAATAGACAGGGATTTCAAAATTGTAGAATAGATAAACAAGATTATACTGTATAGCACAGGGAAATATACACAAAATCTTACGGTAGCTCACAGAGAAAAAAATGTGACAATGAATATATATATATGTTCATGTATAACTGAAAAATTGTGCTGAACACTGGAATTTGACACAACATTGTAAAATGATTATAAATCAAAAAAAAAGTTAAAAAAAAAGATGTTATATAAGCCCCAGGTTCTAACCACCTGTTACTCATCACTGAGGTTCTCCCCCTGTGTAAGCATGACACACATTAATAAACTGTTCATTTTCTGCTGTTAGCCTGTCTTTTGTCAGTTTAATTTCTTGGGTCCTAGGCACAAAATCTAGGAGTGTCAAGGGAAAATAGGCTTCATTCCTCCCCTACAGGTTATTATGGATAACAGTCCTTTGCCAAATACATTTTTCACAGCTATTATGTCCCAGTCTGTGGCTTATCTTCTAATTATCTTGACAGTGTCTTTCACAGAGCAGAAGTTTTTAGTTTTAATAAAGTATAGTTGTCAATTTTTAATTTCATGTGTTGTGCCCTTACTGTTATACCTAAAAGTCATCACCATACCTGAGTTCATCTAGATCTTCTCCTATGTTATCTTCTAAAAGTTTTAGAGTTTTGCATTTTGTATTTAAATCTATAATCTATTTTGAGTTCATTTTTGTGAAGAGTGTAAAGTCTGTGTCTAGATTTATTTATTTTTTTGCATGTGGAATCCTAGCTTAACATTGTTTTTCTTGATTATAGACTACGTGCTTATTGTAGAAATTTCCTAAAAGACAGTGAAATGTAAAGAAGACAATTGACATCATGACTGTTAACATTTTGATGAATTACTGATAAGTCCTTTTTAATATCTATTTTAGCATTTTTCACCATGCTTCTTTCAGACACTCTAATAAGATGACTTTCCTTATGTAGTTAAAAACTCTTCGTAAGTGACATTTTAATAGATACATTTTGTCTAAGTGGATCAGATATATCATTTACTTAATTTTCCTATTGTTGGCATTTTTATTTCTAACTTTCATCATAATGCTATTATGAACATCTTCGTGTAGAAAGCTTTTCTTACCACTATATTTCAAGTTATTAACTTAGGAGAGAGTCCTCTCAGTAGATTTATAGAATCAGAGGGGAAAAAATAATGTTAGAGTTCTTAATGCATAATGTCAGACTGATTCTTAGGAATCTGGTAACACTTTACCATCCCATTAGTGGTGGATGAATGCTTATCTCCACTCAGTTCCTGCCACGACTAAACCCTGTCTTTTAAAAAATCTTTGCTAATTTGATAGGTGAAAAATTGTATCCCACTGCTATAATTGACATTTTATCGACTACTAATGAGGTTGAACAAATGTTACTCAAATTTTCATTTGTTAGCCATTTATGGTATATTTTATTTGTAAATTATACATTCATAAACTTGCTTATTTAAGCCACTGTTTTATCCAAATTGACTTACGCGTGTTGGTTTGTCTTTTAGGAAAACTGGAATGGCTTACATAAAAAAAATATTGCAACATGACACTCCTGAAGGATTTTTGTCCTCGGTTATTGCAGAAGTGATAGACCCTTTTGGAATAGAGGAAGTGCATGAGAGCTCTTGTTTGTCTAGTTCCCTTTACATTAATCAAACTGGAATTTTCTCCTATCAACTTACTCTTCAATCACAAAGTAAGTGTAATAATACAATACATCTCTGATGGCTGGGAAAAATGAAAAAATTATCTTTTGGGAAGAGTGTTCATGCTCTTTTATAGAATAGTAGATTTCAAAATTTAGTCTGATTGGTAGTCTACAGAAGTCTACATATACTTAGATTCCTGGAGGAATCCTTTAATTCTAATATAGTAAAACCTAGCTGTCACTTCATTGATATTTCATCAATAGTAGTGCCTATCATTTATTCCTATGATGCTATTTTTGTCATAAACAGTGCTCAGGAGAAGTGAGAGAAGATAGGAAGTCCATGTAGATGTTACCCTACATAATGAAATAGTTCTGAATCACTGTCATGCAGGATATTTCTATTTCAAAAGATTATATGGTAGATACAAGCAGAAGTTAGTATTGTTTATTATAAGGATTTGGATTTTCCTCTGAGAAAATGGCAAGCCATTGGAGTGTTTTGAACAGAAAATTACATCATTTAGTTTATGTTTTAGCAATATCACTTTGGCTGCTATGTTGAAAACAGACTGGGCAGGTGATGGAGAGAGGACAAGAGGGAAAGCAGAGGAATCAGTTGAGAGGCTATTCCAATAATCAGGGGAGAAGTCATATTAAATATAAGCTGACTGTGATTCATCAAAGTGGAGAAAGAAAGAGTGGAGGGCTTAACAGTCACTGAGGAATGACTGGAGGCCAAGATGGCCTTTGGCCAATCTTTCTTAGAAAGGTACAATTTGCCAAGACTAAACCAAGAAGAAGTAGAAAACATACATAGACCAAGTACCAGCACCAAAATCGAATCAGTAATTAATAAACTCCCCAAAACAAAAGTCCAGGACCAGATGGCTTCACAGGCAAATTTTAACAAACATTTAGAGAAGGGTTAATACCTATCTTTCTGAAACTATTCCCAAAAATTGCAGTGAAAGAAACACTTCCAAACTCATTCTGTGAGGCCACCATCACCCTGATACCAAAACTAAAGATATCACAAAAAAAGAAAATCACAGACTAACATTACTTATGAATATAGCTGCAAAAATCCTCAATAAAATACTAGCAAATCGACTCCAATAGTGCTTTAAAAGGATCGTACACCATGATTAAGCGGGATTTATCCCAGGGATGCAAGGATTTTTCAATATCTGTAAGTCAATCTATATGATACACCACATTAACAAACTGAAGAATTAAAACCACATGATCATCTCAATAGATGGAGCAATGTAAGCAAAATTCTGATTGTGTTAAGGTCAAAAAATTAGGAGAGGAATTGACACTAATGAATAAAGGCAACTCTTTCAGGAAATTTCATGATCAAGAGGAGGAGAGAAACCAAGTGGTAGTTGGCAGGAACGTAGGAAAAGGGGTTTTGTTGGTTTGTTGAAAATGGGAAAAAATTAGAGCATGTGTGCATGAGGAATGGAATTATGAGGTTCTCTTCTGACTACTTCTATTTATTTTTTCAGAACGTGGTGAGTATTGTTGTTGACATGTTTCAGGCCCTATCAAAACAGGTAGTAGTGTGGCTTTCCTCTCCTTTTGACTTGCCTCGTATCCTCTCTGATGGATTTTCTCCATCATTTCTTCTTTGTCTCCCTTGTAGAATATTTTTCCTTCCCATTATAACATGATAATGTTCATTATGGTCGAGCCTCTTCTAAGTCTTTAAGATCTCCGTAACAGTCAATTATTCATTTATTCAACAAATGTTTACTGAGCATCTGCTATGTAATAGACAGAACTTTAGGCCCTGGGGAAAAACACTGGCTATGTTATTCTTCTCTTGTAAAAACACAATGAAGAGTCTAGGTTAATCAAGGTTCTTGGCAGTTCTATAGTAAAGAAATAAACTTTCTTATAATTACTTAGCCCTATAATTTTTTTCTGATGAGAATTTTACGGAACTAGTTTCACCGTAAAGATTAAAGTTATAGGTTGGGCTTGGCATATTTGTGATACACTTTTTACAAAATAATTTGAATTATAACCTGGAATCTGGCAAATGTGTTCTCTGGTAAGACCATAGTTTAAAATCTCAAATAGTGTATTCATCATGTATGTTCATCAGCAGGCTTGGAGAACATTGGCTGTTTTATTGTATATCAAATCATTCCTATTTTAGCTTCAGGTGCTATTTCCTCATTTCAAGATTCGGATGTAGAGAAGACGGTGGTGATTCCTGGTTACAGCAGCTTCCTGATCACAAGAATTTTAGATAATGAGAATGCTTTAGCTATTGCTACCATGCCTGGAAGAGTACCCAACAATATGACTTTTTTGAAAGACTCCTGGTTATTATACAACTTTGGGCAAAAGAATGGACGAACATGGAACATATATTCGAAACCGTGTAATTACTGGTTTCAAAAACATGATGATTTACTATCCCTCAATGTCCTGAAGTACATTGATCTGGGGAAATCGAACTCCTTGAAAATTAAGGTCATGCCTAACACAAAAAGTAAGTTTATTTTTATTGGGAAACATCAAAGGAGATGTTGCTTTTCTAGAATGTAAAATATACTCTTTGATATTTCCTTTATCTTTAGATACCATAGTAGTGGCATTTTATCAATAACAATGTTAGCTTCTGATTATTGAACTTATATGAAGCTCTGTATTAAATGATTTTCATACATTTTAAAATTTAACGTTTATAACAACCCTAAAAGGCTAGATTATAATCCTTTTTTTTTTAACAAACGAGGAAAATGAGGTTAAATTACCGGCCCAAATTTACACAGGATTTTAGTTTAGATTTTTCTGCCCTCTGAAAAGAAAACTGTATGATTACCTCGGTATTATTATAATGATTTCAAGTATTTATTTTAAGCCCAAAAAATGACTTTTAGATAGAATTTCATGCTTTTCTCCATTTTTTCCAGGTTTTTTTTTTTTATTGTAAAGGTAATATAGAACTTACTAAAGGTAATGAGGAATTGGTATACTGGAAAGAGTAACACAAAAATTTTAGTAAATATCTTAGCTAGAAAGTGAGGAGAGAAAGATGGAAGGAAGGGAGAGAAAGAAGAAAATCCTGTCACCAGAAATGAAGAGGGAACGCAAAGCCAAAGAAATTGGCTAACGTGTGGCTCCTGGGAGGTTGTGAGGCTCAGATATAGGCCATAAAGGCAGTGGGGTGGGTTTTAATGCCCAAACGTTGGCAGGAGATAGGGACCTTTGGTCATTTCTACCTTGTAGTAGAAAGTTGAAACTAGGAACATTAAGTAAAGCCAGGACTATCAAATTGTGATGAGGAGGTTAGGAAGACACTACCCAACAACCCAAAGAAGGGGGAGTAGGGGGATTACAACCCCCGTGGGACTCAAAGAATTTCCTGTAAAAAACCCAAACCCAAGAGCATGTAACACCAGAGGTTACCCACCAGATACAAGAATCATAAGGTGAGAAATAATTATAACACCTGGTCTTCAGGATAAGAAAGCACAAAACCCTTTGTAGTAATACTTTCATAAACCAGATAACATGCATTCCACAGAAAAATTGATCTCTGTTGAACATGAATTAAGAAAAAGAATCTTAAACCCATGTAAAGACATGACCCTAAATAAAAACCTAAGAAAAAGAGAAAAAAAGAAAAAGAAAAAGAAAAAGAAATGACCCAGCATAAGAGAAAGTCAACAAGCCTAGGAAGCAGAAAATTTTAATCTTGGGATAATAGAAAAATCAGAAAAACAGTATAAAAATAACTGTAAAGTATAAAGTATGTCAAACTCTTAAAAGATAAAAGAAGATAGATGAACCATAATGAAAGGACAAAAATACTATTTTTTAAAGACTTATTTGAAAAACAGAACCAAACACTACTTACAAAAATGAAAATTACAGGTTTTGAAAAAATTGGAGACATCTATTTCTATTTCCATCAATATTGTGGACTAAATAGTCTGAAAAACTTTCTGAAACCCTTAGGATCCTTTCTCATTGATTATATGACTAACTGTTCATATTTTCATCAAGTAATTTTTGAGTTTTTACTTTATGGTTTTAACTGTGCATTGAATTCTTTAATTTATCTACATTTTGTTTTGGTGTATTGTAGGTGGTGAAGGTAGTTGTTCCGACATCACTTACTGAATAGCGTATCCTTTCTTCACCGATTTTTAAAAACAATGCAATTTACCTCTCTTTTCGACCATTTCTGGAGTTTTAAAATTCGGTTCCTTTGTTACCTTTCTATATTCCAGCACAAAAGCCACATTTTCTGATCATTTTAGCTTTAAAATATAACAAATTAGTTGTTAAATGGTGCGGTTATATTCATTCAGTTTTAGGAAGAGAATAATAATCAGCAAGTAAACTCAGTTGCCTCTTTGTGAAGAACAGCCTGGTCTAAGCTACTCAAAGTGTCTTCCGGGAACCAGCTGCATCAGCATCATTTAGGCGCTTGTTAGAACTGTGGAGTCGTCTGTGGTTCCATAAGAATTTTAGAGTTTTCTTTCCTATTTCTGTGAAAAAGATGCCATTGAAATTTTGATAGAAATTACACTGGATCTGTAGATGGGTTTATGCAGTAGGGACATTTTAATAATATTAATTCTTCCAGTCCATGAACATGAAATATCTTTCAACTTCTTTGTGTCTTCTTCAGTTTCTTTCACCAATATCTTATAGTTTGCAGAATACAGGTCTTTTATGTCCTCAGTTAAATTACTAATATTTTGTTCTTTTTGATGCTATTGTAAATGAGATCGCTTTAATTTTCTTCAGATAGTTCATTGTTAGTGTATAGAAACACAACTCATTTTTGTACGCTGATTTTGTATCCTGCAACTCTGCTGAACTTATTTATTCTTACAGTTTTGTTTTTTTTTTTTTTGTAGAGTCTTTAGGGTTTTCTAAATATAAGATTACATCATCTGCAAACAGACACAATTTTACTTCTTCCTTCCTGATTTGGAAGCCTTTTCTTTTTCTTGCCTAATTGTTCTGTGTAGGGCTTCCAGTATGTTAAATAGAGGTGGTGAGAGTGTGCATCCTTGTCTTGTTCTTAATCTTAGAGGAAAAGCTTTAAGCTTTGTGCTTGATGAGTATGAGTGTGATGTTAGCTATGAACTTGTCACATATGGCCTATATTGTGTTGAGGTACATTCTTTCTTACCTAACTTGTTAAGAATTTTATTCATGAATGGATGTTGAATTTTGTCAAATGCTTTTTCTACAAATATTGAGATAATCAACACTTTTTACCTTTCACTCTATTAACATGGTGTATCACATTAAAGACTTGCATAGCCAAAGCAATCTTGAAAAAGAACAAAGCTAGAGGCAACACACTTTCTGATTTCAAACTATACCACAAAGCTATACTAATCAAAACATTATGGTAATGGAATAAAAAGAGACGCATAAAACAATACAACAGAATAGAGAGCTGAGAAATAAACCCATGCCTACACAGTCAAATAATTTTTGCAGGGGAGCCAAGAACACACACTAGGGAAAGGACGGTCTCTTCAACAAATGGTGTTGGGAAAACTGGACAGCCATATGCAAAAGAATAAAACTGGACCCCTGTCTTACACTACTCATAGAAGTTAACTCTAAATGAATTAAAGACTTCAATGTAAGACCTGAAACCATAAAACTCCTAAAAAAAAAAAAAAATAAGGGAAAAGCCCTTTGACATGGTTCTTGGCAATGATATTTTTGAATTGTCACCAAAATCAAAGGCAAAAAAAGCAAAAGTAAACGAATAGGACTATATGAAACTAAAAAGCTTCTGCATAGCAAAGGAAACAAAGCAAAATTAAAAGGCAATTTATGGAATGGGAGAAAATATTTGCAAACTATATATCTGATAAGGGGTTAACATAATATAAGAGGAACTCATATAACAAACAAATAATCAAATGATACAATTAAAAATGTACAAAGGACTTGAATAGACATGTTTGCAAAGAAGATATACAAATAGCCAACAGGTACATGAAAAAGTGTTTAACATCACTAAGCATCAAGGAAATACAAATCAGAACTATAATGAGATATCACCCTCACACTAGTTAGAATGGCTGTTATCAGGAAAAAACAAGAAATAATAAGTGCTGGCAAGGATGTGAAGTAAAGGGAACCCTTGTGCATTGTTGGTAGGAATATATTGATTCAATCACTATGAAAAACAGTATAGAAGTTTCTTTAAAAAGTTAAAAATAGAACTACCATGTGGTCCAGCAATCCCACTGCTGGGTATATATCTGAAGAAAATAAAAGCGGTATTTTGAAGAGATGTCTGCACTTCCATGTTCATTGCAGCATTACTCACAATACCCAGGGTGTGGAAATAACCTAAGTGCCTATCAACAGATGAATGGATAAAGAAAATGTCAGGGGAGGGGAGGTAATATCTCTGTGGTAGAGTGCATGGTTAGCATGCACAAGGTCCTGGGTTCAATACTAAGTACCTCTATTTAAAATAATTAATTAATTATTTCAAAAAATGTGGTATATATACACAATGAAATATTATTTAAAAAGAAGGAAATCCTGCCATTTGCATCAACATGGATGAACCCGGAAGACATTATGCTAAGTGAAATAAACCACACAGAGAAAATGAATCATATATGATCTCACTCATACGTGGAATCTGAGAGAAAAGTCTAACTCATATAAATATAGAATGCTGGTTGCCAAGGATTGAGGGGTGGAGAAAATGGGCAGATGTTGATCAAAGGGTACAAAGTTCCAGTTGTAAAATAAGTAAGTGCTGGGGATGTTATACACAGCATGGTAACTAAGCGTTCTTCTCACATAAGTATGTAAAGTGGCGGCTGTATTAATTAACTTAATTGTGGCAATCATTTCACGATGTATGAATACATCAAATCACCACAGCATACAATTTAAATATATACAATGTAAATATAGACTCAATAAAGGGACGGAGGGGGCAGGGTGTGGAATCTCAGCCCCCTCCTCGGACCTGCTGGATAATAATTGGCATTTTAACAAAATCTTCAGTTATTGTTTAGGAAGTACTGGCCAGAGCACTTTGGTTCAAGGGAAACTGCTCTAAATGAGACTTCAGGCAAATCATTTACTACTTCTCAGCCCTGATATACTGTAGTAAAGATGGCAGTTGGAGTACATGGTCTCTCAAATCTCTCATTCCAGTAAATGTCTCAGTATGGAGAGGTTGCAAACAGGGCAGAAATCTGGGTTTCTGCAGGCAGAAACAAGTTCCTGCAGGCAGGAATCCACCTGAGGACAAACTGCTTCATCTGCCTGGTTTCCCCTTGGCAACAGTTGAGGACAGCTCTCTAAATTGAGCATGGATTCTCAGTTTCTCTGCTGAGTTATCAAACTCAGTGTGACCTGTACCATCCAAGTCACCTTTATATGCATTTGAGAACCTGGCTAAGGAATGAAGTGCAGAGGGGGACAACATTTCCATGAAAAAAAATAGAAGAAAATATTCACGAAGTAATATTTTTCTGAGAACTATTAAAGCTAACTCCATATAAATCTCTAACTATATCTGTAGCCATTTTGTAGTCTTCATAATAGATTTCTGTAGATGTTCCAGAATCCTGGATTAGCAAATTGTTCTGAAATTGCTTAAAATTTTCATGATTCCATGCTAACCCTTGGCCTTGTTTCCATAGGTGTTCAAATACTTGAAATACCCCTCATGGAAGTAGTTGTTGGAAATCCAAATTTGCTGGAAGTTAAAGCTGAAGGCTCTTTTGATGATACTGATAGTTATCTAATAGAAATTTCTGCAGCTAGCAAAACTTTACGTCAAGTAAGGTTTTCTTTCATTATTAAAAAAAAATCCATTACTTACAGAAAATTTATAATGTAAACCAAGAAAAAGAAGGAAAAATTACATATAATCTTACCTATCAAGGATGAACATTTTAAAAACAAGGATGACCAAGAACTTTTAACATTTTGGGTATTACAAAAAGGCTGTGTAACAGTATACAATGTAGTGGTTAAAAAGTGAACTCTGGAAAAGATGACCTGGGTTAGTTTTCACTACTGATACGATCTTTATGAGCTTGGGAAAGTTAACTTCACTCTGGCTAAGTTTCTTCATCTATAAAATGGAAGTGATAATACCTATCTCATTGGGTTGTTTTGAGAATTAAATGTGATATTCAGGTAGGCCATCTAAAACAATGTCTGGCACACAGAAAATGCTCAACCTCTTTGAATTTACAGTATTTTTCTATTTTTTTCCCAAAAACTGGGAAAACACTTAAAAATTTACTCCTTCCACTTAACATAACCACAATGCCATTGTCATCCCTAAAACTTTTTAAACTAATTTTTTGGTATCCTAAAAAGCCCAATCAATGTTCAAATTCCCCCGATTTTCTCAAAAAAAATTTTTATTGTTGGTTTGTTTTATTTGGGATCCAAACAAGATTCTCACAGTGTTATTTAATCTCTTAAATTTCTTTTAATCAAAGGTAGGTACTATTCCATTTTCTTCCCTTGCCGTTGACTTATAGAAATTGAGTCAGTTATGTTGTAGAATTTCCAGTATTCTGGATTTTCCTGTTTGTTTCTTATTTAACTTGTGCCTCCCCGCTCCTCCCACCCCAAATTTCCTTTAATAGTAGAACTCTGCTTAGATTTAAGTTTAATGTGTTTTGGAAGAAATTCATTAAAAATATATAATTATTAATAATATACTGAGTATGAGAATAGGGGCAAAACTACCACTACCAGGGTCTACTCTATCACTATGGTAATTAGTATTTCTACATTTAAAATTTTTCAGATATACTTGAAAATTTCAAACAGAATTTATCAAATTTTGTTGAATGTTTAATATTGTGCAAGGTTCAAATACATTTATTGTACATAAATTCCTACTAAAACATATCTTTGTGAAATACAGTGATTGCTAAGTAAATAACTTCTTTTCAAAATATATACCAGTAGAAGTTATTTTATTCATATTATCAAAGCAAACATCCAGGTGCTCATCAGTGAATGAAGGAAGCCTCACTGATCTGAGTTGGATGTAATAATGATATTTATTTAACAAGTCCTTCTTGATCCTTGCTCATTTCCAAATGTCACCCACAACCAAGTAGACTGGAATGCATTTCTTCCTAGAAAAGAATATGTCTTCTGTTATAATTTATTCTCAAATGGATCATGGAGGAGGGCATAGCTGAAGCAGTAGAGTGCATGCTTAGCAGGCACGAGGTCCTTGGTTCTATCCTCAGTACCTCCATCAACAAATAAACCCAATCACCTCCCCCTCATAAAACAAAAGAAAAAAAAATGAGTACTATCAAACAGATCATATGGTCAAATTTAATGACTTTTTATTTTATATTATCCTTCCTTTTCTATTTCCTATTATCCTTCCTTTTCTATTTCTTTTCATTTTCGATATTCTTTAGTTGGCTAACGTATTAGTTTGCTAGGGCTGCCATAATGAAAGACCGCAGACTGAGTGACTTAAACAACAGAATTGTATTTTCTCACAGTTCTAGAGGCTGGAAATCAAAAATCAAGGTGTTGGCAGGGTTGGTTTCTTCTCAGGCCTCTTGCCTTGGTTTGCAGGTGGCCATCTTCTCCCTGTGCCTTCACATGTTTTTCGCTGTGTGTGTCTGTGTTCAAATTTCCTTCTGTTATATGACACCTATCATATTGATTAGGATCTACCCTAACGAACTCAACTTAATGACCTCTTTAAAGGGCTTATCACATTCTGAGATACTGGGGGTTAAGACGTCAACAAATGAATTTGGGGTAGACTCAGTTTGGTCAGTAATAGTTCCTTTAAATAAACTTCATTTATTTGGATATTTCCAGGGTTCAACTTCACTGGCGTTTATTGTCTGGGGAGCATCTACTGAGTGCTTTGTTACAACAATCGTGCCAACATTGAAAAGCAGCTGTAGTTATTTCAAGTCTATGCATCACATCCCCAGTACATTTATCCCAATGGAAGACTGGATCAGTGGAGTTCACACGGACAGTCAGGGTTTTAATATGATCCAAGTTTTGCCAGTAAGAAACCTAAGCAGATTGTTTGAAGGGGACCAGTGACGTATTACTTTTGTGTGATTGGCTGGCCATTCAGTCTTAGCATTTCTTTCCTGAGATGCTCAAAGCACTCCAGTTGTTTTTCAGTCCTCATGTCATTTGAGGATGTGATGACTGTTTGTTTCTAAAATGTGAAAACTTTCTGAAATAATGATTTTTCTTGGATACTTAGTCTCATCATCATTAATATCATTTTATGCTGTATTATGGTGGTATAATCTCAGGCTTTCACAGTATATAGTTATTTGCCTTTATGTTGACTTGTCCTGAGCTAAATATCTTACTAGTCCCATTTCCATGTAGTCACAGTTTTAATTTTTGCCTTGTCAGAATCTGTGACTTTAAAAAAAAATGTTATTATTCTTTGTTGACGAACTTAATACTTACCATTTTCTTTGTGACAAAAAAAAAAAAGACTTGAAGAATTATTCACTAAATATGTCACTTTATAAAGTGTTTAAACTTTAGTGCATTGACTTTATGACAGCTATTTTATGTAATAAAGCTTTTTTCACTTATTTACAAGATCCAAGTTATATTACCATGGGCTGAGGTGGTTGAAATTCCAGAAAACAAAATTCAGGGAGTGTTGAGGGAAGAGAAATTTACTTAAATACCTGGAGCTAAAAGTGAAATATTTGTTTTGATTGCTTTTCTGGAAGATCAAGATATTTAAATTAAAGACTTAGTAAATAATAATGAATTTTACACTTTCTTTGTTTAATCATTTTCAGGTAAACTACAGGCCTCCTTCTAATATGGGAATTGCTATTCCGCTTACAGATAATTTTTATCATGCAGATCCTAGCAAACCCATTCCAAGAAATCTATTTCACAAGTCAAAGGTAAATATTTTTTCTGCAAATAAACTAGTATTCATTTGAATTCAAGAAATCATTCAGTAAAATCACAGATGGACAGACCTAGCTGTTGGGATTAAATGGGAAGGTACATTCAACATAAACTGCCCGTATAAGTTATTGCTATTTTTGTTGTTGTTGTTGTTGTTGTTGTTGTTGTTACTACTACTACATCCCCTCTCTTCTCTTATTGTCATTCCTGGATGTGGTTTTGGAACCAAGAAGTCTTAAGTGAACTCTTTCCCATTGACCTCTCCCTGGCTCCCATTTGGATTTCAAAGGGCATGCCGAGGGTAAGAGCATCTTTATTTAAATGAAAAGGACTCCAGGCCCATCTCACAGCTCTGGCTTTGTGGAAGGAATGATGTCCAAAAGGAGAGAAGAGTGTTTGCTCCAACATAGACTCACTTGAACCCCTGCCGAGGATCCACCTAGAAAAGAACCCAACCCCAGCTGCACTCTGCCTCTCTGGAGTCAGAATGAACAAGGTAGAGAGAACAGAGAGAAACCACTGGGTTCAGAAGAAAAGTACATCACGGGGTGTCTTCTTGAGGAAATCTCATGGATACCTGTGGAATCTCTCTCCAGGAAAACACACCTACCTAGCCTGTACACGTGGACAAGCAGATGTTCATACCCATTCATGTCTGTACACACGCACACAGAGACATTAAATGGTTGTTTCTGTTGTTGAAAACTCTGCATTGTCACCCCATCTCATTCAGAATAAAAGCCAAATTCTTACAATGGTTCATAAGGTCCTCCACAGTGTGGCCTTGGCTTTACATCTGACCGGGTTTCCCCCAGGTCAATCTGCTCTGGCCACCTTGGCCTCCTCACTGTTCTTCAAATAGGCCAGACGCATTTCCACCTCAGGGCCTCTGCAGCTTCAAAAATTCCCTTGTCTGGAATGCACATCTGCCAGACGTCATGTGGCATGTTCCATCACCATCTTCAGGTTTTTGCTTAAATGTCACCTTTATTGTGAGGCCTTCCTTGGCCTCGCTGTTTAGAATTATAACCCCCATCTCCATTGTTACCCATTCCCTATCCCCCTTCCCTGCCTTATTTTTCTTCATTGCACTTACTGCATTTTTTTAAACATTTTTTTTATTGAGTTATAGTCATTTTACAATGTTGCACTTACTACAGTTTTTTAATGTATTTTACTTACTGTGTTTCATTAAAAGTTAAGCTTACCTTAGGGAGGGTTGTTCTTGGGTTTTTAAATATGTTTTATCCTCTACCATATCTTTAGTACCCAGAAAAGGGCCAGACATAGGGAGTGCTTAACTGTTGAACAAACTAATAATACACATTTATACATACATAATTACACACACACACACAGAAGATATCAGAAATTTAAAATGTAACCCATGAAACAGAGAGCTCAATAGATTGATTGGAATAACTGAATGGACCTAACTAAACAACATATTAGTGAGTTCTGAAATTAGATTGTGGTGATGATTGAACAGAATTGTGAATATATTAAAACCCACTGCATTGTACCATTGAACATAGTTAAAATGATAAACTTTATCTCAATAAAAAGAAGAAAAAAAAGAAGCAAAGAAAGGGAAAATGGTAGTCCTAAAAATAGTGGAAGGAAGAATAACATTTTTATAAATAGAATTTATTATCAAAGTCAAAAGCAGTTTCTTGAAAAAAATAATAAATAAACCAATCTCTAGCAAGAGTGATCAAGTGAAAAATGAATGACAAACAGATGGTTATAGTGGAGATTTTACATAGCATTATTGAACTGCTAGGAGAAGAGACCAGTAAGAAATAGTAGGTTTGGAGAGTATCCACAGAGTCTGCAGCCCATAGTATTAAGTCTGCTCTTTTACGTCTCTGTTTCCATGCCAGCAATGGGAGGGGCCTAGAATAGGGCGGCAGGCATCCTGATTACTGCTTTTGGAATGATACAGGCTGTCTGGGTCCCATGCAAGTTAACCATAAAGTGCCTTTAGGTAAGCTGGCAAGCAGCTAAGAGAAACCTGCGTTCATTACCAAGCAAGGAGACAAAATTCAGAAATACTGTACTTTTACTTTATTATTAATGGATTTTTTTTCCTTTCCCCCTTTCTTGGGGATTTTATTCATTCAGGGATCAAATATTTATTGCACATTTACTCAACTTGCAGAAATCCTGGCAGAAAAAAAAAAAGCACATCAACCTATTTAATTCTATTTGCAGAAATCCGGTAAATTCAAACAGTGTGCTAATGTGTCTACTCGGGAGGAGTGTAATTGCACCAATTATCAGAAGTTCTCATATGCTGTCGCTTTCTCAGATTGCAGAGAAAAGGTAAGATGATTTTTAATTTCCTAAAGACAGAGTACTTTCATATTAATAAGATTTTGAAATGTGCCTTTTGGTTAAACATGAAAGCTAAGACACAGAAGTAATGCCTTTTTATGACATAGAACTAAATATGACACAGAGTTTAAAAGATCTGGGTTTAAATGCCCTTCAGACACGTTAATTAACCTCATCTGTAAGACAGAATAATATCTGCACTGTCTTGTTCATTTCATGGGTTCTTATAAAGATACACACACACACACACACACACACACACACACTTCTATATGAAAACAATTTATAACCTGTCAAATGCTACACTAGATTATGGTGAATATTGATTCATTCAAAAAATTATTGAGTATCTAATGTGTATCAAGGTCTGGAAATATAGAAGTTGAAGCTCAAGATACTTGTGACAAAATAGAAGACAGTATAGTATGTTAGTTAAGAGAGTAGGTTCTGTGTTTAATATTTCCTTCAATTAGTCTCAGAGCATTCAAAGCTGTAACACATTGAATGTTGGTATCTGCATTAGCTGACTTACGTGTGCACTTAATATAAATCTCAAGTAGATCTGTTTCAAAGGCCTTGTAGGACTATGTGTGGCATTACTTTAAGTGATTTTATCTTTATATAAAATATAAAAATATAAAAAATATCTATGTAAAGCTAAAATCACTTAATGCAATATTGGACATAAAGTCAGCATTCGTTAAATTATGAGGGTTGCTATTATGTAACTCTACAACTGCCCCCATGCTGAATTCCACATTTCCTGAGAATTTACTATCTACCCTACACTGGTCTCAGGCTTCTGCATGACTTGTCTCATTTCATTTGAGGCGCAAAGAAATCTGGTGATTTGCTAAAGATTGTATCATTAATATGGAGATAGATTGGAACTCCAGAGCCTGAGTTTAATGAGTGTGGCTGAAAGATTGAGACTGGCAGAGGGAGAGGGGAGAGGGATTTGGGCAAGATCCACTTCATGTGGTACCTTAGGGAATGAAGGTTAGTCAAAAAGGTCTGAATATCATTACAGCAAATTCCTGTGAAAAAGGGCCGATAGAAAGGTACAAGTTTTGTTACCACAATGTTTGCGTGTTCTTTTTGGAGTTCACATGATTCTGCTGTAAGACAGATGTTTTTTCCCATGCCCTGAGAAGGCTGAAACCCTCAGAAGTACATTTCATTTAGAATAGCCCAACTCTTGGGAATACATTGATTCATTCTTTACTAGGAAATGAAGTTAATATTGAATTTTCCAAACTTACATTCATTCTTGGAATTCACATTTTAGGTTCCTCGTTTTAAATTTCCAGTTTTACAGTATCCAGTATCTTTGAAGATTTACAGTGAGGATGGACATTTCCCAATGGAAGCGCCATACCTGGTTACCGTGACTGAAGTGAACAGGAGGGAAAACTGGAAACTAAGTAGGGTTTGCTTTCTTCTATAGTTATTACAGCTCATAAGTAATGTTATTACTTAGATAAAAGGTTACAAAGCCTGTTTCCTGAGAGATAGCCAGGAATTCTTTGAAAAAGAGGGCAAATCATTTGTCATATTGCTGTTCACTCCTTTTCTATTATCTCATACTTATTTCATCATCACATCCAGTGACCCCGAGTCTGTGGCATAAAAGCATTTTTGAAGAGTTTGAACTGTAAAGCATTGACAGCCATTATGCAGATTAGCAGCACAAAATGATTGACTGGATTTGTCCTGCACGTTGGTCTGATGTTTGCTTTTGGAATGTTGCAGAGGAAGATATAAAACATGTACCCTGATTATCTATAGGATCTCTCTTCTAATTATACGATAAAAGTTCTTTAAATATGGTAAAATAATTGAAAGGATGCAGAAATATTTCTAAATAAGAAAAATGAAATCTACCGCAATTAGACTTTACCTCAAATATACAACTTTTTTGTTGCACATTTGTGTTTGTTTGGTAATGCCTACTTTTAAGGAGATCAAAGAGTAGATACATTGATAGATCAATTGAATTCAATGAAATTTCCAAATGTTACCAAATATCCAGATATTTGTTATTTGGTGAGTCTTAACTCTGCCCAACATATGCACTTTTGAAATGCAAAATCCAGCAGAGAACTACTAAGTATTTTGCTCTATCATCCCCACTTTCTGTGGTGTGCGGGAGCCTGCTCTTTCTGAGCACCAATTGTTAATATTCAAGCACTTTGTGTGCTGGTTGCTAAGCCATTGGCAGCTTGAAATCAGCCATGATGAGGATACCCACACCCTGAAAATTGGCAAATGCTACAATCAGAGCTTTTATTTGCCCCTTTAGATCTCATGTACCATCACACCACTGCAATTCCTAAACCCCACACTACTTACCTGGTTTTAGAAAGAATTATAAGAAAGGTAGGAGTAACTGATCACTTTTGGAAAAGATTTAAATGATCTCATTGTGGAACTTTTCTGCCACCTTACGGAAAGCCATTTACCAACCACTAAGGTGGTCCTGAAAGCATCTCATTCATTGCCAAAGATCTAAAATATGTGCAGGTCAGGACTAGTCATGGGGCAGGAAAGGAAGGTCAGCCCAAATCAAGGTGGTCAGAGGTCTTGTCCGTCTTGACGATGCCACTGAAAAGATGCAGTGTCAGATGCTGAGTCTAATTTCCCCTTAAATGTATTTTTCACAAAGTCAAGCAGAACTAAAAGTATGGAATAAGCTCGCCATGCTATAGAGTGGAATCTTTCATCGTACCTTAATGTATGTAAGAAACTTTATGCCAAATGAGAAGATAGCATACGTGTGCTTAAGATATACTTTGTGTAATTTTAGGACAGGCTGTACCAGAAAATGTAAAAAAAATGAAAGACTACTTAGAATCGATTCTTCATACTCCAGTGTATAATCCTTTAGGCCTCAACTTAAGTATAAAAGTAAGTTGACAGCCATTTTTTTCCTGTTTTGAGCTTAGATAAAACCTTTATGTGTAAACTAACATTTTAAAATGTAGATATCCATAAGTGGTGGGAGGAGCATCTTTGAAGTATTTGAAGTTTGTTTTTCCTTCATTTCCCTTGATGCTATTATTTCCAAAGATACCTGAATGTTGAATGTAACGTTGACTTACCGTTTTCTGAGCTGAAAGGCAAGATTCATAGATTATGAAGGTGGAGCAGAAAAAGGTGTTCCCAAAAGTTAGGGGGGAAATGGGCTTAGTAATCTTCACCTGGGTATGCATGGTCTTCTGGTTCCAGATGCCCATAAGGACAAATGAAGTTGGTATAATCTAAGTTATTGTTGTGAAAGCCAATAAAAGTTAGGGGACATATCAAAATGTCCATGAACATGAGGGTTAGCCCAAAGTAGTCATCTAGGCCATGTTAGGTTTTATGTTTCTGTTTCTTCATTCAAAAAAAAAAAGCATCAACTATTAAATCCCTTTGTTTCAGACTCTTGTCTTCCTTCCATTTTTATTTTGATACATGAAGTATATGCCCAGGAACCTTGGGAAGGAGACTGGAATTTTTCTATGCAGCACCTCTAGGGAAAATGGCCCCAGCATGTATTTTTCCTTGAAGGAGCATACATGTCAGTGTTGCTAATGCCTGTTCTTTCTACAGGGCTCGGAGCTCTTTCACTTCAGAGTGTCTGTTGTTCCCGGGGTCACTTTTTGTAGCTTAGTTGAAGAATTTCAGGTACAGTGAATGCACAGGTATCCAGTGGGGTGATGGCTGGGGAAGTGACATGACAGGCACCTGTCCAGGAGACACTGAACAGAGAAAACGGCAGGATTCATGTGATGGACAAGGCTTAGAGAGGGGGTCCTGGAGAATGGTAGTGACATTATCAGCAAGGATGAAGTTAGGACACTTGCTGGGTCACAAGACCAGTCGATGCTGGGGAAATTTTAATAAATTCCTGTATTTGTTTTTGTTCTCTCTTTACCTTCCATATTTAGCTCGTTTTTCTGACTTTTAATGCCCTTCCTCTCACCCCCACTTCTCCACAAAGACCCATATCTGTAACATTTTAGTTTCCAGTATTAGCCTCCCTTTGGTTATTTGCAGTTGAGTCTTAAATGCTGCAAAAGCCATTAAGAGCCACAAGAATTGGGAACCAAAATCAGTCTCCCCTGTGAATTCACCCTATGATGTTCAGTGACTCGTGACTCATTTTTTCTTATTCATGTAATATCTGATGCCTGTGGGAGATGGGAAGGAATAAGGATTGGATTAAATTGATTAATGGCACATTTGTTGCCAGATACTGATACCACACTATCAAAAACAATCTCTCTCACTTTCTCTTTCTTTTTTCTTTTTCTATCCTGGCCCTGCCTCAGTAATGGAGCCACATAACTGCGGTGCTGGGTGGCCATGGGAGCAGTGCAGACACCCAAAACCCTGAGAGAAAATCCATCCCACTAGACAGAGGGTCTCAGAAAAGAACACCTGTCATGTGAGGAGTATGAGAGAAAATCCCCATTGTTTTTCTTTCTGTTTTCTCACCTATTTGTCCCAAAGTTCAGCTCCAGTTTCATGGAACAGCACAATAGTACAGGGGGCTGAAACGCTAATGAATCCCAGCTTTCTTCCCAGAGGACTAGGGATCAGGGCCTCCAGGAATACAGAGTGTGGGGGGAACTCCCTAAGAACTGGAGAAGGAGACCCCTGATTCCACATATGCACTAGCACTAGTGCCAAGCAGCACAAGAGCAGAACACACCTACGGAAGCTGGGCAGAGGCTTCAAAATAAAACTACAGTATAAACACCACTTAAGTTCCAGGCTAACTCCTGTGGAATGAGTCTAAGAGGAAATTTAAAAGAAGAGATAGCTTATGAGACTGTTTCTTAAAAAGTAGATGCACCCTTGGGTCACTGGGAGGATGGTGATACCTTTAACTTAAACTGCACCCTAAAGCGGTTTGTCAGTCCTCTGGCTTGTCCTGGCATTTCCCCACATTCCCACTGTTCTGTTTCCATTCATCTCTACTTTCTTCCACCTCAAAAGATGATCTTGCTTCCGACTTTGCAGTGAAAACATAAGCTTGAACCATCTTCCTCTCCACGTGCCCCACCTTCTGCTTTTAACATAAATGGCATCCATCCTTGCCTCGGGTCTCAGAGAAAAAGACTCTGTGCCTCTCTGTCAGCAATCCTAGCTCTCCTCTAGGAACTCATTTTTATGAATTATCCATGCAGACAGAGGAAACACTTTGAATTTACAGAAACTTCCTGAAGTCAGCACTTGTGCAAAGGATTTTCTAAACAGATGATAGTTTGAAGGCACATACTGGTTCCCTCCACCTTGAATGTACCTTCTTCTCTTTCTCTTATTCTTCAAGACCCAGCTCAGGAATCACATTCCCTGATTACTCTAAGCAGTTAGGCGTTTCCTAACGGTGTTCCCATAGCACTTTGCCCATTCCTCTGTAACTCAACACACAATGTTTTCCTGCTGCGTAAGAGTTCTATCTGCCTACCTCTGCCGTTAAAGGCATAGGATAAAGGCATCGGATAATAGAATCCTTATTCCCTATATATCGTATGCAAATTGGTACCTGTCAAGAGACTGTTTCCAAGCTTTGTGGATGCTGAATATCTGTATAAGTCCAGAAAGAATTTTGCTAAATGAATAATAGTGTATACACCATTGTGAAAATCATATAAAGTTCAGTGTTTTGAATTACTGGGTCCAGAAAGCTTAAAGGCTTTGCTTTCTCTGTTGCAGATTTATGTTGACGAAGCGCCACTGCCATTTCCAGGACACACACTTATTGTCATCGCAGCGGCTGTAGTGCTAGGGGGGTTGTTCTTTGTAGCATTTATATTCCAAATACATAACATCCACCCATGGAATACATGCCAAAAATTGCTTAGAAGAAACAATATGAACTTATGAAATGTCAGTGCCAGGCAGACGGTTTATAGATGAAAATCTGAATAGTGAACACGTGATAATCATAATTTTCTCTTCATTTCTTAGTTTTGTTAGATAATTCCTAGAAAAATAAATATTTAAATGTTAATGTAAAAACTAGATAAAATGCTATAGAATTACCATTTTAACTCAAATTGTTACTTGTTTCTCATTCCATCCTCTTATTGTAAATACATAGAAAATTTCTTACATCAACATTTATGTAGGGGGTTTTCCCTGAGGTTTTTAGAAAAATATAAAATGATAACCATCTCTGTGTGGAATGAGTTTTCTGCATTTTGCAGCTTTTATTGACTGGAGCCCATTCCATGGGATCAGAACACCAGAGCCTTGCTCTTTTCAGATTGGAGTGTGAGTAGAATGCAGTCCTGCCAGGGAAAGATAGATGATAAAGGAGGCTTACCTACATATGTGCATTCAGAGCCTCGTGGGAATTAAAGACGAAGCCATCTGGGTTTCTTGAGGCAACTTGGAAACCAGATTGTAAAGGCTAATGAGAAAGAAATGTGACCCCATCATGGGGTTAGAGGAACATGGGGTCTGGATGAAGTATTGGTTTACAAACCTGCATGCAATGTGTAGAATTCCAAAAGATGTACCTCTGTGTACTCTCAGAGCACCTGTTCCAAAGTAGCCAGAAGATGGCCAATACATTTGGAGATCAGAGAGTTACCCTCTCCTGGAAAAGCTCAGGAGGAGCTGCACACCGCCCTGACAACATAAAGAGAGGCTAGGCATCCAGTCCAGGAGAGGCCAGTGCTGAAAGCTGTAAACCACGGCCATACCTGTGTATCCTGAGAGTTCTCTTGAGAGGACAGTGAGCGAGGTGGATCCAACAATCAGACTCGGGAGCCAGACATCCCTGGTTTGCTACTTCCTAGCTGTGTGACTTGAGCAAGTTACTTCTTTGTGCCTGAGTTTTTTCACCTGTAAAATGGGGGTAACATTAATACCTACCTAAAAGGGTTATTGTGAGGGTCAAGTGAATCAATACATGTAATGTACTAGAACAGTGCTTGGCTCTGTGACTACTCTGTTAGCTGTTGTGGCTAGGTTGCAAGTAACAGAAAGCGATTCTGTCTAATTATAACAAAAAGAAGCACCTATTGAAAGAATACTGCAGAGAGTCAGATAATCAAGGCAAAATCTGGACAATCAGTTCTTGTCATGGGAAGGAACGAGAACCATTCTGGGGACCTAGGAAACTGGAGTTTGTGAGTCCTCAGGGCATCACTTGGGCCAGGGCTCAAGAGAGAAGACATGGCACAGTGGTTAAAAGTGTAAGCTCCAGAGTCTAACAACCGTATTTTCTCTTTTAGTAACCTTTTTTAAAAGGGTAGTTTAAGACTTACAGAAAAGTTGTGAAGATACTACAGAGGGTTCTCATTTAACCTACACCCAGTTGTCCCCTGATATTGACATCTTACAGCCTGGTTTTTATCTAGCACCACCACTTACTAGCTGTGTGCCCTTGTGAAGGTTATTTAACCTAAGATTCTACACTGTGGTCTATACACATCACCCTTTGGCTATGTGAGCATGTAGACGCATGCTGTGCACCCATCTGTCTTCCCATGCATTCAAAGATGCTCCCACTAAAATAATTTATTCTACATGCAACCACAGATTCACTCATCTTCTCCCCTCAAAATGACTATCCAAAGTTATAGCTAACAATGGGGCCCAGAGGTAATGTCATAAACCCACTGTTCTTGGAGTCCAGACTCTGCAGGTGCTGTCAGTTTCACTTAATTTCTTGTTGAGAAGGAAGAAAGTGGTGATAATTGTTGCACTTTAGCAGAAAGCAAGAAATGTGAGTAATTTGTGAGCCTCGTTTCTGTAAGCGTTACTAAAGGTGAGTTAGAGCTCTCTCTCCACCACATTCCACGTGCTCCCTTGTCCTTGACCAGCACAGCGCCTGATTAGGGTCTTTTGCCCTGATGTCATGTCTTCATCCCTGAAGGATCTGAGCCTTTGGTAAACCTGCCCTTCGGTAATCAAATATCTGTTACCCTGCAAGTTAGTTTCCGGTGATCTTTATCCTTGGGTATCCCTGGTACTAGAAGTTTGTGGCCCAGGATCCACCGAAATTAATCTTGGTCCTTATTCTGTGCCTACTCTGATGTCGTTATACTGACCACATGGGATGCGGGCATCTTAGGTGTCTCTCATTTCCGTCAACGTCAGGGATCTGGTTCTAACTGCAGCACAACCACCCTCATCCAGTCCTACTAAGACAGCACTTAAGAGCTAGGAATCCGGAGTAAGAACGTCTAGGTCGGAATGCTGTCTTTGCCACTTTCTAGCTGTGTCATCTCGAAAAAGTTATTTAACTTCTCTTTATCTCAGTTTCTTTGCCAACATGATAATTATGTTACTTGCCTCATCTGATTGCTTGGAAATTGAAGGAGTTAATATACATAAAATGCTTAGAACAGAGCCTGGCACCTAGCAAGTGCCATAGAACTGTCAGCTGTTGTACAGGGAAGGTCAGAGAGCACATCTTAAACAACTCAGATGTTTCCCTTATCAATCTGCTCCCACCAATGAGAAAGGGGAGAGAGACTTCCAGGTGCTATCAGTCTTTGAGTTCTCTCTCCACTGGGATAGGTGCTCTCTGGCCTTTCAGTGTCCCCTCGCATGGTGCAGCTCTCAGGCCGGGGTGGCACTGGTCAGTCCAGTCCCCAGGAACCCCAGCCAGCAGCCTCAGCTAGCATGTGGGATACAGTATCACTATGGCAATGAATTGAGAATAATCACATATTGTGTTCTTCAGTCTTGGGTCAAACATCTCAAAGTTCCTGGTCCATACAAACTTCCCGTGTGTTTTGACTATAAAATGAACACATTTTATAATCTGCCATTCTATGGTATTACTCTTTTCTATTCTAATTATGCTTAACACCCTCTTATTTGAGTCAGAATCCACCATTTGATAACAAGTAGGAAGTAGGAGGGAGCAGCAACCCTGACATCTCAGCTTTCCGTGGCTTGGGACAATAAACATCTTTCTTTTTCACCAGTCTACCAATTGGCTGTGATGGTTCTGCTCCAGGTGGGTCTGCCCCATGTGTCTGTCCAGCTGGAACACAGGCTAAAAAGCAGGTTCCACCAAGGCAGCTCTTCTCGTGGCACCAGACCCGATGCAAGGGACCCAGCCAAACCATCTGATCTCTCCCCAGCTGTCAAGGAATGCACATCACGGCTGCTCATGTTCCATCAGCCAGGTGAATTCACATGACCAGGCCCAATATCAGTGAGATGGGATGCACAGTGCTGCTCATTCTAAATGTCAAGTTTTAAGATCCCATTCCTACCTGGTTGCTTCGGTTAGCTATTGCTAGGTAATGGACTCCACTATTTACTGACTTAAAACAACAACCATTTTATTTGCCCAGGATGGAAGTCTGGGCTGGACTTAGCTGGGTGGTTCTGCTGGTCTTGCTGGTGGTCCCTCTAGTACATCCTTGAGCTGGCAGGTTGGCTGGGGGCTGGGCTCAGCTGGGCACCTGGTGTCTGAGCTACTTTCTCTCTCCATGTAGTCCCAGTGCCTCTCCCTTTTCCCCATGGCCTTTCTCTGTGGCTTCTTTACCAGGGTAGCTAAACCTCCTACGTGGCTGCTCTGGGCTCCTAAAAATGCCAAAGGGGGAGCTGCCACACTTGGACCTTGTACTGGCATGACATCATCCATGTTCTGTTGGTTAAAGCAAGTCACCAGCTTGGCCCAGATTTCAGGGATGACGAGTATGCACGATCATGATTATAGAGAGATGAGGTTCATTGAAGTCACCAGTGCAGCAGACTATCAGAAACCGCCCTCCTCAGCAAGTGTAGGCTCTTTTGTACGCTGGGGCTGGACCATCCAAGATGGCTTCCTGACTCACACGTCTGGCTCCCCAGCTGGGTTGGCTGGAGCAGCTGGGGACTGGCCAGGAGGCATCTGTCTCTCCACATGGCTTCTCCATGGAACTATCTTAGGCTTCCTCACAGACTTGTAGTATCTTGGTAGTTGGACTTCTGACATGTAGTTAGTTGCCTTCCCCCAGAACATAAAGGTGGGACCTGCCGGATTTTCTTTAATATTAGGACTTCAGATCTCAGAATGTCACCTTTGCTTCATTCTGTTGGTTTAAGGTGGTCCCAGAGTCAGTCTAGATTCAAGGAGAGGAGAAATAGACTCCATCTGTGCTGAGTGGAAGGGTGACATGGTGAAGGAGCCAAAGGGTTGTGAGGGATTGTCGCTGTCATCTGTGGAAGTATAATCTGCCACTTCAATATTCATCAAAGAAGTTTACCTGGCCTGTGAACCCTAACTGGCAGTCTACTTCGGAAATCCTCAAAATCAGTCCTGAACTGGGTATTCGTCATCTCAGCTTTTGGCCACAGGCAAAGAGAGCTGCATTCAGAAGGGTCACAAAACAGTTGTAAAAAAAAAAAAAAGTGCCGCTGTGAACATTGGGGTACATATGTCTTTTTAAGTTATATTTTCCTCCAGATATATGCCCAGGAATGGGATTACTGGATCATATGGAAGTCTGTTTTTAGTTTTTTGAGGAATCTCCGTACTGTTCTCCATAGTGGCTGCACTAATTTACATTCCTGCCAACAATGTAGGAGCATTCCCTTTTCTCCACATCCTCTCCAGCATTTATCATTTGTGGACTTTTTAATGTTGGCCATTCTGACTGGTGTGAGGTGATATCTCATTGTAGTTTCGATTTGCATTTCTCTAGCAATTAGTGACGCTGAGCATCTTTTCATATGCTTTTTGGCCATCTGGATGTCTTCTTTGGAGAAAGGTCTATTTAGGTCTTCTGCCCGTTTTTTGAGTAGGTTGCTTTTTTTGATAAGGTTGCTTTTTTTGGTATTAAGCTGTATGACCTGTTTTTAAATTTGAAAATTAGTCCCTTGTTGATCGCATCATTTGCAATATTTTCTCCTATTCTGTAGGTTGTCTTTTCGTTTTGTTGATGGTATCCTTAGCTGTGCGAAAGCTTTTAAGTTTAATTAGATCCCATTTGTTTATTTCTGCTTTTATTTCCATTTCTCTAGGAGCTGGTTCCAAAAAAAATATTGCTGTGATTTATGTCAGAGTGTCCTGCCTATGTTTTCCTCTAGGAGTTTTGTAGTATCTGGTCTTCCATTAAGTCTTCAATCCATTTTGAGTTTATTTTTGTGTATGGTGTTAGAGAATGTTCTGATTTCAGTCTCTTACAGGTACCTGTCCAGTGTTCCTAGCACCACTTGTTGAGGAGACTGTCTTTTCTCCATTGTATATTCTTGCCTTCTTTGTCATAGATTAATTGACCATAAGTGTGCGGGTTTATTTCTGGACTTTCTATCCTGTTCCATTGATCTGTGTGTCTGTTTTTGTGCCAGTACCATACTGTTTTGATTACTATAGCTTTGTAGTATAGTCTGAAGTCAGAGACCATGATTCCTCCAGCTCCATTCTCCTTTTTCAAGACTGTTCTGGCTATTTGGGAGGGTCTTTTGTATTTCCATACAAATTTTAACATTTTTTGTTACAGCTCTGTGAAAAATATCATTGGTAATTTGATAGAAATTGCATTGAATCTATATATTGCCTTGAGTAGTGTGACCATTTTAACAATACTGATTCTTCTAGTCCAAGAACACAGTATATCTTTCCATCTGTTGATGCCGTCTTCAATTTCTTTCATTAGTGTCTTATAGTTTTTGGTGTACAGGTACTTTGCTTCCTTGGGTAGGTTTATTCCTAGGTATTTTTGGTGTGATGGTAAATCAGATTGTTTCCTTAATTTCTTTTCTTCTTTCTTTCTTTCTTTCTTTCTTTCTTTCTTTCTTTCTTTCTTTCTTTCTTTCTTTCTTCTATTTCATTGTTAGCGTATAGAAATGCAACTGATTTCTGTATATTGATTCTGTATCCTGCAACTTTACCAAATTCATTGATGAGCTCTAGTAGTTTTCTGGTCACTTCTTTAGGGTTTTTCTATGTATAGTATCATGTCATTGGCGAGCAGTTTCACATTTCTTTTTGATGCCTGTCCACTGTAGTGACTAACACATGCTTGGTATTCAATAAGTGCCTGGGGAGTAAAAACTCTTTATTGTCAAATTCAGGGGTGAACAGGAGAACATGAGTACAAGAGCATCTTGCTGTAAGAGAAGTTCAGATAAAGTAGCAGAATACCTAACATCCCACAGGCACAAGGTAGGCACTCAGTAGACATTTGTTGAAAAATGAATAAACAGATGAATACAAAGAAAGTGCTCAAAAGAAGAGGCTTTGAGGATCATATGATATGTGTAAAATTATAAGGGAGTCTTTTTAGGGTGTCTTTGATAACTGGAAAATTTAGAAAACTAAAGTAGAAAGAAAAATGAAAATTACACCACTTGAAATTTCAGTAAGTTTTCTTAATCTTTTATGTTTTGGGTGTGCGTGTGCACGCATGTGTATGAGTACATGAAGCACACCTAACATAGAAAGTAACTGGTGCCCAAATGGAAGGTAACATGAAGAGCTCAATACCAAATGACATTGGTACCTCACTGTACGTAGGTCTTTCCTAATTAAAAACAAAAGCAAAGTCTTCCATGTCTAGATTCATTCAGTGTAACTTTTGTTAAAAGATACTTAAAATTATTGAACACTTTCATTGGCAAGAATGGCATTATGTTGATTTTTTTGCTTAACTAGAATAATCCTTGCCCAGAAGCCCTATATATTGGTGGTCCGTGCACTGTTAACAAGCATGGTGACACTTTTTCTTTTGTGCTTGTCTGCTCGTTGTTGGAGTGCCCATCAAACACAGAAAGATAGTCCACCTGAACTGTGTTGTTAAGGACATATTTTGAGAAATAAATTTTACTGGTCCTATAAAAAGTGAGGAAGCAGTAAAGAAATCAGTTGTTTCCTCTGAGAATAATGCTTGTGTTTTTGCCAGACACAGATTTTTTTTTTCTTTTCCTTTTTAATTTAAATTATTTTTTGCATGTGTCACCTAGAATCCAGGGAGCACTTTGTGCACATATAGCTCCCTTCAGTAACCCAGGAAAGGTCATTTGATGTTGAATAATATTCTTTATGTATTGTTTTGATGTCTTTTTTAAGAACTCCTATAAAATTTATAGGTTTGTTCCCCATTCTGACCTCCACAGCTAAAGAAATGCATTATTGTACATGATCAAATGTAGACTGAGGAGAGAAAAATGAGTAAGCTTTATTATGAAAGCATTAGTATAACCCAAACTCATATGCTATTCCTGTGTTGCAAATTTACAATAAAAGGAAAGAAGGCCAAATTGATGCTTGTCTTTTTAATTCAAACATCTATTTTACCACAAATGTTTCAAGTCCCTCTTTACTATATACTTATCACCCTACTATTATAAATAATTTTTTAGTTAATTTTGCAGTTAATAATTTTAAATGATATAGGAATTGTTATGAAGAATAAATCAGATAACTTGTCCAACCAAGAGTTGGGGCATTCTCTTGGAAGAATGTTTTTGGGTCAGACTGTAGTTGGTCTCTCTCGCTCTGTGTTTTATGTCTTCACTCTCCTTTGGTCCTCAGTCTAGATCAGTTAATAGTAGCATCTATCATACTAGATCCTGCCTCTGCATAAGTGATTGTAATTGGTTGTATCTTGTGAACATGTCTTAGGATCGAATAAAATAAAGTCAGGGATCACTTTCCGATTTGCTCTTATGCCATTCACAAATCTCAGAGATTCCAATTGCAATAAAGTTCACACTTAATTTTTCTGGTCAGGTTTTTTTTTCTGCTTTAATCATATAATTAAGAGCATGTAGTTTTCTTTTGGGACTTAGAAGAAAAAAATTACCCCTCTGATAACAAACTGATCTATTGAAAATGAATTGCAAGTTAACAGCAATTTTTATAAATGTCCAATTTCATTAATAGAGATGGAATTATCACAGTCTCAAGTCTGACAATGTCTTTTTTGAAATCAGGAGTTAAATATAATCAAGGCAAATTGTTTCATTTAATATAGTTCTTTCTTTCTCAGGAATTTTTATGTATTTCCTTCCCATCCAGTCTCTTCTTTCAGCAAAGTGTTTCCTACATGTAGTAGTTACTAAGTATCTGTTGAATGAATGAATGAATGAATGAATGAATGAAGAGATGCTACTTCAAATCTATTTATCTCCAGCAGAGTTAACCAGGGAAAGACAGAATTAGGTGTTAAAAATTAAACAATAAGATAAAAAAAAATGCACAATTAAAGACTCTAAGTAATGGAAGGCATTGAATTTTTTTTAATTCCTGTAAGGGAAAAATGTTTGATCCATTGACCCTGTAAGAAGGTGTAAGACCTTTTGTGGTAATGATTTAAGAAGAGCAGAAAAAGGAGAGAAGTTGATAATACAGAAATTATCGTCAGTACAGAAGTTCTGTTTAGCAAGTTGGTGACTTATGATTGGTCTTGAATCACACAGCCTACAACTGAGGGAATCTACACCTTCTACACTCATGTACTCTTCTTTAAAATCACCCTGAAGTTCCAGGGCCCGAGTAATGAACTGCAGGACTTTATAGATCTTCTTATTAATCCAAGAGCTAGTTTTAGGGTCCTGTTGTAGCTTGGGTCCTCTGAGAAGCAGCAGCCAAGTAGAACTGGATAAGTACGAGGGAGGAAAAGAGGGGATGAGGTAGGGAGCAAGGGCAGTCAGGGCCCCCAGACCATGAAGGCACCTGTAGAAGGAGGGATGGGGGAAGTTGGGGAAGAAGAGCCTTAGGCTGCATGCATCTCTCAGGAGGTCTCGGCTAGTTGGGAGCCCAAGAACAAGGGCTGCCATTAGAAGAGTTTCTTGTCAAACAGAAATGGCCAGTTCTAAGTCCTTCTCGGCGTCAGTCCTCTCTTGCCCGGGCAGGGAGGGCCTTGCCTCCAGTGAACTCTGCAGAGGGCAGAGGGTGTGGCAGCTGGAGGCTGTCGGCCAAGCCCACGCCTCACTGCAGGTCCTCTGGAGACCTGAGCAGACACCTCCATGGCCACCAATTCCCCTTGGGCACCCAGAGATCTGACTTCATGCTGAGTTACTTGTATAGGACCCAACACATCCCTGATGGGTTCTCCCTGGAAGAACACCTGTTTCCAGTCCCTCCATTAAAGAGAGAGTGAAAACAGACTGTAGATCAAGGGAACCTCCTCACACCCGACAAGTCCTTTTGACGTGGAATATGCTCAGACTGTCGTGTTGTCATCCATTGTCCCTTAAGTATCAGTTAAATAAGACTTTAAATGTGTTTCCTGGAAGGAGGATGCAGAGAGGAGGAGTATAATGACTGGGTAAGGGAGCTACAACTAGGTCCCTGGATTCATGAATCTGAGAAGTTGGTAGGAGGTAGGTAAGTTCTTAAAGCATAATGAAGGTCACGTTTGGAATACCAACCTGACTAGTGAGAATAGGACAGTTTGAAAAGACAAGAGCAAAACAGAAAATGGTTGTTAGGATGCTATTGTGACAATCCAGAGCTGAAATGGTGAGACCCCTTGCTAGCAGGGGTGATAGCAGAGTTATAAGGAGGGGACAAATCCAAAAATATGACATTCATCAGCATCGGAGAACTGAGTAAATTCAAGAGAGAAGAATGATATGGGGAGAAGAAAGAAGTCAGAGGTAACTTCAAGATTTTGAGTCTGGGAGAGTAAGAAGACAGGAAAGGTAAAAGGTGAGCTGGTCCTCTGGTGAGTTACAGACCTTTTGGGCTCGTTAAAAATTCTGTACTTTCTGTATGAATTAACATTTAAAGGCTTAATAGATTTAAACTATAGCTTGGGTAAAATGAATTGTGACACATGAGTACATTAGAAGTAGAAAATGTAGATTCTGTGTCTTTAACGAGCTCTTCTACTTACTAGTTATCTGACCTGGGGATAATATTACTCACTAGTACTCATAGTGTTGAGATAAGGTTAAAAGATTAGAATACACAGGATAATGCTTTAAATACTACACAACATCATATAAATGTAAATGAAGAGGACAAACATTTATTGTACATCACTTACGTTGCAAACACCATGTAAGATGTTTTCAAAAAAATATGTTAGCTTTAACCTTTACTGGAATAAAGTTGGATAATTTTCCTAGGATCCTCAGCCTGTATTTTGCAGAACTAAAATTCACACAAGATTTCCTTGTTCTATATCATGGAAAAGAATCTGAAAAGGAAATATATGTGTGTGTGCGTATATATAACTGAATCACTTTGATTTACACCAGAAACTAACATTGTAAATCAACTACATTTCAATTAAAAAAAATTTTTTTAAGAAATTCTTCCTAAAAAAAAAAAAGATTGACCTGTTCTAAAAGCCCATGTCTTTTCACTGTTATCAGTGTCATAAATCTTATTCCAAAACTGTAGATGTAAAGGTTGTATTTTGTTAATTTGAATTAGACATATTAATAGCAATAACTGTTTCTTATTTATATGTGCTTTAAAATCTCTCCCTTATTTAAGGATAAATATGATATACTCTTCTCTCTAATTATGTAACTTTTCCTGCCCCCTGAAAATATTTGTTGTTATTTCTTAGGGCAAGTTACACTTTCAAAGGACAAAGAAGATTTTAACACTGTTTACATCAAGAGAATTCCTCCCAGTTTGGGAATTGTGACTATTATTCATTCTGGTGTCATCTATTTTAATTTGCCTTTGATAATTACTTTCAAAATTCTAATGCTCTGGTGATTTATCCTTGCCTATGATAAAGTATTCTCTCGAATGTAGGATAAGGACACCTTTGATGGGCAGTTTTATAAGAATAAACTAGTGCTTAGAAAGAGGACTATAGTGATTCAATTTAGCAAACATGTATTGAGTACCTAATACATGCTGGGTACTGGGTGAAATGGTTGGGATGTAAATCGAAATAAACCAGGATGCCTTTTCTTCAGGAGCCCACAAAAGCACTCAAAAGTAATTGCTTATAAGACAGTTGTGCTCAGAGTAATAACAAGGTGAGAAGGAGGTGTTACTGGGCCATAGAGGAGGAAGCAGTTCAGTGATGTTTGAATTGGACCTTGAAGGATGACAAAGGTTTTCAGAGGCCAAAAAGAGAGCAGAATCCAAGCAGAAGAAACATCAGTAACAAAGGAGTAGAAGAAAAAATTTCAAGGACGTGAACATTGAGTAGCCTTGTGTAGTACAGGAGAGCACGGCAGGATCTGTGTAAAGCATGTGAGGCTGTGTATGGATTTGAGTCTGTTAAAGGAACTCTTGTGCACCGTGAGTAGGAGTGGAAATTGGTGCAGCCACTAAGGAAAACAGTATGGAGGCTCCTCAAAAAACTAAAAATAGAACTACCATACAATCCAGCAGTTCTACCTCTGCATATTTACCTGAAGAAAAGGAAAATACTATTTTGAAAAGGTGTAGCTACCTTTATGTTCATTGCAGCATCATCTACAATAGCCAAGACCATCAATAGCTGAACGGATAGAGAAGATGTTACACACACACACACACACACACACACACACACACACACACACACACACGGGAATACTATTCAACCGTAAAGAAAGGATGAAATCTTGCCATTTGCAACAACATGGATAGACCTAGAGGATATTATGGTAAGTGAAATAAGTCAAAGAAAAACAAATACCATATGATTTCACGTATACGTGGAATCTTATAACAAAACAAATAAGCAAACCAAACAAAACAGAAACAGATTCATAGATACAGAGAACAAACTGGTGGTTGCCAGAGGGAAGGGTCTGGAGGAGAGTAAATGAAATAGGTGAAGGGGATTAAGAGGTACAAACTTTCAGCTGTAAAATAAATAAGTCCCGGGATGTAATGTACAGCCCAGGAAATCTAGTCAATAATAATGTAACAACTCCGTATGCCAGATGGTAACTGGCCTTCTTGCACTGAGCATCTCCTAATGTATAAAAATATAGAATCATTGCGTTGTACACCTGAAACTAATTTAATATTGTAAGTTAATTATTATTCAATAAAAATTTCTAATTAAGAAAGACATTATTTACTTTCAGTTTGCATGTCTGAAAAAAGATACCAAATGATCTAAGGTTTTTTAACAATGAAAATAGAAATGAGAGCTGCCCCCTATTCCTATCATAAATGTAAACAAACTTGTGAAGATCTTTCGTATTCTTTTTTAAAATTTTTTGCTCGTATGTAGTCCCCTGACCCCCGCCTAGTATAACTGAGCTGAATGGCTATGGAAAGAGTAATTGTGGGAGCCAGAGAATAAATGAATACAGACTCTATTCTCAATAATCTTGTACTTTTTCCATGGGGATAAAAAAATTATACTCCAACCTCTGTTAGATTGCCCCTCTATCTTCCAAATTTCACTTGAGGTGGAAGGCCTTGTGTTCAACATTTTTAGTGGGACCAGGACATTTAAACCTCTTAATAGTGGCTCATGTCCTACTCAAAGAAACATATTCAAATTTGCCCTCAGACTCAAATCAGTTTTAACAAGTACTGATGAGGCACTTGTGTGATGAGCACTGTTTTAGTATCTGTAGGGAAACCTGTAGAAGTCAGACACAGTCACTGCCTGTGAGGAGTTTCTTAGTTAGGTTTTATGAATGAATTTTAGTTCATTCCACATTCAAAGCAGAGCTATTCTCACACATAATTTTTTCGTTACACACATCATTCTAAGTAAAAGGTACAAGCATCATTGGAGCACCTTTAAACCCAGAGGGAACATAGACAAGAACCTAGTATTTAAGAGACATTTATATTTTTAGCATAATGGAGAGAATTTAGGGTAATAGTAAATGATATAAAGGCCTTTTATTTTTTTCGATATGATTAACTTATTCATATAGAAGTACGGATGTCTGGTGCTGCTCACTGCTTAGTTTTTTTCTTAATTGAAGTATAGTCGATTTACAATGTTGTGTTGATTTCCGGTGTACAGTGTAGTGATTCAATTATACATATATTTATTCCTTTTCATATTCTTTTTCATTATAGTCTATTACAAGATATTGAATACAGTTCCCTGTGCTGTACAGTAGGACCTCATTGTTTATCTATTTTATATATAGTAGTTAGGGTCTGCAAATCCCAAACACCCAATTTATCCCTCCACCCCCCCACTACCCCCACCCCCACTGGTAACCATAAGTTTGTTTTCTATGTCTGTGAGTCTATCTTTGTTGTGTAAATTTCATTTGTGTCTAAATGTCCTTCAATTTGATGATGGCGAAACTGATTCAGTTTGTGGCACCAGCACTCTCTTCTCTAGAGTGACGAAATGCTTTCCCCCTTCAGTCCAGGACCTAGTGAATACACCAGTGTACTCCAGATCAGTAGAGTGGCCAGTGATCCTCAGGGTGCCAGTACTTCCGAGGGAGGCCTCTTGTCTGACCTCGGAGAGGTTCCCAGTTTATTGTGCCAATTATAGGTTCTTGGGCATGTTGAAGTAAAGTTCACTTTTCTGATGGAAAAAGTCTTTTCTGACAGAGAAAAAGTTACAACCACAGCCTTTCTGCCTAGACTGGTAATGTGACCGTACTTGAACCATTCTTGCAATCCTAGAGTAAACCCTACTTATCTCTAGTACACCGTTGAGTCTGGCCAGCTAATATATTCTGGATTTTCACAGCTATCCAAGGAAGTGGAATGAGCCTACTACTTTCTTTTCTGGTACCGTCTGCATCTGGTTTTAGCCTATAAATAGTTCAGTCGTAAAATGAGTTTGGCAGCTTTCCCTCTTCTATGGAAGTGTTGGTTCAAGGTGGGAATTATCTGTTCCTTGAAGATGTTGTACCTCACTAATAAGACTATCCAAGGGAGGCCTCACTGGGCTTCACTCTTCTTTCTACTTTCTACAACCTCCTGGATTTATTTATTTTTAATTTTACTAAGCACTATTTTTTTAATCCCCATTTTCTACTACAGTAGCTTCTAGGAACATTTCTTCTCTTGATCCCCAGCTTACTGCTTCCTTCTTGAGATGTCGATTTGATCATTTATTCCCATATACTGAGTTTCTTTATTTGATCTTATTCATTTATTTGACAAATATTTATTAAGGTTCAGGCACCGTTCTGGGCCCCCACTAATCTGTATAGACTTCTTCCCCCTCCTCCAACAGACCTTTTTTCCCTCTGATGGTAGTGACATTTTGTTCCTTGGTTGAGTCCCTGTTTTATATTGGAACAGATATGTTTACTTGTGACACTTCCATCTTTAATTTTATTTTTATTCTATACTAAAGTTACCTCTCTTTTTTCCTAATACAGTAATATATTTATTTCAGCTATAAGGTGCTCATTTTCTTTTTAGAGTTTAAAAATAGCACATACATCACGAAGCCACAAAACTTTTGGACTCTAATGAGTTTGTTTTAATTTTGTAAAAGTAATTTCCTCCTTGCTTTCTTTCCTAATTTGAGAGTATTGCTATCTGTTTATTCACACACATCCATTCATTCGTTTGGTATGTATTTATTTATTTATTCATTAAATAAATGCTACTCTGTGTACCAGGCCACATGCTGGGTGTTGGGGCTATAAACATGCAGGAAGCACGTTCTCTTCTCTTATTGAACCTAGAGTCTACTGCGAGGGGAAAACATATAAGTTTAATAAAAAATATTCAGATGCGATGCCATCAGAAGGAAATTATCAACATGAATTAATTTAAAGGAGAGGAGGATTTAAAGTCAATAAAATTGGCAGAGGATTTGGGTACGGGAAAGGGCTTGCCCTGCCTATGCTTTCCAGGGAACTAACGGTGTGTGCACGAGGTGGGCCTTGAACATGAAGAAGGATGTCGACACTGGGGAAGAGTAAGTTATTGTCACTGTTTTTGCTTTTTCTCTGTGGCATCTTTTCCAGATTATGGTTAGATTTTTGAATAGTGCTTGGACATTGCTAACTTTCCAAGAGATAAAGAGACACAGATTTATAAGCCCTCCCATTCATAGCAATGCTGACCATCATCATGGCCTTCTAGACTATTCTTTATCAAAATATGTCCCTTCCCCACCCCCTCTATATAGAACAAAAGAGTAGTGCTTGAGATCTGATTTATTTACTTTTCATATTAACAGGTGCCATTAAGATGATAAACCCTCTTTGATGTGCTCTTTGTTGAAAAAAAAAAAAAAAAAAAAGCTGCTGAGGTTACTTAGTTGATTGATATTCCAAGAGAAAACACCGCTGACAACACAGGTAAAAATGGTTTGAATTACTTCTCTTGCGAGTAGGTTATATTTTAAATGTTAATAACTCATGCATGGGGACTTCTTTTTGAATTAAGCTATTTTGAACCAAACTTTGAAGTTGATAAAAAGGTTATGATTGATTTTAATCACTTTGCAATTTTAAAAAAATTCAGACCAAATACTTTTATGAGAGTACATTTACTAAGAAATTGTCATATCCTGGCTTTCCTAATACTATGAATATTTCTGTTTGTTTTTCTCAAAAGGTTTTAATTCAGCATCTCTGTGTGGACCAATAGATTAATTTCAAATTATATTTGAAAGAAAGACATAGTCTTCATTTCCAGAAAATAGCATTTGATTTGCATGTTTTATTTAGGAAATCATATTATTTAGATCCTCCTAATTCTTACTTTTGTTTACTCTATCTACTTCGTGTGGTAAGTTAGTCACTGAGTAATATTGTCTTCTTCTTTCCCTTTATATTTCCTACAACTTTGCTTTATATATTTTGACTTGGTTTGTAAATATTCATAATAGTCGATGCTTTATTTTGTATTATACTCTTTGTTACTATGGTTACATCACTCTGGCACATTTAATATATTTTGCCTGGAACTCAAACTTGTCTAGTATTGTTATTGTGATTTCTGGTCTTTTTTTTTTTTTTTAAAGTTTAGAGAGGCATCATTTATAAGCAAGTGAGATTCTCCCTTTTTACTGTACAGTTCTATGAGTCTCGTCTAATGTATGTAAACAGTCATGTAACCACCCTCACAATCAAGATGTAAAGCATTTCCATCACTCCACAACGTTTCTTCTAACCCTTAGTGGCCAACACCTCTTCCACTTTCACCCCCTGGGAACCACTGATCTGTTTTTTCAGTCCTTGCAGTTTTTCTTTGCCAGACTGTAATAGAAGTGGAATATGAACGTGTATATTCTTGTCAATCTGGCTTCTTTCCCTTAGCAGAATGCACTTGGGATTCATCTATGTCATTGCATGTATCAGTATTTTTTTCCTTTTTATTGCCAAGTAGCGTTCTATCGTATGAATGAACCACAGTTTGTTTATCCACTTACCAATAGAAGTATATTTTGGTTGCTTCTAGTTTTTGGCAACTGTGAATAAATATGCTATGAACATTTGTGTACAGGTTTTGTACACAAAAATCTGCTGGGATTTTGATTGAGATTGTGTAGAGTCAGTACCTCAATTAGGGAACAATTGAAGTCTTAACCATACTGAGTCTTCCAACCCATGAACATGCTACATCTCTCTCCATCTTTTTGGGTCTTCCTTAATGAATTTCATCAGTGTTTTGTAGTTTTCAGCATACAAGTCTTTCACACAATTTAAAAGATTTACAGCTAAGTATTTCATGGTTTTAGTGTTATTGTAAATGGTACTACTGTTTTGATGCCAGTTAAAAAACAGACACAGAAATTAATTGTACACAATTGAAAGCCCAGAAATAATAAACCCACACAAATATGGACAATTAACTTCTGACAAAGTGGCCAAGAACATACAATAGAGAAAGGACAGTCTCTTCAATTAATGGTGTTGGGAAAACTGGACAGCCACTGTAAAAAAAAAATGAAGCTAGACTACTATCTTACACCATATACAAAATTAACTCAAAATGGATTAAAGGTTTGAATGTAAGACCTAAAACCATAAAATTCCTAGAAGAAAAACCAGTAGTAAATCTCACTGACATCAGCTTACTGATGTTGCTGTGGACCTGACACCAAAGGCCAGGGAAACAAAAGCAAAAATAAATAAATGGGACTATGTCAATTCTGCAATAGGATAGGAAAGGAAAGGAAGGAAAGGAAACCATTATCAAAATGAAGAGACAACCTACTGAATAGGAAAAGACAATTGCAAATCATACATCCAATAAGGTGTTAATATCCAAAATATATAATTAACTCATACAACTCAGCAGCAAAAAAGTAAACAACCTGATTTTAAAATGGGCAGAGGATCTGAATAGATATTTTTCCAAAGAAGACATACAGATGGTCAATAGGAACATGAAAAGATCTTCCACATTACTAATCATTAGGGAAATGAAAATCAAAACAGTGAAATATCACACAGGTAGCTTTTTAATAGTAAAATTTACTATATATGCTTCCATTATTAAAAAATATATATAAACATGTGGGAAATTTTTAAAATACAGAAAAGAAAGAGAAAGAGAAAAAAAGAGCAAAAGTTCACATTGCTCCTACCTACAGACAACCACTTTTAACTTAAAATATGCAGTACTTTGCAGTATCTGCATATATATTACATATATACAATGAAGTTAAATAATAAATATAATGTTTAACTTAAATAGTATTATGCTATCAATCTTACTCTGTTTCTTCCTTTGTCACTCAGTCACTCAGCATTTTGTTTTGTGTATATCTAGTCTGTTGCTCCCAACTAGTGGATGGTAATTCATATTATAAATGTGCATTTACCACAGTTTAGGTGTCTGTTTCCCTACTAATAAAACCTTAGCTACCTCCAGCTTCCCCAACCATAAACACCACCACAACAAGCATCTCAGTATGTGCCATCCTAAGGGTATGGGTGGGAATTGCCACTATATTTTTATATATATATAAATCCCTCGAAATGGATTTGCTGGGTCAAAGAGAATTCATATTCTTAATTTTACTAAGGGCCTCTAAATGATTATTTTTAGACTGTCCTTACTAGTTTATTTTTAGACTGTCCTTACTAGTTTGTACTTTCATCAGAACTGCAAGAGTTCCCACACACCCCATCTTCTCCAACACTTAGTAGCATACATCTTTTTTATTTTTGCCATTCTGATGGGTGTAACATGGTATCTATAGTTTTAAAACGTATCTCCCTGATTACTAGTAAGTTTGAGATCCTCTTCATACACTTGTTAGCTCTCAGGCTTCCCTCTCTGTTTATTGCTGTTGGTGTACTTTGCTCAATTTTCTGTTGAGTATCATTTTTTTTTCCCTCAGTGATTTGCTTGAGGCCCTTATATATTGAGTGGTATTCACTGTTCTGATGGCAATCAACAGTAAGAAGTATATGTTACATCACAACTGACACATACACATTATATATAATACATAATACATTAATGCATTAATATATAAGATGTATACTTATAATCTTATAAGTATATATACTTATATATACATATATAATATATGAGTATACATTTTATATATTATATATTATTAATTATAGTGTATATAGATTTTTATCAATAATATATATTGATAAATGTATATTAAGTCTATACAATTAAACATATATGTTTAATTGTTAATATATAAATATATTATATATGTATATGTATATATCCCCAACCAATACACATCATGTGTTTATATGTGTATTGTTAACTTTACATTTTTATTTACATGATGTAAACGAAAGATTGATGAGTACATTCCCGTAATACTTCTTAAGAAATCCGATATTTTCTATTCTAGTCTACTTTATTTTTTTTAATTCTGATTGCAATTCTCTAAATTGAATATATCACTCAATAATGGTCTATAAATCATAATCTAAAATCAATTGTCCTCGATATAATCCCTGGTCAGTTAGAGATTTGCAAACATCTCCCAGTTTGTCATGTCTCCGGTAATCTTGCCAACTGGGTTTATCAGAAATTTTAAATTTTGGCGCACTCAAATTTATTCATTATTTGAGTCTTGATTAAGAGATTTCCCTCCACTTCTACTTCACACAGATATTCTCGTACATTTTCTTCAATTAAATTTATAAATTTACCTTTTGAATTTAGGACTTCGTCTGAGACCCACCTTTTTGAGTTCACATAAGGTAAGGATTCAACTTTATTTTTCTCCACAGAGTGAGCTCCTGTGCCCAGCACCATCAATTAAGCAACTTTTCTTGCCATTCCTCGGTGGTAAATTATTTCTCATATATCAAATTCCTACATAACATGGACTGATTTCTGTTTCTTGGTCCATTTGTTTTACACTAATATTCTATTTTCTGATCACTTTTAGTGTGATTTATATTAAAGACAAACATCAGTCAAGTAAGGAGATTGGTTTCTTTCAGGCAATAAGGAAGGCATCCCAGATCCAAAGATCACAGTGTCTCCATGGGGTGGTTCTGCCTTAGACTTTTATAGGAAGGAGTAAACAAGTTGCAAAAGGGGCGATTTATAGTTGTTTTCCAAGCAGAAGTCTCAGTCAGTTATGTGAACAGGAAATGTTTTTTCTGTGGCTAGCTAGTTTCATGGGACAAACAATTTTAATCTTAGCAAATCAATCATGAGACACAGAATGGGAAGTTGGAAGGTCAGTATCTGGCCTTGTCAACTGGTTCAGGCAAAAGGGGGAAGGTCTGTGTTTGGCCTTGTTCAATACAAACAGCATCTGTCTTAGAACAATCTCAGGCATTAGAATAATTTCCGTGGGGTTTTGGTCCAGGTTCAGTGACATCATCCATGAAAGGAGCAGTTTCTTGCACTCTCCTTGGAACACTAGCTGAGTCCTCTGTCGGGCTCCGATGGTGAGATGAAGCTGAGAAAGGGTTCTGGAGAAAAGACATTCAAGGTAATTAGGAGGATAGTTATAAGAGAGAGCAGAAAATTGATTATTAGAGGCTGTATTAAGGAGTAAAACCAAGAATCGAGGCCAGCAGGAACTAGTCTAGTGGATTCCAGGAAATTGATGTCAAGATCCTTCAATGATGGGGTCAGGACTGGGGAGGCAGTGCAGTAACTTTCTTGGTTAACATCTTACATGTTTTTGCTTATGATGTAGAGGTCAGAGAGATTTGAGGGAGCAAACGTGAGACAGTTGGGGACCCTGCATGTTTGTAGATAAAAGAGATGAATAGAGACAGAAATGGAAAGGAATAGAAAAGACATGGCTCAGGAAGTTCTGAAACTAATGGACAAGAGAGAAATTAAAGAAGGATGAGAAGGCTAGCAAGGAGCAACGTGGAGGGGGTTGGCTAGGGGAATCCTAGGCAATTGTGTTCCAGCATCGTGGGTGGAAGCTGACCCCATTGTGATGCCATCTGCTTGTTCCAAAATTCATGAGGAAGCAGTTTGTTTCATGTTATTATCTTCTTCTGGGAGCTCTCAAAGGGCCTCAGTTTAAGATCTGCTCTTGGGGAGAATTTGCCCAACTTCAAAGTAAGATTTGTATTTTTTAAATATTGAAAGGTGAGAGGTTGTATTCCTTACAGTTTTGCAGCAGTATGAGAGGTCAGGAAGACAGTATAAGGTTCCTTCCACCTGAGTTCAAGATTGGTCTTTCAGTGGTGTTTTTTTCCAGAAGACTAAGTCTTCAACCTGAAGATCATGGAAGGGCTGAGGTGGGATATCTGGGGGAAAGGTAGACTTAAACTCTTGGTAATAAATATGAGTGTGTTGAATAAGAGCTTATCAGTATTTAAGCATGTCAGATTGGATCAGACTTGAATCTCCTGCAGTCCAGCAAGAGTAAGGAATCTTCATGAGCCTGCTAGTAATTATTTTATAAAAGGATAATCAATGTTGAAAGGAGGATGAGGATCAAAGGGTCATCAGAGTTAATGGCAAGACTTTGGGCCAAGTCAGGTTGATTTCCTCAGAGTCTGACTAATTTGGGTGTCAGAGTGGCATTGGCCCATCCTATTTTTTGAGGATTAAAGATGGGAAGGACAGTGCAGTTTTGGTGAGAGTGGAAGTACTTGATAAGGAAGTGAGTTCCTCTATCACCAGAGAGGAACAGAGGGATTCCTCAAGTGGGCAAAAAGCTCAAGCCGTGGCAGTAGCCTATTCGCAGAGGAAAGCTTCCAACCGTTCCCTTTAGAATGCAGACTATGGTTAGAACATGTTTATACCCATGAGACCTTGGGAGTTTAATAAAATCCATTTGCCAGAAAAGAAAAAATAACACCATTTGCAGCAACATGGATGGACCTGGAGATGGTCATTCTGAGTAAAGTAAGCCAGAAAGAGAAAGAAAAATATCATGTGATATCACTTATATGTCAGATCTAAAACAAATGAGACAAATGAACTTATTTACAAAACAGAAAGGGACTCACAGACATAGAAAACAAACTTGTGGTTACCAGACGGTTAAGGGGGGAATGGAGGGATAAATTGGGAGTTTGGGATTTGGAGACACTAACTAGTATACATAAAATAGATAAACAGCAAGTTCCTTCTGCACAGCACAGGGAACTACATTCAATAGCTTGTAATAGCCTACAATGGAAAAGAATATGAAAAGGGATATCCATGTATAACTGAGTCACTGTGCTGTACACCAGAAATTAACACAACATTGTAAATGGACTATATGTCACTTAAAAAAAATTTTTTTTAAACATTTGCCAATGAAGAAAGGGACCTAAGGGAGCTGGCTGTCATCCTTGCCCCACCTCTGCCTTTTCACCAGGACTGTGTTTCTGGCAGAGGAGGCAGATTGAGTTTACCTTTTCAGTATGGGAATTGAAGCAGCCCAACAATATTTGCAGAGGAGACCTTTAAGATTTCCTCTACCACGACGGAGGCTCTAGACCAACTTGGCAACTGCTCACAAATAAGGAAAAAGTGCCTGAGCCACTGGGTCTAAATGGAGGTCAAAGTGCCAAAAGGGCCGATGGCTTGTTGTGTGCTTGAGTGAGGGTGCCTAAGGATGTCCTTCCCTTTCGCATTTACAAAGGGAAAAGGGTAATGGGTTTTCACTTAGGATCCTAGAGGAGTAAGTCAGGGCCTCAGTAAACCCCTGAGGCATCACAGTCATATTCCTGATTTGTGCTCATGAAAGCAAGAAGAGATTGCGAGTTGGGGTGAAGAGGTGTATCGATAAAAGCAGAATACAACTCACCGAGCATGAAGCGAACGGAGTGTGGGGTAGAGGCTAGAATGGTGTGGGATTAGAAACCAGAGGAAACCGGGGTTTGACTACTCTGTTTTCTCGGTCACAAGTCTTGCACTGGCCAGTGTCCTCGGCAGTAAGTTTCTTTATTCGGAGTGTGGAGGTATTACTGGGGCTGGATGTGGGGACTAAGAGCCCCTTGTTGGGGAGTCCTGAAGTTACAGATTGAACACTGTGGAGGATATGAGGCTTTTAGAGGATATTATGGTAATCTTGGAAGTGACAGGGAGGATTTGTTTCTACTTTAAGAGATTCAGCCTCCTGGTTTTGGTCAGTGAGTGGAGTAAACACTCTAAAGTCCAAATCTTCATTGACATAGTTGGTACTTATCTTAGTCTGTTCAGGTGGCTATAACAGAATACCACACACCTGGTGGCTTATAGATAACAGAGGTTTATTTCTCCCGGTTCTGGAGGCTGAGAGTCCAAGATCAAGGTACTGGCAGACTTGGCATCTGGTGAGAGCCTGCTTCCTGGTTCAGACACAGCCATCTTCACGGTGGGCCCTCACATGGTGGAAGGGGAGAGGGACCTCCATGGGGTCTCTTTTATAAGAGCACTAACCTCATCATGAAGGCTCTACCCTCATGACCTCATCACCTCCCAGAGGCTCCACTACCAAATAACATCACACTGGGGGTTAGTTTTCCATATATGAATTTGGGGGGATTCGGTCTAACAAAGTACTTAAGGGGATCCAGGGGTTTCGGTATGAACGAGAAAAGTAAGATGGTCAGTGACAGTCGCTAAAGTGCAGAGGTATTGGGCACAGAGTCAGAAGCTCTGAGGGTGAGGCCTTTGGGGAAACAAATTCCCATTCCCGGCAGGCGAACGGGTGCTGACGCTAAGCGGAAGGCTCCTGGATATCCTCATTATCTTGATCGTGGTGATGTTTCACTGGTGTACACACTTGTCAAAACTTACCAAATTATACATTTTTATACGTGCACTTTATTATTTTTTAGTTGTGCTTCAATAAAGCCAATAAAAATAAAGAAAGAAAAAGTGAAATAAGGCAAACAGCAAACAGTAGCAAGATTAAATGAAATGTAAGATTTCCGTATACAATGAAGAAAAAACCAAATTTTAAAAACTGGAGGAAATGCATAGTTTCCTAACGAATTCTGAATTACCAAAGTAAATCCTTTACGCAGAATGGTCTCTACATTAAGAAAGAAATAGAATCTTTGCATGAATGAGTTGTCATAAAAGAGAATGGAAAGAGTATTAAACAAGTACCACTGAACTAAGACCAGTATCGGAGGGACCAACAGCTGAGATTAATTTAACACACAAGGAATAGATAAGACAATTCCAATGTTATTTGAACATTTATACACCATAGGGATAAAGTGGGAAATCCCTGGTCTTTTTATAAAGCGTATATAAATTTAGTAATAAAAATGAGCAAATTCACTTTTGAAAGTAGATGCAAAAATTCAAATCAAATATTAGTAAATAGAATCCAGCAGTATAACGAATGAAAGATACAATATGATCAAGTAACATTTTCTAGGAACACAAGGATAATTCAGTATTAGGAAGCTAATCAACACATTTCATTACAGATGCATCAACAAGTTACAAGAGAGAAATGAAAGAATCATATAATTTAATCCTTAAAAAGTATTTGATAAAATTTGGCAACTCTTCCTTTTAAAAATTAGGAAGAGTTATGAAAAAATCAATAGCAAATGACATCTTTAAATGGCAAAACACTGAAGCCACACTGATGAAATTCAGAAACACGAACAAACATTTGTAGGAATGAAGGTACTCGAAGTCCCTCCAGGGAACCCCTTCTAGATTGTGGACACCATGTGTCTGGGGACCTTGTTTTATTCCCCAGAGTATTCTCAGACCCTAGAATACTGCCTGATTCTCAAAACATTCAGTCAACATTGGCTGGTTGTTCCAAACCAACAGGAACAAAGCAGGACTACCTGCTTTTACTATCATACTCAACATTGTCTTGGAAGTTATAGTGAGAAGAATAGGATGAAGAAATGCGGTAATCGGTGTAACACTGGGAAAGCAGAGATACAAGCCATCTATTTGCTGTTGCTATCATTTTCTACCCAAGAAGTCTAAAAGATTCTAATAAAAAATGCATTAGAATTAATAAATTTCATAAGGTGGCCTATAAGCACAAAAGTCAATAGCCTTTCTCTCTTTTAACAATAACTTCCTAGAAAAAAAAGGGGGGAATTTTTCCATTCATAATAGCAAGAACATCTATCAAGTATTTGGAAAGTAAATTTAACCAGACTGGGATCTATATGAAGGAAACTATAAAATCTCTTTGAGAGCCATAAAATAAGATTTGAACAAATGGAAACAGGTATCATGTTCTTGACTGGGAAAACGTAACATAAAAATGTCAGGTCTTTAACACAGAATTTTAATGCAATTCTAATTGAAATCTGCAAAGGGTTTAGAGCTTAGATTTGTTTGAGTTTCTGTTTTTGGCTTTGGAAAGATCATCTTTAAGTTTATATTGAAGGATAAATGTCTGATAATAGCCAAGAAAAGTTTAAAAAAATAGTAACGAGGAGGGATCTTTCCTACCAGATAGCAGAACATGCTCCAACGCCATTGTGATCAAATGAACATAGCATAAGAAGAGACAAGTAGATCAGTGGGATGTATTTGTCCTTAATATAAATATAATTGAATTCATAGTGACAAAAGTATTATTTCAAGTTGGTAGAAAATCGTAGATTATTTTTTGAATGGTGCTGACACAACTGGCTAGCCCTCTGGAAGAAAATAAAATTGAATTCTCATCTTAGCACCACATACAAAAATAAATTCTATAGGGATTAAAAACATATCTTTCAAGAAACTGTAAGGTACCACATATATAATCTAGGGGCAGGGCAGGCAATAAACAAAACTAGAAGTCTAAAAGCTAAAAAAGAAAGGTGAACATTTTGATTATATTGAAATTAAAACCATGCTTAGGAAAAACACTATAATTGAAGTGTAATAACAAATTTGAAAAATATTTTTAAATCAGAGGACAAATTATTTAAGATCTCAAATATACAAGGAATGCTTTCATTTCAACAAAAAGATTAGGCAGTCCCATGGAAATTTAGGTTTTTCTCAGATAAGCAAATCCAAAAGAAAACAAACACAAAAAACTGCTCAAACTCCGTGATAGTCCAGGAAATGCGAACTAAAATAATACTGAGATAGATGATCCTTTTACCAGCATCCCGGCAAAAATAAAAAAGACACATAACATCTGTTCCTTTATAGGGACATGTAATAAGAGTGCTCTCAAGTGCTGCTGGTAGAAATGTTAGCCGCTAGAGACTTTCTGGAAAATAATCTGGCAGTAGCCAGCAATCCCTTTTCTGATAACCTGGCTGATAGAAATAAAAGAATGTATGTCCTGTGACCTTTACTGCAGCATAGTTTGTCCTAGCGAAAATAAAATACAAAGTGAATGTTGATCAGTCAGAAAACAGATACACCCCCCAACTATGGACTATTACACAGCTGTTATAAAGACTGAGTTAAGATATATTGGTTGACTTGGATGAATTTTCATGAGATATTGTTGAGTCAGAAAAGCACAAGATGGAGATGAGTGTTTAATATGATTCTAGTTTTGTAAAACAATATGTGTATATGCATGTGGGATTTTTTTACATGATTAAATAAGTGAGGAAAAGATGGAATGATGCCAATCAAATTATCCACATAAATTACTCTGGGAGAGGTGGTGAACGTCAAGGAGGACGTTGTAGAGGAGAGAAAGGACAATGAGCAGAGGAAGCAACCAGAAAGCTAAAGAAAAAAAAACTTTATTTAAAGAAAGTATATATGTATCTTTATAAAATTATGTATTTGAGTTTGTAATTTTACATACAGCCAATCATCCTTATTCGCAGATTCTCTATGTTTTAATTAGTCTATTTACTAAAATTTATTTGTACCCCCTAATCAATACTTTGAATGCCTTCAAGGTCATTCACAGACACGCAAACACTCAGACTGGGGAAAATGTTCGAGTCGTTGGATATGCCCCTTCCCAGCTAAGGCAGAACAAGAAGATGCCCTGTCTTCTGGCGGCAGCTCTCAACTGTCAACAAGTATCCTTTCTGCCATCTATTTAGGGCCATGGTTTTCACATTTTTATGCTTTTTGTTGGTGATTTTGCTGTTTGAAATAGCCCCAAGTAGGGGAGGGTACAGCTCAGTGGTAAAGTGCATGCCCAGCATGCACAAGTTCCTGGGTTCAATCCCCAGTATCACCATTAAAAATAAATAAATAAATAAATAAATCCTAATTACCTCCCCCCCCACCACAAAAGTAAATAAAATGGCCCCAAGCAGAGTGCTGAAGTGCTCTCTGGGTTTCCTAAGCGCAAGGCTGTGATTACCTTTCAGAGAAGATATGTGTCAGGTAAGCTTCTTACCGGCATGAGTTACAGTGCCATTGACTATGAGTTCAATGTTACTGAGGCAACAATATGTATTAAGTAAGATGTCTTGAATCAGAAATATACAAAAAAGTTATATAATGATTAGCTGATGAAAATGTTGTGACCAAAGGCTCCAGGAACCCATCCCTGTGTTTCCCCTAGAAGCAATGGTTCAATATTCATGAACTTGGAGTTTGTGGAGACTTTATAGAACTTAACTACCATACGTGGCAAGAACTAACTGATATTTAGTACATATTTTTTAAAAGATGAGATGAGGGATAAATTATCCTGTTTTCCATGCTGAAATACTAGAGCATTATTAACAGCTACATTTATCTATTCACAATCATTTTATTAAATCTTCTGATTAGTTCTGATCATGTGCTAATTTATTTGGATTTTATACTTATACAATGATGTCATATTTTAGCCTCATCATTTCCAACAGCTACTTCTTGGGGTTTTTTTTTCATGTCTTAATATATTATCAATACATTTTAAAACTAGAAAAATATGGCGAAAATGAGGCTGTTTGTAATATTTCTGAATTGAAAAATAGTAACTGGAGCACAGGTCAGAAACTAATACCTACAGGGCCAGGCATGTCATTTAACCCAGTCACGTGTTCTGCAAGCACCCCCTGGTGGAGGCTGCACTGAAGCGTTGCAATTTCCAGTGTCTGCAACTATGGTAACTCAAAAAAAATTTAATACAGTGTGTGGGATGGTGTGTGGGACGGTGTGTGGGCCTACCAGTTCATGGCCTCTGTTCTAGAGTTTTGCCACTGAGTATAATGTTAACTTTTTAAAAACATAGCTATTTTTTCATTATCTTACCAGGTGAATGTTAATAGTTGTTCTTGTTTCCACAGCAACTGCTGATGTGGTACATGTACCATTTATCCTAGTGTTAGTTGGAAATCCGAATGTGCTTGAAGTGAAAATAAAAAATTATTGAGATGATGGATTTTCTGGTCAAGATGGTGGAGTGATAAGACCACAAGCTCGCCTCTCCTCGCACGAGCTCGCCTCTTCTCGTGACTACGATGAAACCACAACTGAATGCTAAAGACTGGAATGAAATGAACAAAAGACTGGAACCTAGCAAAAAAGATCTTCTGCAACTGGAAACATAAAGAGGGAACCACAGCAGGATGGTAGGAGGGGCGTGCTTACGATATAATTGGGCCCCATTTCCCCGGAGTGGGCGACCCACAAGCTGAAGATCTGTTAAGTCGCAGAGGCCCTCCCACAGGAGTGACAATTCTAAGCCCCATGTCAGGCTCCCCAGCTTGGGTCCTGGCATTTGGAAGAGAAAGAGACCCTAGGACATCTGGTTTTGAAGGCCAGGGGGACTTGGTGCCAGGAACCCCATGGGACTGGGGGAAACGGAGACTCCATTCACTTGGGAAGCGTACACGGAAACTCACGTGCACCAGGTCCAAGGGCAGAGGCAGTGATTTCATAGGAACCTGGGCCAAACCTGCCTGCTGGATTTGGAGGATCTCCTGGGGACATGGGGGACGGCTGCAGCTCACTCAGGGGACATAAAAGCTGGTAGTGAACATTCCAGGAGTGTTAATCTACATGAACTTTCCTGGAGGCTGACATCTTGATTGGATCATTAGCACCAAGACATAGCCCTACCCAACATCCTGTAGAGAAGCCTCAGGCCAAACAATATACAGGATGAGACCACAGCCCCACCCATCAGCAGACTTCCTAAGCCACAGAGGCCTCTAGACACAGCCCTACCCACCAGAGGTCCAGGACCAAGCTTCACCCAGCAGTGGGCAAGCACTGGATCCTCTTGCCAGGAAACCTGCATAAGCCTCTAGTCCAGCCTCATCCACCAGGGCAGATAACAGTAGTCCCAAAGAAAACAACAGTCCCAAAGCCTGTGGAAGGAATCCACAAACATATAGAAAGATAGATGATATGAGGGGGCAAAGGAATATGTCCCAGGTCAAGGCACGAGATAAAATCCCAGAAGAAGAAACAAGTGATGAGGAGATAGGCAATTTATCTGAGAAAGAGTTTAAAGTAATGATGGCCAAGATGTTCAGAGAACTCAAGAGGAGTATAGATGCACAGAGTGAAGTTTTTAGCAGAGTTGGAAAATATAAAGAATACCCAAACAGAGTTGAAGAATAAAATCGCTGAAATGAACAATACACTAGAAGGAACCAACAATAGACTAAATGAGGCAGAAGAATGGATCAGTGAGCTAGAAGACAGATTAGTGGAAATCACTACTTTAGAACAGAAAAAAGAAAAAGGAATGAAAAGAAATGAGACTAGTTTGAGAACTCTGGGACAACATGAAGCACTCTAATATTCGCATTATAGGGGTCCCAGAAAGAGAAGAGAGAGAGAAAGGACCTGAGAAAATTTTTGGAGAGATAATCACTGACAACTTCCCCAACTTGGGAAAGGAAACAGTCACCCAAGTCCAGGAAGCACAGAGAGTTCCACACAGAATCAACCCAAAGAGGGACACACCAAGGCACATAGTCATCAAATTAAGAATAAGGAAAAAATATTAAAATTAACAAGAGAAAAGCAACAAATAACATTCAAGGGAACTCCCATAAGGTTATCAGCTCTACAGGCCAGAAGGGAGTGGCACAATATATTTAAAGTGATGAAAGGGGGAAACTTACAACCAAAATACTCTATCCAGCAAGGCTCTCATTCAGACTTGATGGAGAAATCAAAAGCTTCACAGATAAACAAAAGCTAAAAGATTTCAGCACCACCAAACCAGCTTTACAATAAATGTTAAATGACCTTCTCTAGTCTTCAAACCATAAGAAAACAGAACAAAAAGAAGAAAGAGTTAAAAAAAAAAAAAAAGGGAGAGACCTACAAAAGATTGCTTTGGCTGTTCGGGGTCTTTTGTGGTTACTTATAAATTTGGGAATTGTTTGCTCTTGTTCTGTGAGGAATGTCACGAGTATTTTGATGGGGGTTGAGTTGGATCTGTGGATTGCTTTGGGTAGTATGGCCATTTTGATAGTGTTGATTCTTCCCATCCAAGAGCACAAGAAATCTTTCCATTTCTTTGTGTCATTTCAGTTTTCAGAGTATAGGTAACCTCCTTGGTTAAGTTTATGTCTAGGTATTTTGTTGTTTTTGATGTAATGGAAATGTCTCTGTCAGTTATAAAATTCTGGTTTTTGAAGTGGAAAGAAAAAGTGAATGAAGGGCCGCAAGTGGAAAAATATCCTTTTTTTATGGATGACTTGTGTATATATATATGCTGCATCTTCATTATCTATTCAACTATTGATGTGCACTTAGGATGCCTCCGTGTCTTGGCAGTTATAAATAATGTTGCTGTTAATAGCAGGGTGTGTGTATCTTTTTGAATTAATTCTTATTTTGTGGTTGGCTTTATTTCTTTGATAACTATGTAAGTTTAAAAAGCCAAAGCTCTAAACATTCTTAGAAACAATGAACAGTATACATATGTAAATTAAAAATACATGTGCAGTAAAAAATAAAGATCTATCAAGCCATGGAAGACATGGAAGAAGCTTAAAAGACATATTACTAAATGAAAGAAGCCAGTCTGAAAAGGCTACAAACTGTACGATTCTAACCAAATGACATTCTGGAAAAGGCAAAGCTACAGAAATAATAAAAAGACCATGGTTTCCAGGGGTTTGGGGACAGGGATGGAGGGAGGGAGGAATGAATGGATGGAGCACAAGGGATTTCTAAGGCAATGAAATTATTCTGTATGATACTGTAGTGGTGGCTACATGTCATTATTCATTTGTCAAAACCCATAGAATGTACAACATCAAGAGTGAACCCTAATGTGAATTATGGACTTTGGTTGATTAAAAAAAATTATTGAGATGATGCTTACAGCCACACAATGGAAATAACAGCTTTCAGTAAACTCTGCCGTCAGGCAACATGCCTGCTTGGTTCACAGTTTAACTAAAAAGAAAAAGAAATTATTAATAACTTTAGAAAGAAAAGATAGCCTTGGTGAAAAAAATTTTTTAGTTTGATTTAATTCTTAGTTTCAGCTAAATTTTCTAATGTCCTTAGCAAAAGAAAAACAAAATAAATAGATTGATAGATAGATGGATAAATTAACTAATGAAAGAATTAAGGAACTTCAAAAGTGATATAAATCACATAACCTAGGGAAACTTTCCTTCTTTTTAAGTCTGCTGAAGTTTTGGAACTTAATTTTCTTGCAGTTGTACTAAAACAAAATAAAAACTTTAAAAAATTGTTCTGCTGGCTCATTTAAAATCTAGTTATCTGTCTCAGCAGCAAGGCACTTCTGACTCTCCCAAGAATAGTCAGAAACTTAAGGGCCTACAGGAGCCAGGTAGCAATAAGGAAGCAGGAAGGGTGAAACCTGACAGGCGTGGTACATCTAGTGGCTGAGCGGAGCTGGCAAGCCCTCTCCAAAGCTAGTTTTTACTGTGTATCACCAACCCGTCATTGTCCCGTGGGAATGTGTGCAGTGTGGCCAGATTTCCCAATCCCTCAAGGAAGTCAGAAACCAAGCTTTTTTTATGTAAAATTGCCCAATTTTTAAATTGTACAGGCAAACTTCATAGGTCAGTGAACTGGATTTGACCTCAGATTAGCAGTTTGCCACCTCTAATCAGAGGACAAAAAGTTCCTCCTGGTAAGGGACCTAAGAGGTTAAGCATGCAGAAACCAGAGGCATGTTGATTACTAGAATGTTAGCTGATATTGGTGGCCCAGCGGTGCGTTGGACCATAAAATCTCTGTTCATTTAGAAACGGTAAAAATACTCTCAATTTCAAATGTCTTTTAAAAATGTAGCTTTCTGCCAAGCATTCTCACATTTAGTTTATCAAACAAGCCAACACTCGTTTAGTGCTTGTTTTATTATTTAATGTTTTAAAACTCAAGAAGTGAATGCCATTATGAATTTTCAAAAAGCTGCCTCCCTAATTCCAAAATAGAATGTTGGACTTCCTGCGTCAGGAACTGGCAGAGGAGTGAGGGCGCTACTGAGGAACATCGCCACCTTCTGGCTCAGATGGGAAATGCAACAGAAAACAGTATAGGAAGCCACTTCAGTGTCAGAGAACTCGAGGATTAAAGGCTTTTTGCAATGACTATAAAATTGGAGTTTCAGTATGTATACATTTTGACTAACTGCATGCATAAAAAGTTCTGAGGATGGGTGCTGGCAATCTATAATACGAGAGGGTCCTCAATGTATTCTGAATGCACATCTAGTTCTCCCTAGAAAAATCTGCTAACATTTAAGAGTTAACTTGCCCAATTTCCATGCCGCCTTGATTGTTTTTGTATGTAAGACGTAGTGTACACATAATCACTCTATTTTTTAGGTAACTGGGTGTGAGAGGAGGGTGTTACTGTCATGATTTAAGTAACAGAGACACTGAGGGAAGATGGAAGAATGAAAAAAGTATAAAGAAGAAACGGACATTCCAACTTGACCTAAAGTAGCCCCGATCATGTCATTCAGATTATCTCATGACTCTTTTAGGCATGTGTTTCATCAGTTGTCAGTCTCCATTATAAAGACAGAAGAGAGAGTAAAGGATACCAAAGTACTGTTCCCTGCTTGTAATCCTACGATTTTTTTCAATTTTTTTATTGTCTTATTGAGGGATATTTGTGAGGTTTTTAGCTTCTAAATGACCTAGTGTGAGTAGAATCCCAACATTAAACACTTGGTAGATGGCAAAATTTTCATATTGTATCCATATTCTGTTAAAATGTAAATCTGTTGCTAAACTATATGGTAAGATGATAAACTTTTTTTTAACTTTTAAAATAAAGATTTGACATTCCCTCTACACATCATGTTAACAAGCAGTAAAAAAAAAAAACTATGACTTTTTAAAAATTGCAAACAGAATATACGTAACATTCTTGAATGTATTATGTTCTTAATCAAATTGCTTCCTTAGAATTATCGTATTCATTATCTGAAGAGGAAAAGCTTTAAATCTCTTTTTTTAAACTTTTTTATTGATTTATAGTCATTTTACAATGTTGTGTCAAATTCCAGTGTAGAGCACAATTTTCCAGTTGTAAATGAACATGTATATATTCATTGTCATATTTTTTCTCTGTGAGCTACCATAAGATCTTGTATTTATTTCCCTGTGCTATACAGTATAATCTTGTTTATCTATTCTACAATTTTGAAATCCCAGTCTATCTCTTCCCACCCCCTGCCCCTTTGGCAACCACAAGTTTGTATTCTATGTCTGTGAGTCTATTTCTGTTTTGTATTTATGCTTTGTTTGTTTGTTGTTTTTTTTTTTAGATTCCTCATATGAGCAATCTCATATGGTATTTTTCTTTCTCTTTCTGGCTTACTTCACTTAGAACAACATTCTCCAGGCGCATCCATGTTGCTGCAAATGGCATTATGTTGTCGGGTTTTATGGCTGAGTAATATTCCATTGTATAAATATACCACATCTTCTTTATCCAGTCATCTGTTGATGGACATTTAGGTTGTTTCCATGTCTTGGCTATTGTAAATAATGCTGCTATGAACATTGGGGTGCAGGTATCGTCCTGAAGTAGGGTTCCTTCTGGATATATGCCCAGGACTGGGATTCCTGGGTCATAAGGTAAGTCTATTCCTAGTCTTTTGAGGAATCTCCATACTGTTTTCCACAGTGGTTGCACCAAGCTTTAAATCTCTTTGTGAACCAGTTTACTCTGATAGAAAGAGCATTGAATTTGGGGTCCAGAGCCCCATCTTCAAGCTTTATCTCCTCTTTAGCTAGCTCTGAGAACCCTGGGCAAGTCCTAATCCTCTTTCAGCCTCATTTTCCTCATCAGTAAAATTAGAGGCTTGGATCTCATGACATCTGGGGTTCAGTCCCACTCTAACCACTTATGATTGTATTATTTTTATTCTTTAGAGTGTTCCCTAGATATTGTTAGGCTAATTGATGAAAAATATTTTTAAAAATTCATTCATTTTTTTAGCAGAAGATCTATATGATATTAAATTGTGAAAAATCCCTTTAAACACAAAATTATCCTGTGAACCATCATATCCTCAGAGAATTTGAAGTATGAATATCTTAGAAAAAGTCTCATGAACTTTACATATAAATTAAATTCCTCTTCAGAAATCACAATATTTCCAGACAATCTTTTTAGGGATTTTTTTTTTCTTAAGTAAAATATCCTCAAATTAACAGCAGAATTTAAAATTACATATGAAAAATGTCACATATCCAGACAGTTGCTGAAGATAAATTCTTGTCATTGTAGACAGGCTACTAAAAAGGATGACAACTTCTGAATAAATTTGTCACTATGTATTTACTAGATTTCTCATTTATAGAAACAGGATTCTATTTAATCTTTTTAGTAGTTAACCAATGTTTAGCATTCAACTTCCAGTTGATCAATATTCTATCCTATTTTACAATGTATGAATGTTTAGTACTCAATACCTTTTTATTAAAAAAAATGAAGTTACCTTTTTCATCATAAGTAATGCTAAAGATATCCTTATGGTCAAATTTTTTATATTGAACTTTCTCCTCCTCTTTTTTTTTCCCACAATTCCCAGCTCACAAAGCATTTTTGTTTTTTGTTTTTTAATTGAAGTATAGTTGATTTATAATATTGTGTTAGTTTCAGGTGTAGAGCAAAGTGATTCAGTTATACATATATGTGAATAATCCTTTTTGAAAGATTCTTTTCCATTATAGTTTATTATAAGATACTGAACAGTTCCCTGTGCTATGTGGTAAATCCTTGTTGTTCATTTTTTTATATATAGTAGTATGCATCTCTTAATCCCATATTCCCAATTTATGCATAACCTCTCTGGTAACCATAAGTTTGTTTTCTATGTCTGTGAATCTTTTTCTGTTTTATAAATAAGTTCATTTGTACTATTTTTTAGATTCCACACATAAGTGATATCATATATATTGCTTACATGTATGATATAATATTTGTCTTTCTCTGATTTACCTCAGTGTGATAATCTCTAGGTCCATCCATGTTGCTGCAAATGGCATTATTTTCTTTTTTATGGCTGACTAATAGTCCATTGTATATATACCACATCTCCTTTATCCATTTATCTGTTGATGGACACAGGTTGCTTCCTTGACTATTGTAAAAATTGCTGCTGTGAACATTGGGGTGCATGTATCTTTTTGAATTAGAGTTTTCTCTGGATATATGCCCAGGAATGGGATTCCTGGATTATATGGTAAGTCTATTTTTAGTTTTTTAAGGAAACTCCGTACTGTTTTCCATAGTGGCTGCACCAATTTACATCCCCACCAACAGCGTAGGAGGGTTCCCTTTTCTCCATACCCTCCCCAGCATTTATTGCTTCTGGACTTTTTAATGATGGCCATTCTGACCGGTATGAGGTGATACCTCATTGCATTTTTGATTTGCATTTCTCTAATAATTGAACTTTCTCCTCTTTAGTTGGCATTAAATGTGGTTCAAGTATGACTTTTTCTCAGGGTTCAACATTCATTTGTCTTGATTACATGATGTCATCACCTGAATGCTTTGTATCAACAATTATCTTGAACTTAAAAAGCATCTGTAATTGAATTAGAACCTTGCCTTTCATTCTCAGATATTCTATTCCTTTAAGTAATTGAGGTGGTAGAGAACACCAAGACTCTAATGGTGTCAATATGATCAAAATACTATTAGTAAGAAACTTAAGTAAATTAGATTCAAGTAAATGATGTGTATTAATGGTGTAAATACCAGGTCACTCTAATTGGCTCCTTTCCTTTGAGATTCTTAAAACCCATTCTCTCCCAATCTCTCTCTCTCTCTCTCTCTCTCTCTCTCTCTCTCTCTCTCTCTCTCTCTCTGTCTCTCAGTGGCCCTTTAAAAGTTATATCCATGTCTGAATCCCTGGAACCTGTGAATGTTGCCTTTTTTGTCAGGTGGTGGGGGGAGCCTTTGCAGATGTAATTAAGTTAAGGATTTGGGGATAGGGAGATGATCCTAGATAATCTGAATGAGACTTCAGTGCCATCACAAGTGTCCTTATAAGAGAAAGGCAGAGGGAGACTTGATAGACACACAAAAGAGAAGACACAGAAGAGGTGGAAGCCATGTGACCATGTGGGAGATCCAAGGGAGGTGGCTACAAGCCAGGGACACCTGCAGCCACTAGAAGCTAGAAAAGGCAAGGAACAGACTGTCTCCCGTAGAGCCTCTGGAGGAAGCATCACCCTGCTGACACCTTGTTTCCAGACTTCTGGCCCCTAGAACTGTAAGAGATGAGTTTCTAAGTTCTAAACCACCCAGTTTATGGTAATTTGTTACAGCAGCTACAGGAAACTGATGCATTACCATAGTTATACCACTTTCTGATGTGTTTCTAGAACTTCAACTGCTTTTAAATATTCTGGTCTTCCATTGTTGCTTGTATTTATTTGTTCTAATAATAGAAACTTAAAAGAGCACTTAAGAGAGGACTACTATATTTTGAACTCAAAGATATTTTCATCTGTGATGAGAAATTATAGTGTTTCCAGATCTTATCAAATGAGGTTTTAATTGTGAATTGTTTCTTCAGATCACATTGTTTAACTCTGTAGAACTTTGTAACTGCTAAGAACTTTGTGTCTACTGATAAAAGAAGATACGATATGTCATCTTGTCATTGAAGGCTAATTTACATGGTAAAAACAACTAAAAGTGGTGGCTGGAACACTTTTTAAAACCTTAGTAGCATTTTAAAAATGATAATACAGTAAGAAATCATAAGACCAAAAGTGAAGAGAAACCAGTTATCCAGGAGTGAAGGACAAAATGGAAGCCCAGGACATTAGGAGGGAGTCTAATAGAACAGGATGAATCCGAAGTGGAAGAGTCTTCACAGAATTATAGCTTATTTTCAAATCAGCTGGGTTGACAAGGCTTAACCTTGTTTTAAAGTGGTTCTAAATTATCAGTAACCCAGGAAACTGGCAGAGGCAAATGCAACTCTTCTCTGAAGGAAAGCACCTCCATTCTTGGCCTCAAGTTATTTCTACAAATAATTTTTCAAATACAATGTCCAGACTGCAGCCAAAGAATAACAGGAACAACAACAACAACAACAACAACAAAAATCAGGCTCTGTAAGTCAAAGGAAGCAGAAATAGCAAAGCAAAGCAGACCCACAGTCTTCAGGCACTGGATTTATCAGGTATAGGCTATGAAACAGCTGTGCAAACTAAGTTTAAATAAATGAGAAACAAGTGTGATAATACCTCTTAGAAAAGAGAGGGTTAGTTAACTGGATCATAGGCTGTTATAATTAAACAATCCAGTTAAAAAACCAATGTCCGACTGGATCAGAGAGACAAAAAGATGGAAAATACAAAAGATACGGTAGACTTAGAAGAAGCAGTAAGAAAATATAAAATACAATCATATGGAGTCCCTCAAGGGGAAAATAAGAGGGCAGAGGGCAATACTTGAAGGAATGATGGTTGATAATGTCAAGCAAATGATGAAACGCAATAGTTTTGACTCATGAAGCTCGGCACATCCCAAGCAATACAAATAAAAAGTGGGGGAAAAAAATAGTGAAACTAAAGAAAACCAGAAAAATAAAAAAGAGGTAAAAAGGAGCCTGAGAAAATGAAATATATTATCCTCAAAAAGGCAACCATTAATAGCAATCAAAAATTATCTGATTTCTTCAGCAAAATGAGAGGCAGAAGACAATGGAAAAATATCTTTAATGTATTTAAAAGAAAACAACCATCAACCTAGAATTCTACAACAACCAAAAATATTTATCAGGAATAAGGGGAAAAAATATTTTCAGACAAAGACTAGGAGAGTTTGCCAAGAGTGCAGTCTCACTATAGGAAATTATAAACTGATGAGTTTCAGGCATAAAGAAAATGACCCCAGACGGAAGGTCTGAATTGGGACAAAAAAGAAATAAAGGGTAAAGAGTTAACAAATGGATAGGTTACTCCAAATGTATTAAATAATAAAAAGAATGTCTTGTAGGGTTGTGAATAGCTAATACTACGTGAATATTAACAGTGAGAAAGCTGGTGTGCTGTGTTAATACCAGGTGAAACTGACTTTAAGCAAGAAGCAATACCAAGTTGATGATAATCACTTTACAATAATAAAAGTTAAGTCAACCGGGAAGATAATAACCATTTAAAATGTATAAATACTTAATAATATGACCTCAAAATATGTAAAATGAACGTTGAGAAATAGAGGAATCCACCAGTATAATGAGAGATTTGTAACAAACTCTCAGTAATTGAAAGAACAGCAGACAAAAATCCGTAAGAATATAAGATTTGAATGGCAAAGTGAGCAAATTTGACCTAATGGCCATATATAGAATACTGAACACAACTACTACAATATTACAAATACTTCTAAAGCACATACAAAAAAGTTATGAAAATTGACCATATCCTGGCTATAAAGCAGTCTCGGCAAATTTCAAAGGCTTGTAATTAATCAGGCTGTTTCCTCACCACACTGCTGTTTAACAAATCAATAATGAAACAACAACATAAAAGTTAATCTCTGTTGTTTTGTGGTTTTATTTCTGAAAGAAGACCTTGCCATAAATTAAGGAATTGATTTCCCAAAATAAAATTCTCTTTTGTTAAAAAAAAAAAAAAAAGTGAATCTCTGCTTGGGGGTGTCAAAAAATAAATCACAGTGATCTTTTAAGATGTTTTTAACTTAATGATAATGAAAATACTTCATACCAAACCAGGTTGGGGATGCAGCTAAAGCAGTATCTGGAGGAAAACATTTCATCTTAAAAGTGTATACTGATATTTGAAAAGAACAGTCTGCAAACAAATGAGATAAGCATCCATCTCTTGAAGTCAAAAAAAGAACAATGTAAACTCAAATAAAACAGAAGGAATGAAATAACTAAAAAGCAAAGCAGAAATAAATGAAACAGGAAATAAGCATGTAATACATAGTTAAAAAAAAAAAAACAACAACAGGAAAACCTTAGCTACCTTGTCGGAAGATGCAAACTTAGGTGGTAAAGCTATAAACAAAAGCCAGAAAGTACCATAAAAAGACAGAATAGAGATTACTTTTAGGGGAAGGGAGTAACTTTGAATGGGGTGAGGCATGCAGAGGGCTTCTGAGATGCTGGCCAACTGCATAGGGTGGCTGCATAGTTGTTTGCTTCACAACAGTCCTATTATTAAAATGTTTATTTTGAGATCATTATAGATCTACATGTAGTTATTATAAATAGTACAGAGGGATCCCAAGTATTTTTTACCCAGTTTCCTCCAAGGAAACAACATGTAAAATTATATACAGTGCAGTATTACACTACATAGCTAATACATGGATGTCGACATGGATACAGCTAAGATACAGAACTTTCCATCACCATGAGGATCCCTTCTGTTGCTTTTTTACAGCCACACCTAGTCCCCCTAGCTCCTTAACCCTTGGCAACCACTGATCTGTTCTCCATTTCAATCAATTCAAAAATGTTATGTAAATAGAATCATAGGATATGCATCCATTTGGGATTGACTTTTTTCACTCTGCATAATTCTCTGGATATTTACCCAGGTTGTTGTGTGTATCTGTAGTTCATTCTTCTTTATTGGTGCATAGTATTCCATGCATACTATGGAAGTTTCTGATTTTTCTAGGAAGTTTCTAATTTTGAAGTCCAATTTATCTATTTTTTCCTATGTCTTTTGCTAGAAGTTTTATAGTTTTACATTTTACGTTTAAGTCTATGATCCATTTTGAGTTAATTTTTTTTGAGGTGTGAGTTGGCTTTTAGATTGATCCTGTTTTGTTTTGTTTTTTTAAACTATAGTTTGTTTAACCATTCACCCATAAAAGGACATCAGGGCTGTCTGAAGTTTTTGACTATTACAAAGAAACTTCTAGAAACATATTATGTACAGGTTTCAATTTTTTGGGATAAATGCCTAGGGGTACAATTGCTGGGTCATATTTCATTTTTTTATCTTTATATCTATTCCTGCATCAATATCACACATCTTGATTACTATGGGCATATGTAGTAGGCTGAACAGTGGCTCCCCCCAAAATATGGCCACATCCTAATCCCCAGAATCCATGAATATCACTTTATACGGCAAAAGATGTGATTAATTTAAGGATCTTGAGAGGAAGTTTACAGTGAACCCATAGTTTCTTGAAGATTTCTTTTTGAGGAGATTGTAATTAAAAGTCACAGGGCTTAATAACTATGGAGCTATTCATATTACCTACTCCGTATTGGGTGAGTTATGGTAGTCTGTGTTTTTCAAGGACTTGGTCTATTTCATCTAAGTTGTCAGGTTGATGTGTGTAGAATTGTTCATAGTCTTCCCTTATTACCCTTTTGATGCCTGGCAGGGTCTTTAATGACATCCCATTTATCCCAATATTGATCATTTCTATCTTCTTTCTTTCGGTATTTCTTGTCAGTCTTTATAATTTGGAGGTTTGTCAATTTTATTGAAACTTTCAAAAAAATCAGGTTTTTAATACTGATTTTCTCTATTTTTTTGTTTTCAATTTCATTGATTTCTGCTCTAAATTTTGTTATTTTCTCTTTCTTGCATGCTGTGGGTCTATTTTGCTCTTTTTCTAAGTCTTGAGGGGAGAGCTTAGATGACTGATTTGAGATTTCTTCAGGTTTGTCCTGTTTGGAGTACACTTAGCTTCTTGAACTGTTAAGTTAATGTATTTTGCCATAGTGGGAGAGTTTTCAGTCATGACTTATTTGAGTACTTTGTCAGCCCTGCCTTCTTTCTGCCCTCCTTTTGGGTCACCAATGACATGAATGTTAGGTTTTCACTTTATATCCACAGGTCTCCGAGACTCTGTTGATGTTTTTTTGCCCAGTCTGTTTTTCTCTGTGGTTCAGACTGAGTCATTTCTATTCTTCTCTCAAGTTCACTGTCCTTTCCTCTGTGTCCTCAACTGTACTATTGAGCTCACCCATTGAGTTTTTTTATTTTAGCTATTTTAGTTTTCATGTTTTAAAATTTCCACTTGGTTCTTCTTTATATCTTCCATCCAGTTTGTCAAGATTTTCTTTTTCTTCACTTGTTCAAGTGTGTTTGTAATTGCTAGCTGAAGCATTTTTATGATGTTTACTTTATAATCTTTGTCAGGTAATTCTAATCTCTCTCATCTTGGTGTTGGCATCTGTTGGTTGTACTTTTTTATTCAATCTGAGCTCTACCTGGTTCTTGATATGACAATGACTTCAGTTTAGTTTGGGACATTTTGGGTAGCATTGTGACATTCTGGGTATTCTTTAAACCTTCCTTTTGGCTGCCTTTTTCTGACACCACTCCAGGAAAGAAAGGGAGTGGTGCCTTGTTACTGCCAAGTGGAGGTAAAAGTCCAGGTTTCCACTTAGCCTTCTCTGACACCCAAGCTGGGTGCTCCTCCTTACTGCTGGGTGGGGGTGCGAGCTCCAGCCTCCCAGGAGGCCTCCTCTGATACCTTCCTGTCTGGAAGCGGAAGAATTACTTGCAATCTACTTCTTCTTCTCTGTACTCACCAGAGGTGCTTTTATTCAGTAATTTGTCATGTCTTATCTGGTCTGGGACAGTTCATTTATAAGTGGGCTCCCTCACTTAGACATCGCCTCTCTCATCCTTCCTTCACAATGCTTCCAGAGCGATCTTTAAAAAACACAAATCCAATCATCACATTCCCCTGCTTAGAATCCTTTCATTAATCACTGTACTCTCCAGAATAAAGTCTAAAACAAAGAGAGGCCTTCAGGATTTGGGTGCTACCGACTTTTCCAGCACCATCTCACTCCACCACGTATCCCTGCACTCCAGCCACATCAAACCATCTGTCCTGGAATGCAGGCCCTGGCAGATCTGAGACCACGAGGCAAAAAGAGAACCAGAGAGAAAACACCACAATCACTTTTTCCTCCCATCTCCTCCCCCTCAGCAGTCTCTTGCCATTCCTCCCAGGGGCTAAGTCCAACCAGAAGCAATAAGCCAGAGGGCGAGAGAGCCTGAGTGAAATACTCCATGCAGATCAACTCCCCCCAGGTCGCAGGGCAGGGACAGGAAGGGTGAAGAATGGATGTGGCTGGGGAAGAGTAGCCAGATGGAGAATAACCAGCACATTGAACTTCAAGCCAATCTAAGTTTTAGAGCATCCATGAACCAAAAGTCTCACCTTGCCAAACGCCATTCTCATCCCCCAAGATCATAAAATTTTCTGCCAGAGTCCATCAGTGTATGAATACTAGCGTCCCAGATCTCAATCCAAATAAGGTGTTTTATACAAAATTCCCTTTTCAGCTTATGGGTAGGACCATCATTTTACTCTTCATGGTTTCACAATTCTTCATAGCTCAAATAATTAAATAATTGTACCCCTATATTCTGGTTAACCTGGCTAATATAAAACATGATTAAATATTTGCCCAATTATTCTCACGGATCAAGACATCTTTCATCCCATTTACAGTAGCCACTTCCTAGGATGTAGAATATTCTTCATAATTTTCAGGGAAAAAGTTATTCTTCAGCAGAATAGTTTAAATCTACCTAGTGGGCTTTTGAGCAAGTAGATAATCTTATCATTATATGTAGCTATATGCTGCACAAGAGTGCTGGAATCCATAGATTTGACTTGTACTCTGTACTTTGGATACTGTTCAGTAAATATTTAAAATGTACCTTAAAAATGACTTCTAATATTTAAAAAGTGAAGATGAAGTACTTACACTGTCAATAAACTTGAAAGCAAGACTTAGACTAGTCACAGTTGGATAACCAAAATTACACCAAATGGACATTTAGCAAATAACTTTACAGGTAATATCAGATGTTAATAAGCTGTTGAAAATCATTCACCAACTTGAACTAGCCCTAGCCTACTCTGCTCAAATTTTTCATTTAGTTATTATTATTATCAAGTATATACCTGCATATAGTTCAAAAATTCAAATAATTCCACAATTATTATGACAAATATCAGTTCCCTGTAGACAATCTTCTCCCATTTCCTTTTCCTTAGAGGCGACCACGTAATATTCTTTCAGCTGTTTATTTGAGTATTTACCCCCTGTATCTAAAAAAAAACTTGCTTTTATTACTACTTTTTTAAAAAGTTATAAGTATAATCTATTAACTTTCCACCATGGAAAAGGGGGTTTATCTCTCTTACGAGCCCCACCATCACCACCATATGTTCACACTCACTCTTCCCATCCTCCCATTATAGTTTTATCAAAAGTTCAGTCAAATCATTGTTCACTGTTTACACTGCTTGAGCAATGTAAACCACAGTCACAAGTAAGCCATGTTTCTCTTCCTTCCCTGAAAACCTTTTTATTTTCCCTGTTCTTAGTTTTCAAAGCACTTTTTACTATTTCATCCCCATAGTCTCCCTTTGCTGAATCTTCTGTTTCCCGGCTCCTCTATGTTCTGCTAGATTAATACCTCTTTTTGGTAGAGCACATCTTCTAATTGCCTCTAGAGGAAAAACATCTGGGTGTCCAGTTTTCTGAGCTCTTACATGTCTGTAAGACTTGTCTACCAGAGCAGCTACACACAGCCCAGAAGGGGAGTTGAACCTCTCACCTGGTGGCTGTTTCCTCGCACAGAAAGCATTCCAGGAGAACCATGCAGAAGTTCCACGGCCTTTCCTTCCCAGCCTCTACTAGTGCACAGTGGTACTTCTGCTTCACTGCATTGATTACAAACATGTCATCCAAGTCCAGCCCGGATTTAAAAGCAGGAAATAGAGACTCCACTTTTGATGGGAGGAATGTCAAAGAACTTGAGAACAAGTTTTAAAACTTCCTTAGATACTCTTTACTTGTGGAGTTCTAAGGAAAGAAACTGCATGTATGACTAACAATGTAAGATAAATTTCAGAGGTCAAGGTAGGGTATAGACGAAGGAACCAGTTCATCTCACTTCTTAGCAGGTCTCAGAACCTTAACAGACCTCACTTGTCTGGGGGTTAATTGGACTCCCCACAGAATGTTCTGCTTTGTTCTCTCTGATGCAGACATATTTGCCCACATTGAGGATGGGGGTGGGAGAAGGGAGCACGTGGGTACAAGCAACCCTGTATCACATCCTTCTAACTGTGACGTTCAGGAAGTAAGAACATTTCTCACCCAGTGATAGTCAAAAAAATGCAGGCAATATTTTGGTTCTCCTGACCTTCTGTTAAGTACCAAACTAACACCTGTGGCCAGGGGGCAAGATATAGAATTTTTTCATCATTTAAGTATAACCATATGATTCTCAAATATAAAGTTGGAAAGAATACTTGGAATAACAAAAACTAAGTCACAATCAACATTTAGTTTTTTAAATTGTATTTTTATTGAAGTATAGCTGATTTACAATATTGTGTTAGTTTCAGGTGTACAGCAAAGTGATTCAGTTATACATATATTTTTTTCAAATTCTTTTTTATTATATGTTATTACAAAATACTGAATATAGTTTCCTGGGCTATACAGTAATGTTGTTTATCTATTTTATATATAATAGTGTGTGTATGATAATCCCATACTCCTAATTTATCCCTCCCCACCCCCTTTCCCCTTTGGTAGCCATAAGTTTGATTTCTATGTTTGGGAATCTATTTCTTTTTTGTAAGTAAGTTCTTTTGTATAATTTTTTAGATTCCACACATAAGTGATGTCAATATGATATTTGTCTTTCTCTATCTGACTTACTTCACTTAGCATGATAATCTCTAGGTCATCCACATTGTTCCTTTTTAAGGCTGAGTAATATCCCATTGTGTGTGTGTCTGCATGTGTGTTATATATATATATATATATAAAATATATATTTTTTACATCTTCTTTATCCAGTCATCTGTTGGTGGACACAGGTTGTTTACATGTCTTGGCTATTGTAAATAGTACTGCTACAAACATTTGATTTCTGATTTAAACATGGCTAAATAAATAAATTCAATACTTCTTTTATATTGATGCCATCATCCTTGGCCATCTATGCTACCTTTTCATTTATTAAAAGGTAGAAAAATAAATTGAGAATAATGAATGTGTGGATGCATTTTACATTCAGAAAATACTTATATTATTTCCTTTTTGCCAATAAACTGAAAAAAATAAGAAGCCCTTGTAATCTAGACACCAAAGATACTGAGCTGAATACAACTCAGACTTGGGAGTCAATAGGGTGCCAGACATAAAGAAAAATCCAGATTTAACATGACCTAGTAGGGATCTGATCTACTCAGATGGGGCAAAGAGGATGCATATGAGCTTTTGATCTTGAAGTCCTTCTCAAAACTCAAGCAGATATAAATTCGAAAAGAGAGAATTTCTTTTTGTATTGCAAAATTTTGTAGTGGACAGAAATCAGAATTCTTAAGAAAAGAAAATCTGAGAAAGAACAGTTGGAGTTGTATTAGAAACATTCTTCTCATTCTATAGAAGAAGGAGGTCTATCTAGTACATAGCATCAAAATCGAAGACATTAAGGACACAAATATCAACTTTCACTGTATAAATCAGCAGTCTCCAGCATAAGCATAACTGTAAGTGAATTTTAGTTTTCTCTTATTTTTAGTTAAAATCTTATGGATAAATTGGGAACCATCTCTCTTACATTTAAAGACTTACAGCATCTAAGAGCTGAATGTAGCTATACTTGGCGATGTTAGTCTGAGACCTCCAAAAAGTACACACCAAGATGGGATTATACCCATAAGGATTTTATCAGAGGAAGCACCTCTGTGAAAGGAAATAGGGAGAGAGAATGGCTGGGAGAGGCGTCAGTCCAACCTTAAGTGAAGGAAGGAAAGAGAGAAGGTTGGGTGGAAACATCTAGACTGAAGTGCATCCTAAAGAAAGTTTGGCAAAGCTGATAAGGGAACCCTTGAGCCAAAGTCAGTCTCCCAGGAATGCATCTGCCTCAGTGCCCTGCTGCATCAAGTCATTGGTGGGAGCAGCCGATGGGAGGCATTCACAGTGATGAATTTCAGACAGCAGCAGCCGGCATCTTTGGTGAATTATGTTCCCTATACAAAGAGGTCTTGAGGCATGTTCTCATGGCCACCACATTCGCCATCCCTGAGTATGTAGGGCTAGAGCTATTCAAACACCTAGCAAGAGGAGGTAGAAAGGGATTGTCCATTTGTGAACACATAGCTCTGAGGGAAACATCTGAAACTGAGGAAACGTGTGCATCGAAATTTCTCTAAAAAATTCCAGTGCCCCTCTCCTCTTTCTCTTCATTGCTTTAGACATTACCCTTGGCTGGTCCTCAAGAATCCTTGCTTTTAATTCCAGTGCATGGAAGTTAATGCATGAGGTCTTGGGAGATAGGTGGGAAATTCTCTTTGCAGTAGCATTCAGGCTGAAAGAAGCCTCTGGGTTCCTCTTTGCCCTGTAAATTGACATAAATGTTGACATTAATACTGCTACTTTCTGCTAGTGACCGTGAGCATCTTTTCACAGGACTCTGAGCAATTCCATTTTAGAGTATCAAGAGATTCCGAAGTCACCTTTTGTAACTTAGTTGGAGAATTCAGGTACAGAAAATCCTAGGGTGATGACCAAAGAAATAAAACAGTAGAATCAATTCCAAGGGATATGAAAGGGAGGGAAATTGGCAGGCCTTGATGAGGGCCTGGGTGCAAGGGTGAGGAAGAAAAGAAGTGAAAATTACTCAAAAATGTTTATCTCACGTGTTAGATAATGGCTCTGGACTAACTTGTTTTACAGACACTTCATTTTATTTTGTTTGTTTTTTGGAAGGGGGAAGTAATTGGGTTTGTTTGTTTGTTATTTAATGGAGGTACTAGGGAATGAACCCAAGACCATTTTCAGGTGCTTGGCTTGTCCTTATCTGGGAGCTTGGCTTGGGTATGAAAGCAACCACTGAAGCAGCACGATCTACACCATAGCAGCGCCCACCCTCCCAGTAGACCCCAGTCTTAACTGTGCCACCCCACAGGTCCCCTCCTACCAACATCTGCCATCACAGTGAGGTCTAACAGCAAGATCCCTTCAGAAGGCAGAGAGGTTTTCTTTCAGCGGCTCAAGGTCTTTCTCTTACTTGTAGTGAGGGAAAATACAAATAATCAAAACAAAAACACTTTGTCTGGCTAGACTGTACTTACTAGCACAAAAGTACCACCAGCTATAATGTAGAGAGTGTTTTAGAAGAGAGGTTAACAGTGAAGGCAGTGTGCCAGCTGGGAGGTCTGTCTTACTTTATAAGTTAAAAAAAAATCCCTAAATCATGAATATTTATTTTATCTACAGCAATGCTGCCTGGGTGCAAGCACCCCAAAAAAGGGACAGTTGGAGTACAGTAAGGTCGAAGTTTTTCAAGGTGGATGAGACAAAAGGATAATAGGCTGATGAAGTCGAGGGTACTGAGAAAAAGTAAAGCAACGGGTTAAGGAGTTTAGGTTAGAAGAGTAAAACTGCAAAGACAGGAGGGGACTGACAAACCAGAAAAACATACTGATGTTTTAAGAATAACCAAATGAGAAAGCTGAAAGGATAGATGGTTGCATTCAGAGGAAGCATTTTTAAGTGTATTGTTCAGAGGCATTAAGTACATTAGTTGTTGTGCAACACCATTGCCATTCCTCTCCAGAACTTCATCATCACAAACTGAAACTCTGTACACACTAGCAGTAACTCCCTGTTCCCACCTGCTCCCAGCCCCTAGTAACCACTGTTCTACTTTCTGTCTCTATGAATTGGACTATTCCAAGTACCTGATACAAGTTGAATCATACAATATTTGGTTTTTTTGTGTCCAATTTTTGTTTCATGGATTTAATATCTTCTCTTCTCTCCAAGGACATAGATGAGCATTACTTAGTGTGATGTCCTCAAAGTTCATCTATGTTGTAGTATATGACAAGATTTCCTTCCTTTTTAAGATCGAATAATATTTCCATTGTATATATGTGCCACATTTTTTTATCCATTTATCTATCAGTGGATCTTTGGGTTGTTCTACCTTTTGGCTATTGGGAATAATGTTGCAGTGAACATGGATGTATAAACATCTGTTCAAGTCCCTGATTTCAATTCTTTTGAGCTTATACCTAGACTAAAATTGCTAGATCATATGGTAATTATGTGTTTCATTTTTTGAAGGAATCGCCATTCTGTTTTCTATAGCAGCCGCACCATTTTGTATTTCCACCAGCAGTGCACAAGCTAGAGTTCCAATTTCTTCACATCCTGGACAACAATAGCCCTCCTAATGGGTGTGAAGTAGTATCTCATTGTGGTTTTGATTTCCATTTCCTTAAGGATTAGTGATGTTGAGCATCTTTTCATGTGTTTATTGGCCATTTGTGTATCTTCCTTGGAGAAATGTCTATTCAAGCGTTCGCCCATTTTTTAATTGCTTGGTTTTTTTTGTTGTTGTTGAGTTGTAGGAATTCTCTATGTATTTTGGATATTAATCCCTTATCAGATGATTTGCTAATATTTTCTTTCATTCTGTGGTTGCCTTTTCACTCTCTTGATAGTGTCCTTTGCACAAAAGTTTTTAATTTTTATTAAGTCCAATGTGCCTATTTTTCTTTAATTGCCTGTGCTTTTGGTGTCCAAGAAATCATTGTCAAATCCAATATCATGAAGCTTTTCCTCTAAGCTTTTTTTTGAAAGTTTTAGCTCTTATGTTTAGTCTTTGATCTATTTGAGTTAATTTTTGCATATGGTATAATGTCAGGGTCCAAATTCCTTCTTTTTACATGTAGATACCCAGTTTTCCTAGCACCATTTGTTGAAAAGGCTGTCTTCCTCACCTCCTCCACCACTGAATGGTCTTGGCATCCTTGTTAAAAAAAAATCACCTGATCATATATATGCAAGAGTTTATTTCCGGGCTCTCTATTCTGTTCTGTTGGTCTAGATGTCTGTCTATTTGCCAGTACCACACTGTTTTGTTCATTGTAGCTTTGTAGTAAGTTTTGAAATAAGTATGAGTCCCCAGTTTTATTCTTTCTTAAGATTGTTTTGGCTAGTTAAGATCCCTTCAGCTTCCATATACATTTTAGGATGGATTTTTCCATTTCCAAAAAAAAAAAAAAAAAGGCATTGGTATTTTGATAGAGGTTGCATTGGATTTGTAGATTGCTTTGGGTAGTATTGCCATCTTAACAGTATTAAGTCTTCCAGTCCATGAACATGGGATTTCCACTTTTTATGTCTTTTAAAATTTCTTTCAGCAATATTGTGTAGTTTTCAGTGTACAAGTCTTTCTCCTCCTCATCTAAGTTTATTCCTATTTTATTCTTTTTGATGCTACTTTAAATGTAGTTGTTTTCTCAAAGTGTAGATTTTTGTCATGTCACTTTTCTGCCCCAGAAATTTTACATGTCTCTCCATTCATCTTCAGTGTAACACCTACACAAATACCCACATATTTCAGGCTTTCACAATCTTTCCCCAAACTCCATTTTCTGCCTAATTTCCCACTTTCCCTCAGTTTGCACTCCCCAGTCATGCTTATCTGCTTAGTTTCCTGAATTTCCATACATGTTCATATCTCCTTGCTATTTTCTCTCTTAATCCTGCAGCCTCAGATGCTCTTCTCTCCATTCCTTTGACATCAAACTCCTCAAGTCACATCCCAATGCTGCCTCTTCCACAAAACTCTTCTCTGACCCCTGCAGTCATCATTTTTAAATCACAACTTCTGTGTTCATTTAGCAGGATTTTTGCCTCAGCTTAACACTTATTTTCTTGTAGCTAATCTGTGTTCAGTTACTAGGTCACCTTCCTAATTAGACAGTTTAGCATTCAGTTCAACAAATACCTATCAATCACTAACCAAATTCCAGGCAATGTACTTGACATTGAGTATACACAAGAAAGAGAAAAAGTCCTGCCTTCAAGGAGCTTTACAAGCTAGTAGAAGAATCAAGCATGTAAATAAACCAGTAGTGTACAGCTGATCGTGTAAGTATTGAAAAGACTCAGAGGGGACGATGGCTAAGGCTGTCTGGGATGGGAGCTGCTAGGAAAGGTCTAACAGAGTAGGTGGTGCCTGTACAGGACTTTAAAGGAAACAAGATGGAAAGGACATTCTAGACAGAGGCACAAGGCTTAAAGACACAAAACAAAAGCTAATATTTAGGGAACTAGAAGCAGTCAAGTTTGCCCCTGGAGTGTAAAATTCAAGGGGTAGGTAAGAGATCATGAAGGGAGATGCTGACTGTTTCAGCCTTTGACCGTTTGGGTAAAATGGGAATCTGTTGAAGAGTTTCTAGCATTTCCTGCATATTACTGTAAACATGGATACATACTTCAAACATATGTAATTCTATTAGCAAGGCATTCCCTGGATTAGAGTGAAGGGGAGACACTGAAATTTTTAAAAGTGCACAAATACTTAAGCTATCCACCTGTTGTTTTTCATGCATATTGTTAGTAAAAGAATGACTTCTCCTTACCCTGCTTTTATTGCTGTTCACTGGGGCACACACATAAATGACTATTTCTAAGACTAGAGTGATACATTTATTATGACAGTTGAGTATGAATAAAGCTCACGGTTAGTTAATAAAAATTAAACATCACAGACTTTTCTCCTTTTATTATAAATCTATGTCAGTGTGGTACCAATTGGGTTTCTTATGTTGCACTTACCTAAAAGTACTTTTAAGCTGTACTTTTAAGAGGGCTTCTATTTCTCATATTTTTGATGAAAAGAAATAATAAACACATACGGAATCCATGTAAAAAGCTACTCAAGAGAAAGGACAAACTACCTTCCTCTTTCTTTTAAGATATTTTTTGGGAGGTGGGGGATAGAAACCTACACAATGAAAAGAACAGATAGCAAATCATAGTAATTCCAATTGTGATTTCCATTTCCTAAAAGCGTCTTAAATGAGTCCCTCAAGCATGCTAATGAATGACAGAATTTCTTTCTAATTTAACTTATTCTTTGTAAATAAATTTGCCACTTGTTTCGCTTATTGTTAATCCGTGAAGAATTGCTAGTCAGCATTTTGTGGGCTAGTTTTTATAAATAAATGAACTGTGGGTGGTAGTGAGTTCTACGGTGGTCAAAGTCTGTTGTTGCTACAGCTTTTATCTAAAATTACCTTCATTCTCAGATTTGTTAATGACAACATTATGTTAAGGGTAGGTTAAGAGAAACTAACATTTTTTCACAAGTATTATATACCAAATTAAATATTTACATAACTTATGAGAATAGTTTAGAGCAAAACGGATGATTGCTATATTTTTCTGCCGGGTATTTTTTTCTGAGCATTTTCACCTATTTATTTTACATGGTGCTATGTAATAAAATGCTCATGAACGTCATGGAAGTGCCCATGTGTGGTCTGCCTTTATGGGGAGAATTTAATGATTTCTATCATTCTTGTCATCATTGCTGCACACTTACGGAATTTGAAAGCTAGAAGTGTCTAAAGAGTATCTTATCAGGATTAGAAAACTGAGGCCCAAAGAGGTAGTGTCTTATCCTAACCCACTAGTTTAGTGGCTGAACCTCAATTACAGCTCAATTCTTCTAATATTTGGTGCCACATCCTTCTCCCTACACAGACACCGTTATCCTCATGGTCAAAAATGGAAGTCATCTGTGTGGAGGGAGCATTCTGGAATTGGGAGTGCACAATCCAGCAGACTTGGCCTTGTTCTTTAGAGGATTTTTAGCTTAAGCAGGCACTACCATAAAATGATACGAGTAGGTATAAATATTGTGTAATGAATTGACTCTACTGCATATTTTATAAGTTTATGTTGTGTGTGTAGGGTGAAGGTACAAGGGTTCAAGGGAAAAATTTTATATTTAGCACACAGGAGGAATCAGCATCTTATTTAATCCTTACACCCTTAGAAGTTATTGTTACTCCTATTTTACAGGCAAGGAAACTGAGTTAGAGAGGTTAAGAAACTTGAAAATATCACATAGTTACTAAGAGGCAGGAACTGGATTCACAATCCAACACCCACACCCACTGTGATAATGTATCTCAACTGCTTGTGATTTGCAACCTCCCTTATTGAACTCCATTAGGAATTTTCTTAAATTGTATCACTATTTGTGCCAGGTATGTGATTAAGTGATTATAAACTAAGGTACATGATGGTTAGTTTTGTTTCAATTTGGCTAGGCTACATTACCCAGTTATTCAAACACTGATGTAGGTGTTGCTCTGAGGGTATTTTGTGGAGGTAATTAACATCTACAATCAACTGACTTTAAGTAAAAGAGATTATCCTCAGTAATCTGAGTGGACCTCATCCAATCAATGGAAAGGCTTTAAGATCAAAACTGAGGTGTCCCTGAGGAAGAAGAAATTCTGGGGACTGCAGTGTCAGGTCCTGCCCGAGGGTTTCCAGCCTGCTGCTGACTTGCTCTACGTATTTCAGACTTGCCTAGCCAGATCCCACTATCAAATGAACAAATTCTTTGATATCTCTCTCTCTCTCCTCCCTCCCTCTCCCTCCCTCTCCCTCCCTCTCTCCTCCCTCTCCTCCCTCTCTCTCTCCCTCCCTCTCTCCCCGTAGATGTATCCTACTAGTTATTTCTCTGGTTGAATCCTGCCTGATACACCTCAACAGCTATTCAAGATTACATTTAAAGGTTTATTTAAACATAATCATCACTATTATATGTAATGTATATACAAAGTTAAATCTTTTTTCCATTTAATAAATCCTGCTGTTTAATTTACCTTAAAAAGTTATTATAAAATACAGTATGATTTTTCCACAAATTATTTTGTTTGGTTTGGGGATCAAATCAGTAATAACATGTGAATAAATTTAATGATGTCTGTGTTAAAAGTAGAGAAAACTACTGTCATGCCCTGATGCTTGAAATTATTGCAGTTTAGTTTTTAGGTAAAACAATTGCTCTGTTTTTTATAATTTTGCAGTTTTGTTTGTAAATGGTTGCTCTCTGCAGGCACTTCTTTGTATTTGACATGGTGTAGGAGGAAGTTTCAACTTCTGATTTTAAAACTGATAGTCCAACATCTTGGGGAACTCCTCAGCCCTAGTCACACTATCATGGCTTCTTTCTGAATAGATGGATATAGCTCAAAATATTGTACATTGCAGGTTCGATGAGATTTCCTGATAATGCTAAGCACCTGAACCTTACAAAATTGTAGCCATTAGCCACATGTGGGAACTAAGCCCTGGAAATTGTGGCTAGTGGGACTACAGAACTGAATTTTAAATCTTATTTAATGTGAAATAAATTTTAAATTTAAAAATTGATACTTGATTTGTTTTTGGATAAAATTAAGTATATTTGAAATAACTTCAGTATGTGAATCTACTTTTAAATTGTAAATTTAGTGAAACCTAAATAGATATTTCCAATGAAAATTCAGCAAATAGAAATATCACTAAAGGTAAAATACACACCACATTTTGAACTTAGAATGAAAAAAAGTAACTCAAAATGTCTCATTAATAATTTGCATTGAAGGTATTGCATTAAACTATCAACTGAAATAAAAACACACAAAGTAAAAGTTGGGTAGTTAAGTTCTATTTGGGGACTTTACTGAGGGCTACAGCCTGCAGGGGCAGATAGCTCTGAGGAATTGCTCCAAAGAGGCAAGGGAGGAGACAAGAATACATTTGAACTTTTTTGCTGGGAAAAACATTTGTCAAGTATAAAAAGGTTACTGCTTATCACAAAGAATAGACATCTCAAATTAATGATTTTAGTACTTCCCTGTGTATGGACAGGTGTTAGAATCTAGGGTCATTGGAATTTTTCCTTAGATATGTATCTTAATTATCTAGAGATCAGTGTATCCAAAGCACAAAATGCTTCCTGTTTCTCTCCAACCTGAATTCCCCTCAGGGTGCACTGTCTGGGGCGACGACTGTGTCTCATGGCTAGATCCTTGTCGAACTGGAATGGCAGGCAACATTTTTTTTTTCTCAACACAATAAAATACATCATTAAAATAAAATTCAGCAGTTTCCACACACTTAAAAAGTGGCTACTATGAACTGTAAAATTACGTATGTGGCTCACATTTTATTTCCAGTGGACTGCAATGACCTAGATGGCCTAGCAAATAGTAAAAGCCCCCCACCCCAAAATGGTGGCTATTATTTGCATGACAGGAATGAGAATGTCATTCCTTTGTGAAAATTAGTTCTTAACGCTGAGAATTACTCATCCTGATTATACAGTACCGCTTCTGTTTTTGTAAGCCCCTCAAGTTCTTTTTGCAACATGGAGGGCTAGAAAATCAGTTCTGATAAAGGATAAAGGAACGGAGGTAGTAGCTGGATTGTAAGGAGACGTTTTAGGCTTGTCACTTCGGGCTTGGTCCCAGGCCCAGAAAATGAACTGTCTAAGTTCGTAGACTTGCGCCCCAGTTAATGCCCCACGGCAGCTCCCAAGACCTGCCGTTGACCTCGCTGCCCAAATATGTGGCCCTTCTCGGAAGCTTTTCAATTTCTTCCCAAAGGAGAATGGCCCGACGCTGCGAGGCTCCGGCATCACCGACCTCCGCACTCCGGGTGCCCAGCCCAGCCCCAAAGGCAGCTCGGACAGGACACTCGCGGGGGCGGGCGCGCGGCGGGAGAGCCCTGGGCCGAAGCCGCCCGGCCTCCGCAGGGTAGGGGCAGCGGCGGCTGGACAGCGAGCCACCGGGGAACGCTGGGGGCGGACCCAGAGCCCGAGACGCAAAGCGCCCAGCGGGCAGGAAGCTCCCCTGCGCACCGAAGCCGGAGGCGGGCTCCACGCCCCTTTCGAATCCCGAGCCGGGCTGATGACGAACACAACGCGCGACGGACGCACACACCGCCCCGCGCTCGTACGACGGTGCGTGCAGGGAGCGCGAGGGAGCCCCGGGCCGTCACCGGCGCGACCAGCGTTCCGCCTCCTCCGCTCCCAGGGCTCCCGCCACCTCGGCAACTCGGCGCCCGCCTCCCGCCTCCGTCCGAGGCCTCCGCCGCAGCGAGGCTCCCGGCTTCGTTCCTGTCTCTTTAAATGGTGGGGCCAAGGGGCCGCCCCTGCAGCTGCTGCCTGGGTGGCCCCGCGCGCCGCTATTGAGAGGCGAACCAAGATGGCGGCGGCTTTGGCTCCGTGAGGAAGACGGAAGAGGCGGCGGCAGCGGCCGGAGGGAAAGGGACTTCCAGTAGCCGGGAGAGCTCGTGCGCCGAGGGGCTGCCGGAGTCTCCTGCGCAGTGGTAGCAGCTGCAGCAGGAACAGACGCCCGTCGGCTTCGGACATTTGAAGCCGGGGAGCGGAGCGCAGCCATCGGCTGCGGTGGGAGGGCCAGGTAAAGGGAAGGAAAACATGGCGGCGGCGGCCTGAGGAGGCGGCGGCGCGGGAAGCGGCTTGACGGAGATCATGGCGGAGGCGGGAGCAGGGCAGTAACCCGCGCCCCGAGTTTCCACCGCGGCGGGGCAGGAGGCCGCGAAGCGCTGCGCTCCCCACTTGGGGCGGCTGGGCTCGCCGGCCGCCTGGACAATAGCGCCGAGGAGCCGGAGGCGAGGAAAGGCGGGGGCCCAGAGCTCGGGCCCTGCGGGGGCCATGCGGGCGGCAGCGCGGTCCCGCGGCGGCCAGCGGCGACAGTGAGGTCGGGGAGCTCTCCGCTCGCGGGTGTTCTCCCGCCTCGGCTTCCGCTTCTCCCGGACCCTCTTCGCGGGCGACTCCGGCGGGGCCTTTGCCCCAGGCGGCACGATGACCGACACCCGGCGGCGGGTGAAGGTGTACACGCTCAACGAGGACCGGCAGTGGGACGACCGGGGCACCGGGCATGTGTCGTCCGGCTACGTGGAGCGGCTGAAGGGAATGTCCCTGCTTGTCAGGGCCGAGAGCGACGGTGAGTGAACCCCTGTTGGCGGGACCCGCGCCTCCCCCGCGGCCTGGGCCACCCCGCCGGTTCTTTGGAGACGGTGGCTTTCTTCCTGCGAGGATGGAGGGGAGGGCTGGGGCTAGGGGCGGCCGCCGCCTCGGGGGAGGGCGGACCCCCGGTGCCCCGGGTCTCCCGGAACTGCTCGGAGAGGGCTCAAAGTGTTTTCTTTGAGTGCCCAGTCGCACTTGCGGGTACGAGTGGAGCCAAGCACGTTCGAGCTGTGCCGCCTGGGAGTGTGGAGAGGTCGGGGGCCTGGGATCTGGAGCCCGGACCGTGCTGTTCTTTTGCACGAGAGTGACCTTGAGAAGGCACTGATTAATTCAATCTCCTGCCTTAGTTCACCCATCTGTAAAGCAGGCATGAAAACTTTCCTCGGAGCTAAGAAAGTTCTTCGCAGTTTCACTCTTTGGAGAACATTTTGCTGTACTTTTTTGAACATTTCTTCTGCATTTTTCCGATCCTGTTGTAGGTTCATGAATCTGGCAACTCTACTCTAGGCAGAGAAAATACTGCTTATGTATTCCCCCTGTGTTAGTTGTCACTTTCGTTAGAAACGCAGAATTTTGTGTGTGGTTTCAGTATGTAAGTGTCCTGCAAGTTTGGAATCATTTTATGGGAGCTTTTTGATTGATTAAATGTATATTCAGAATTTGTTTCAGTTAACAGGTGGAGAGAAGTTGGCGGATACCTTTAAAAATCTTTCCAATCTGCCCTAGTGCTTTTGCTTCACATATTTTGAAACAGCCCTCAAAGTTCAAAGACCAAGTTGTTTGAAGATAAGTGTTTCACGTTTTAAAAGGCTTTCTCCTATTAGGGTTTGCCACTTCCCTCGGTGGCATACTGTGAATTTCACTTAAAGAAAATGTTCACTTCCGGTAAAACTAATTTCAAAATTGTTTCTTCTGAATTTGAAAACCTGTCTTGTTACATTGGCCTATAATTTTACAGTAGCTAACAATCTCAGTGTATTATGATTGTAGTTCTGTATCTGGATTATTACAGACTCATTTGAAGGAACTTTATTGGACTCTATACCCAGAACTCCAATTCTATGGAAGACTAATAAGACTTAACCATTCTGAAATTGAAAAGACATTGCTTTTCAATTTGAATTGAAAAATGGTGATTTGGAGTATATTGCCCACAGGTTACTTTATAAAGTTTATAAAATAACTTAAAACTGGAGAAAACTTATTTCTTCTTGGAGGCATTTAAAGGATTTTGAATACATTGGGTATATTTTTCTGAGGCTTTGTTATTTGCCTTTTAAAATACAAGTTTGAATGTGAACTGTTAGTGTGATTTTGTATATGACTATCACATAGTAACCAACTATTCCAACCTCTCCATTTTTGCCTGTTTGGAAAACTTTTTACATAGTTGGAAAGTATGGGCTTTGTAGGTTCAGTTAACTTGTTTGAGATGAGAGCACGTATAGGTTAGTAAGACATAACTTCCCATTATATGTTAAGTTAGACTCATTATGCAAAGTCCTTTGTTTAAAGTATTTTAAGCACTAAATCGTAATGTCATATTATCATAGGGACTCATACTCTCATAATAATATAGGAACCTTGAGGGTTTTTTTCCATTTTTATTTTTGTCACTTTGGAAATAGCTGCTATCTCCTTCCCTCTCTTTGGAAGTTTGGGACCCTACAATAGAGCTGGTTGGATGACTAAAACAAAATGGCTTTAATTTTTATCTAATAGGGAAAGAGAGCTCAAATAAATTGACTGATGTGCCCTTGTTAAATTTATAAGTTGTTAGGAAAACCAAATCCAAAGAGTGGGTGAATCCAAAGAGGAAATTCCAGGATACTTGTGAAATATTCTGTAAATAGTCTTTGATTTGACGATGAATGTTTTTTTCCTAACAGGAAACTCCAAATAGGAATAATAGTGGAAATTTATTGAGTGTCTACTATGTGCCAGGGATTCTTCACTTGTATTCTTTGATGTCTCCTGGTGTAGGTACTGTTATTAACCATATTTACAGATGGGGAAACTGAGGCTCAGAGAAGCTAAACAACTTAAGATCACACAGCTAGATTAAAAAGCAAGGAAAGTCAGTAATCAAACTGAAGTTGGGGAGAGGTATTTGGGATTGAGTGAGACTTCTAGTCTATGGCTTGAAACTAGTATCCATCATTTAATTAGCATCATTAACTGTTTATAGTGTGTTTTAAACTCCCATATTGTCTACTTGCATTTGCTGCTTAATACTTAGACTCAAGGTTTATTTCAAAGAAAATAAAAACAATTTTTAGCCTAAAGATACTTAAAAGTACAGTTTATCTCAAAGCCACACGTGGGAGTTCTTGTATTGGCTACTAGTTTGGGTTATCCATTATTATGTACTTCCCTCATTCTCTACTACAGGATAATTGAGAATTTTCTTTTTATTGTAATGAGCAAAATGGAAAGTTTTTTCTGGTTTTCCATAAAATGAGTCATTTATCTTGTTAGAGGACCTTATACACTTACTGAAAATCAGGAAGGCAATTGGTACATACAGAGTGAAGTCTCATTTGAAGAGTTGAAATCAGAGAAATCAAAACTAGTGCCTCTAGTAGGGATCCAGCCAGCAGACAGCTTGTTTGATGCCTAGTCTAACAAACATACTCATATACTGAGGTCATGAAAATCTTTTAAAATGAAAAGATTGTATATTAAAAAATACCTCCTAGGATTGCTTTTGAGTATTAACTGAAAATATACACTAAAGTGCCTACCCCAGTACCTAATACATAACCAGCACTCACTCAATCCTTTTTTTAAGTGCATGATCAGAATATCACTTCACTGGCATTACTGTACTGTTAATAGTAGAAAAATTAGTATTGATAACGATGATCCAGAAACACATTACAAATGAAAGGCTAACCAACACAGGTTCATTATACTGCTTAAGAAAAACATTCTAGTATATAACATTCAGGAAACATTCCATAAAAATTGTTGAGGTTTTTAATCTTCTGTTACAGTTTAATATACTGGAAAATTCACTTGTAAAGAAGATATCAATTCCTGTCACTGGAAAAATGAGATACTATAAGTTTCAATAATACAGTTTTGTTTTCGATATCAGCAAACCCATTCAGTCACATTCAGGTAGAATGGCAGTATCTAGTTTGGGGTTTAGAAACGTAGATCCTGGCTTTAGTTTAGATTTAGATAAATACTTAAGGATTTCACAATGAAGAGTTCCAGCTCTGTCCCTCCTGAGTAAGCAGTTCAACCTCGGCCTCTCCAGTACATTGACCTTACCAGTGCTCAAAGCTAAGGGCAGGACTTAGGCACTGTGTTTCGTCAGTAGGAAGAAAACAGCATCACAATGAGGTAATGGAAGTCCAAAATCTTACTGTGTATACTTTAAACCTGTAGTATGTCTGTGCACTTGGAAAATCATGTGGGCCCTCCTGATTTTGTAGCCCATGAGATTATCTTATGTAAAAGTAGTGTAGGGGGAAGCGTATAGTTCAATGGTAGAATGTGTGCTTAGCATGCACGAGATTCTGGGTTTAGTCCCCATTACCTTCACTAACAAAAAATAAATAAAAGTGGCATAGTATTCCACTATATGTATTCCACTCTATACATTGAATTCACACAGTATCCTGTTGGTGGTGTAGAGTAGCATTTCTCAAATTTCCTCTGGATAGCTTTATACTATTAAAATGGAGGGTCCCCAAGAGATTTTGTTTATGTTTAAACAAAAAATACCTGTTGATTATTTACCACATTAGAAATTCAAGCTAAGACTTTAAAAAGTTTTTCTAAAACAAGAATTTAGTGACAGGTGTCACTGTTTTACATTTTCGCAATCTTTTTAATGTCTGGTTTAATTTTTTTTTAAAAAGAGAATTCTCATCTGCTCCTGCACTCAGTCTGTTGCAGTATCAGTGTAGACACTGAGAAATAAGAATGAAAAAGGCAAATAATCTCTTAGTAATATTATGAAAATAGTTTTGATTTTCCAGACCTCTTGAGATCCCCACACTTTGAGAACAGGTAGCATAGAGATTTTTTCTAGGTTTTTGTTTTGTTTTGTTTTTGTTTTTCACTATTACAAACACTGCTAATGACATCTTTATTCATATACTTGGCACCTGTGTGAGGGGTGTAGGACAGTTTCCTACAAGAAGGATTGTTGGACCAAAGAGTAGTTATGTGTTTAAAAGCTTTGTAGGTAAAGACAAATGACCCTCCAAAAAGGTTGTGCTGATGTTTGGTCTTGGTAATAGTAAATGAGAATTAAGGACTTTTTTTTTTTTTTTTTTTTTTGAGAAGTATATGTGCAAATAAACACTTGCAGACCTATCAGAACTTCTTTGGAATGGACTGACAAACATTTGCTCTGCAGGTGTAGTCTTTAGTTCACGTGAGCATGGTTGATTTGCTAGTGGTCTGAATGATAGATTCTGCAATGACAAAATAAATTACGTGTATGGATGCATTCCCCTTAGCCTCATGACTCTCTTGATATTTGTGTTTCCATATTTCCTTCCCAGTAATTCAGGTGGGAAGTGGGAGGGCCCTTCTCAAGTCTTGACATTAGGGTTTGCTGTGTAGGCTTGTCTTTCTCTTGTCTGTGTGACAGAGTGTCTTTCTCAGATGTGTGAGGAGGTGGTGTCTTGGGGAGGGTAAGAATGAATTCCTCTTGGGATAAAGGCATCTGTTTCATTGGAGAGGATGAATGTGTTTCTCAGATAAATTGGTGTGAGGGGCTGTTTTGCATATGTGCTTCAGTTATTAAGGTATACTGGATCTAACCATTATCAAAAGCATGTGTTCCTCTTAATAAGAACTTTACTTCCCTTGATGTCACTTAACGTCTCCTTCTCAGGGTCATTTCCCTCATTTCTCCCCTTGTTATCTCTGGTACAATGCTAAATGTCTCTCACCTCCTACAGTTGAACTCTACATCCCCATTCATAGTCATGTATTACTGCAGTGGAACTCCTGTCTTCACTACTGTAGCTATAGCAGCTGATACAAATAAACTTGTTGGGGGAGGGACTGTGTAAATAGTGTATTAACACTCAGCTGGATCTTTTCCAGTTGATTGGAAAAGTGCTCATGACTTGATACAGTAGAAACCACAAGATAGGAGTGGGGAACCTAGTAGGTCAACTAGAAATAAACTAGAAATGTGTCTTTTCCTTGTTATCTTACTTTGCTCCCCAAAAGGCTGTTTCCCATGTTCCAGCCTCTACAACTTAACTGACATCTTACAGGACGTGGTATTTGAGGACCAGAGCTGGATTTCCTAAAGTGGTATCTTAGACTAAAGCCATGGGATATGGCTGAAATGGGTTTCAGAAGAGATAATTCCCCTTCACATCTTCAGTGGCCCAGGAAAAAAGGAAAACTTACTAACATCAGAGGCTTTTAGTATGTGCTTATTTTTGTGTTAGCCAGCACTTTGGGAGAGAACACTTCAAACTTTCAGTCTGACTTTTTTTTCCTTTCTAGTTATCCCAACACTGTAGTGATACTAAGGAGAGTTTTGAAGCAAATGCAAAAAAAAAAAAAAGTGCTTGAAAAATAATTATATCACTGCCAAGTTTTTTGTTTTGTTTTAGCTGCTGAGTCAGGTGTGTGTTTCTTGAAATCACAACTTGAAGTAGTAACTCCAACCCCTATGCCCTGTGTTGTTTTAACCCCTTCTCTTAAACTTGAAAAAAAATCTTTGTAAGTGTAATACATCAAAAAGGTACGCAAATCGTAAGTATTCAACTTGATGAATTTTTCACAAAATAACCAGTACACTGATGAAGAAACAATGTAACTAGCACTCTGGAAGCCTGTTTCATGTTCATTTTCCGTCACTCCCCCATCAGCCCAAAGCTAACCTAACTTCTAACACGATAGATTAATTGCCACTTTTTGAATTTATGGTATATACTTTTGTCTGAGGCTTGATTCGTGTTTGTAAGATTTGTATACATTGTTACATTCACATATATTTGGTTCATTCATTCATTAACATTGCTATACGATACTCCATTGTATGAATATTTATATTTTAGCTTTTTTTTTTTTTTAATGGTGATACTGGGGATTCAGCTCAGGACCTTAAACATGCTAAGCATGTGCTCTACCACTGAGCTATTTCCCACCCTCAATAGCTGGTTTTTTTTTAAACAACATCCACATGCCATATAATTCACTCATTCAAAGTGTGCATTAGTGTTTTTTAGTATATTCACAAGGTTATGCAACCATCACCACATTAGAGGACATTTTGTCCTCTTAAAGAAGTCATGCACCCGTTAGCGGTCACTACCCGTTTGTTCCTCCTTCCTTCTGGTCCTAAGCAACCACTGATTTACAAATCTTACTCTAAATTTGCATATTCTGGACAAGTCATAAATGCCATACTAGACTATATGGTCTTTTGTGACTGTCTTCTTTCACTTTTGTTTTCAAAGTTTATCTGTTGAAGCATATATTAGAAGTTGGATTCTTCGTATAAATGAATAGTGTTTCATTTTATTTATCCATTCATGAGTTTTTGGACATTTGGAGTGTTTCCACTTTTTGCTATTATGAATAATGCTGCTGTGAATGTATGTGTACACATACTTGTGTGGGCATATGTTTTCATTTCTCTTGGATATATACTTAGTAGAATCGCTGGTAACTCTCTTAGGAACTGCCAAACTTTTCCACAGTGGATGCCTTTTTATATACCCACAAGTGAAATGTATGAGGGTTCCAGCTTCTCCACATGGTTGCCAGGACTTGTCATTGTCTTTGATTATAGGCATCCTCGCTGGTGTGAAATGGCATCTTTTTGTGGTTTTGACTTGCACTTCACTAATAACCAGTGATACTGAGTATCTTTTCATGTTTATTGTCCATTTGTATATCTTTCTTGGAGAAGTAATCTGTTCAGATCCATTGTCCATTTTTCAACTGAGTTGTAAAAATTTGGGTAACAAGTCCATTATTGGATATATGATTTCCAGATAATTTTGCTTGTTCTGTGGATTGTCTTTTCACATTCTTTAAGGTATTTGTAGCACAGAAGTTTTTACTTGTGATTATGTCCAGTTAGCATCACTTATTAATGCTGTCCAATTTTTGCCTTTGGTAGGTTGTGCTTTTTGTGACTTTTCAAGTGGCATTACTTAGTTTGGTTCTGTGACACTAGACCTTGTGCATCTTATGAAATATGATAATTTTTGTTTTAGCAGCTGCTGAGTCAGGTGTGTGTTTCTTGAAATCATAACTTGAAGTGGTAATTCCAACCCCTATGCCCTGTATTGTTTCACTTTGTTATTTATGTAGTTCTCTAGAGATGAATTATTTCTGAGTACATGGTATATTTCAAAGTATTTTTTTTGGAATGTGTTTTCTCATAGAAACTCATGTTTTGAGTATGATTATATGCCAGGACTCATCTTTTAAAAGTATGTTTGATCCATAATGTACTTGCTATACTTTGTGATTTCATTGGGAAATAGTGGAGTGCAATTTTTTTTCTAGTAATTAAACAGCAAAACACTGAAAGAATATTTACAAAGATAGCCGAAAACTTTTAATACTTTTAAGGGACCCTAAGCATGGAGTTCATTTGCTTGTTGCTTTTTCTTGTTATAAATGTATCACTAGACAGCTCTTAATAATTACCAAAATAAAAGTCCATTGATTGTGTGTAAAGAAAATAAGGGGCATTGGAAAATTTATTTTATTCTGGCAAAAGCTGGAAAAAGACAATGGAGATTAAACAGGCTTCTACAGAACATTGAGAATGTTTGTCTGAACCTCAGTGAACCAAAAAGAGCCCAAAGAGATGGGGTGTTGAGGCTATAGGTGGGGAAAATATGAAGACTGTTTGGTTACCTTAAGTACAGAAAGGATAAGAGACAGATTTTTGGTTAAGCAGTTCACCTGTGCCAGACAGTGTGGAAGGATTCAAGTGAAGTAAGGAACTGTTCATGCACACAAGGTGTTTGCAAATTAAGTCATTACAACTTGGCAAGTGCTGTTATTTCTGTATTCAGTGTCGTCTAACATTACAATCACATAGTAGTAAATGGGCATTAAATCACTACCGAGGGACAGCATCATAAAATTAGTAAACAAATTTTAACATAAAAGCAAAACTAGTCAAATTTGGAAATGTTAAGAGCACCCTTTCTCAAGTGTCTAGCCACTATTTGGAATGGTTAAAGCAACTGTTAAGTGTAATACGAGAAGAAATGAAAGCTTTGGATGAGAGACAGCTGCAGAGAAAATGTTGCTTCTCAAGTATCTGGAGCCAGAACTTGCCTTTAAACTGGAACTGGCTGAAACGGGGAGAGGTATAAGTTTAGTCTCAAAAGTTTCTGTTTGCCACTAAACAGTAGTTGTTTTCTAATATTTTGAGTCTTAGGATACTGCCAGGGGAAAAACAAAAAATGTGCAAGTTAGCTTATTCTGAGAAGCAAATTGATTATTTGAAGATGGGGAAGTGTGGTAATTCCTGTATTAAGAAACAGAAATGGGGGGAGGGTATAGTTCAAGTGGTAGAGTGCGTGCTTAGCCTGCATGAGGTCCTGGGTTCAATCCCCAGTACCTCCTCCAAACATAAATAAATAAATAAACCCAATTACCTCCCCATCATAAAATGAAAAAAAAAAAAAACAGAAATGTAAGGCTTTCTAAAAGTGAAGCATAACTTGGGGATGTACTTAGGCAGTGAACTATATCCTTGATGTTTTCAAACATTTGCAAATGAATTCTGTTTTTATTTTCAGTCTTGAGAAAGAGCAGATAACTATTTAAAGTGCTTATTTGCATATTTTAAGTTATTTCTCTAAGTAATACTGTATATTAAAGATTTAATCCCCAATCATCTGGCTGCACACTGTGCTGTTTCATTACCTTCTGCTGCCCAGGAATTGGTAGATTTATGTAGACCATCCAGTCCTGACTTTTCAATCATGTCTGTCTTGTTAAAACTAAGCATGTATAAGAAACAGATTCACAGACATAGAAGACAAATTTATGGTGGTAAGAAGGGAAGAGGAGGTTAGAGGGATAAATTGGGAGTTCGGGATTTGCAGCTACTAACTACTTTGTATAAAGTAGATAAACAACAAGGTCCTACTGTATAACACAGGGAACTGTATTCAGTATCTTTTAATAGCCTATAAGGAAAAAGTTTGGAAAGGAATATATAGCAGTGTATAACTGAATCACTATGCTGTACACCAGAAATTAACACAATATTGTAAACTGACTATACTTCAATAAAAAATTAAAAGTAAGCGTATATAAAGCAAGCATTTCTTAGGTTACAAGTTATTATACTTAAATTTGTATTGGTAGTATTTTCTCAACTCAAGTTGTATGTGCCTCAAATACTCAGAAAAGGAAATGTATGTGTATGAAACGGAGTATAATTTTGCTGCTTTGCAATTATATAATGGAATGTCTTTTTTTCTGTTTCCTAGGTTCTCTACTTTTAGAGTCCAAAATAAATCCTAATACGGCATACCAGAAACAACAGGTAAAATTTTGAAGATGTTGTGTTTTATCTTGCGTAATATTCTCTCAGTTTGGTGATTAGATGAAAATTTACCATCTCATTCCTTACAGTGAAAAATCCGGAACAGATTCTAACATGCTTTTTGCCAATCTGATTCTAAAATACAATTCTGCCAATCTCTATAGCATATAAGTCATTTAAAAAAAACTTGCTTTGCGTTAAGCTAAGCTTACGTTCCCAGATGTTCAACCAACTGGGCTTTAATTTTCACAAATTAAACTAAAGCAACAGTTTTCTTGTTTCTACCTAAAGGGAATTTAAAAAGTGATCACTGATGGAATAATCAGCTACTAATACAACTAAATGGTAGAGACTCCCTCCTTTGCTGTTGTAAATGCTAGTGCGGAAGGAACATTCATCTCTCTGTACAGCAACTCAATGTAAATAAGAATCTGATTTCTTACATAGCCTGAAAAGGACCTTATAATGATGTAACAACTTTTAAGACTACTTTCAGTTTGAGTATATTCTTTCTTGTAACCTTCTGATATGCAAGAGATATCTTTCCTTCACATAGTGCCTATCAGCACATCAAATGGTATTTATTCAGAATACAGACACACAGATAATAGTGAGTGCTCTACAAAGCCAGTGAAATCGATGTCAGTCCCCTCATTATCTTGAAATTAACTTAAAATTACCAAAACATTTATATATATTACTTTATAAATTTATAAATAAAGATAAAGTGCTTTGCTTCATCATTGACCATTAAAATACTACTAGAGGGAAGTTAGTATTGTTTTTATTTTGCACATTAGGTGATGTCTAAGGATTGTGACTTTCTTGAGTTCACACAGATAGTACCTAGGAAAGCTGATACTTACTCCTAAATTTGTTTAATGGCAGTTTATTCATCCAACAGGCCTTGGTACAATATGAAATGTTTTCTTGATGGTTCAGCGGCCTGTTAGCACTTAACTGCATTTGGTGTTCTTAAGAAAACTTTCTGGTTTGATAGAAATGGCTGGAAACTAGAGTATTTTGTTTTAATGTTCTGTACTTTGTATTTCAAGGTTTCAGTCAGCTAAAGAGGAAAAGCATATCCTAAGAAAAAGAAAAGATGAGTCTATTTTGAGGATGAATGGACAAATCTATATATCTTAATAGGTTGTTGGACGATAATCAAACAAGATGACTTGGTGAAAATTTAGGTTCCTCAAGAAAAAGAGAAGAGCAGTTCCTAAAAATTTTCAAACTAAAAATTTGTGAAATGGGTAACTGAGGGCATATGTCTAGTTGTGCCCTGATTTAAGCCTCCAAATGATTCTGAATATACATTATAGCAGAGGAGTTGCTTACAATTGTATTAATAAGCCTGTCTTATTACTAATGTGATAGTGGTTTTAGGCTTCTTCAATTGGTCTTGTGTTATCACCAATTTTCATAACAGTATGTATTAACCCATTCTGGAGACAGAAACCAAGGCTTAGGGAGGCTACCCAACTGACTATAATTTCTGACATGTTGTTGATCCTACAGTGTTAATGTAAATTATTTTGAGCTTGAACAGCTAGTCAGTCACTGTGGAACAGATTGCTTGCCTGGGATCTGTGATTGGTAGAAGTCCTTAAAGATAGTTAAAAAGGGGTCTTTGAGCTCTTAAAATTCTGAGTAAGACTTGTGGATTTACCCTCTTGGTAATGCTGCACAGCCATACAAAGGATCATTTTTTTTTTTACTTCCGGCTGACATCAGTTTTATTCATTAAGAGACTACTGGTCTTATGATTGACAGTTATATAATTGACTGAATAGAGTTAATGTGTGTTAGCAGACACGTTTTTAAACATGAGATCCATTTGTGCAATAAGAAGTGTCCTTGCCAAGGTAGTGAAAAGTATTAGAAATCAAATAGGTCCTTTAAGATACGTTAAAGATAGTTAGTCATGTTTCCTCCTCAGTACAGGAACCTTTCTCATCCAGATAGATGCTTAGCCAGGCTTGGCTTGGCTCCTTTCAGTTACTTACTAGTCAGATTTAAAAAAAAAATTTTTTTTAATATTGTGTTCAGATCCATCTAACCCTAATTCCTACTCCTAGTTCTCTTTGGACCAGCTTGAAAAGTGCTACATGATAGCTGTTTCATTAGGCTTCTTTTTCAAATGTAGCTCTCCCTAGTGCCATCAACAATTCTTATATAAAATGATTCATAGATCCCTCTTGGAGAAGAGGCCCCTTTCTTGAAATGGTTAATTGCTCTAAAACAGTGTACATGTATATTTATAGTCAGTAAGTGAAAATATACCTTAGACCCCATAAATATTTTATCACCATGCATATTGTAGAATACAGATTATTTGTACTACAGGAAATCTCAGTATTGTAATGTCTTGCTGAGATTACATCTTTTATGTTGTAATCCTTTACAACATTTATTAAATAGTTCAGTAGTTTTTCAAATAAACTTTTTCAGACAAACTTGCATTTTTATCATTAAAAAGTGCAAGTCTGTCTGAAAGGAATGAAAGGGTGGTAGGTGGCAGGAACATCTTGCTTCTTGAACCACAGCACTTTGGTAAAAATTAAAAAACCTCTGTCCAGATAAATGCTCACATATTACAGGTTTACCCAATAATTTCAAGGGCTTCATGGGCCTTAAGCACCCCACATAAATAAAAAACATCTGATGCTGACAATGAGAAGAGAGGAGGAGGAGCTATGATTATTAATCCCATCCTCCTAACATGCCCTAGTTATTGAATATTGAGACTTCCTCTTTGGGCATTTTGACTAGAGCATAAAATGTAACCTAAATGTGCAAGCAAAGTTTGTATCTTTTGGTACACTTACATTGTGTGCTCAATTTGTAGTGCTTTTTATATATTGGTTAAACTTCTTAAGGAGAACATTGCTTTCATTTTATACATTAGATAAATCGAAGTATGAAAAGGCATCGCTAATTAATATCAATGTTGCAAAAAGTAAAAATGAGTATTGTTCTCAGTTCCGTGTTACTTTGTTCACTTACCTTATACTTTGAAGTAGTTTGTGATAATATATATTAATTATTCAGACTTCTTTTTTTTCCTCTCCAGGACACGTTGATTGTGTGGTCTGAAGCAGAGAATTATGACTTGGCCCTTAGCTTTCAAGAAAAGGCTGGATGTGATGAAATTTGGGAGAAAATATGTCAGGTAATTTTAAAATTTTGAAATTTTAACACGTTTTCTTTAAATATTTTGGATTTTTTGCTGTGCTTTAAGCATACCCCAAATTTTAGATAGACACATTTCATATAGATCATTTAAATTCACTAGGAAAGTTCAGTTTACTAACACCAAACTGCCCAGCCCAGATCTTTGTTGAATCTCTAGAGTTTTATATCTAGCTACCTTTGAGAGCTCTTCCATGAATGCTCACTAACATCTCAAGTTTTAAGTCCAAAACTGAACGTAATCTCATTGAGATTTGTTCATTCTCCCATGTGCCTCGTCTCAGTAAATGCCATCCAGTTGCTGAAACCAGAAACTTGTGGGTCCTGTTTATCCTTCCTCCATCCCTCGTATCAATTCAGTCCCTCAGTTATAAATCTTAAATGGATTGACTTATCTTCATTTTCACTTGCTATTACAGTTTACTAAGCCACCATCATTTCTTGCCTGGTTTATTGCTTTTATGTGGATTCATCTTCCCAAATCTGTACCACAGCTAGGGTGATCTTTTTTCAAGTATAAGTCTGATCATGTTACTCTTTGTTCAGTAACCTCTTGTGGCTCTTGACTATATCTTCAACCTTATCTTGCATGTTCTCAGTTGATTCTGGAATTCCCTAGTGATACCTAGTCTAGTGATAATCATTTCTACTGTCTTTTGTGATTGGTCATTTTTTATGCACTTTTGTGGTTAAAGCCATTGGCTCTTATTATGGACCATTGCATCCTAAGGACACTTTTTCTATCTCCATGTTTATTTATTCTGGAGAATAAATAATCTTCAGCAGATTCCTTAATTCATTGGTTCTCAAGGTGTGGGTCTCAAACCAGCAGGATAAGCATGACCTGGGATCTGATAGAAATGCAAATTCTGAGATCTACTGAATCAGACTCCACGAGGAGGTACCAGTAATTCTATTTTAAC